>NW_023494793.1:17411041-17808541 GCF_904425465.1 Colossoma macropomum | reverse complement strand
GATGAACAATGTGTTGTAGATGGTTCTATATAGAACTTTTTTGAAAAGGCTTCTATATAGCAACAAAAAAGGTTCTTCTATTGTTACACCATTAAGCTTGCTACAATGCAACAGAAGAACGCTTTTCAGAAAGATTCTATTTAGAACCATCTACAACACATTCGCCATCAACCTATTTTGATTTCATGATGCAACGATTCATGATACAAAGGGTTCTTTGAGTGTTCATGGCTCTATATAAAACCATTTTCTTTACTACAGAACCCTTGAAGAACCATGGTTTTTTAAGAGTGTATCAAAGGCAGAGAGGGAGGGTGAAAAAACATGGCAATTTTTCTGCTCTGCCTGGGAAGAGCAGGTGGCCATAGCTAAGCACGTCCCACCAACAACTCCCTTCCCTTGCTCCCCTGCCCCGATTCTGAACCATTACAGATTTCACATTGTCCCATATAGACCTATAATTTTTATTGTCCTCAGGATGGCATTGGTCTGGCGCCTTGCTATGACTGTGGTCTTCCAGGACTGGAGCCTCACAAACCTGGCAACAGAACGAGAGACTGAATTAGAGAGCCATACCAAATGGTCTGCTGGAATTTTAGTACACTGTTTTACTGTAGGAGCTTTTATTTCATGACCTATGTAACTAACTACATAGGGGTTAAGGAGCCATTTGCGGCTGGGGAAACCTCTCTTTGGAGTAGGTCTCTTTGCACACGGCATGTAACGATACTACCACAAGATGTCAGTGTGAAACAAATTATATTTTACCAAAGACTACAGTGGCATAAAATATACTTTTTGTGTACTAATCCTATGAAAAAACTGTAGTTATCAAACACATCATGTCCCACAAATTCCAGTTATCATGCATGCCTTAGGTGTCCTAGCGTAATGTATGTATGCATGTAAAATACATGTAACCTATTAAATGTATTGTATCAATTTGATGTGAATTAATCATAATTTGTACAGGTGCAATGGGAGTATCAGACAGACAAATAAATAAGCAAAGAGGAGTGCCTTCATCATTTGGGCTATGGGCTGGAATAGGTCAGTAACCTCCCATGGTAAGGAACATTAGCAGGATTATTATTGTGGGATTATCACTGTTAAAGTGTTAGCTGGCAGAGCAGGTAATCCAGGCAGCCAGGATAAGTTTCCACATACCACGCTTTATATTCCTCCTCATTTCTACGCGGAATGTGGCAAACTAATGACGTCCTTTGGCAATAAAGCAGCAGGAGGTGAATGGCGTTCGTACCTTGGAGACCAGGGCGCAGAGGTGAGACTTTGGAGCATGCTTGGCTAACCAGAAGGGTGTCTGTGGATGGAACCTGTTACTTATTAAGGCCATGTGTGCTCATATAGTGAACAATTTACTGAGGACCATGTCAGATATAAATGTATTGTTTAATGTGAATATTGACATGAATGGCCAATAGGACTGCTTGTAGCATGCTGAGTTTGTTTCTAAATATAAACCTAAATCTTTTAAGCTACTGTGCTGAGCACATGGGATCAGTAAAATGAGAATTGGTTTTCAGCACATGTAGAAGCTGGATGATCAACTGCCTACAGTTAAATGCATGCATTCTATTAAAATAATATTTTAAGGCTAAAAAAATCAAGTTTAGATGTTTTACTTTCCATTTCAAAAGACAGCATCTCTGAGCTGGCAAATAAAGTCCAGTCGTATGACCAATATCAGCATATACAGTCACGGCTAAAGAAACACTCAGTAAGTCATCACAGTTGTTTAAAAAACACGTTTTCCTTTTTTAACAAAGTGGTTTTATATGGGAGACTGTCATGGCTATCACGCTGTCACATGTTAAAGTTGTAAAGATTTAAAGTAAAGTTTAAATACAAGTAAAAAAGTTTAATTATTCAAATTATCTGTGCAAATTATTTCTCATATAAGAAACCAATAAGATTTCCAATTTTACGCATTATTTGTTTGTGTATAATTACAGAAAATGCTTAAATTCCTGTCCTTGTCACTGCAGGCCCTAATAAATCCACTAACCCTAATTCTATGGTATTGGGATTGAATGGATATCTAATGTGTATTAAGAACTTAGGGGTGCAGTATAGTTCAAGTGAAAAGCAATTAGAGAACATTATAATATTTTGCTCTTGAGTGAATAGAAACTTGCTTGATTTTGTTAAGCTTTCATTTTTTAATAAAAATAAATCACTGCAAACCGAATCAATCCAAACCAACACGTTAGACCCCTTGACTGTTATTTGTGTCATCAGTGTCAGTCACGAATGTGCCAGCTTCGAGTTTCACCCAGTTTTAGATGACAGATGTGTGTTCTTTGTTTCTACCTGTTGCGTTTTTGGTAAAAGTTTTAAGCAATCTCAGCTCGACCTCAGTGGTTCACGACGGCACAGAGACACTCACTCAGGGCTGCTGTAAAACAACACTGTTAAAACTCTGTCTCAAAAAGCCAATTTATAACTTTAAATTCTCAAATAACACGGCTAGTAGAGGCTTTAGGCGTTGACGTGGTAGGAGTCGCCCTCCATTTCACTTCATGCGAGTCCTGTGTCGATAGAGTTGACACGAATCCAGGAGCGAGCGAGCGAGCGAGCGAGCGAGCGAGAGAGAGAGAGAGAGAGAGAGAGAGAGAGAGAGAGAGGTCCACTGAAACGGGATTAAAATCGCTCCGGGATTTTTCCGGTCCGCTCTGTGGTTAAGCTAACAACACTCGAGCTGCTGATGGTGATGATGATGGTGATGGTGGTGATGATGGTGCTGCTCTCTGAACTCGACTGACGGGGCCGCAGGTGAACTTTGGGCCGCTCTGAGTCCGCGGTGATGAACCTCAGAGGCTCTGTCTGACTCAGACAGCCCGGATATTCTCATGGTTGTCGTTTTCACGGGTTTTTGTAGCGACGACTAGCCATGATGTGAGGACAACACCCGGATGTTGTGAGAGGCGCGCGCTCCATGGCGCTCGGGGAACTACGAGAAGCAGTTTGTAACCGGCGGATTAACGGCTCGAACTCACTCCGACCACCAGTCTTCTAGTTGCGGTGGGGAAACCAGTTTATAAAAGGGACTTTCAATGAGGAGTAAAGGATGGAAGAGCCAGAGGAACCGACTGGAGGTACTGAATCCGACGCGCGCTCTCAACTGACGCTCTCGTGCGCTCGCTCGCGTGTTTCTCTTTTCCTCTCAGCGCTCAGCACGACTGTCTGTTCGCCTCAAATATGTGAGAGTTTGATGTTAACTGCTGTTTTTTCCTCCTTTAAAGTGTGTATTTTAAGCGTAGACTGTCAGACCGAAGCGCTGCCCTGCATCGTATGATTTGGACCACCGCTTTTATCTATTTTTGGTTACTATATCTAAAAAAACGGTAGGCTACAATACAACTACTGACAGGTCTGACAGGTGAGCTGTCAGTGTTTCTGAGGGAGAAAAGAGTCAGAGAATACTTTTTGTACACACTTGACTAACATTAGGCCTTGAATCTATGCCTTCTACATTGGATTCAGCCATTAAAGGGGAGTTAAACCTTTTTTTTCAGAATTTCTCCATAAGTAAATGTTTAAGTTGTAAACAAAGTCATTAGTTGTGGTTTGATTTGAAATGCTCCCTTCTAGAGAATCTTATCGAGTCAGAGTTGTTCACAGTGGTGGTGATAGGAACCAGACATCTGAAGTGCTTTATACTTCTTAAACCTCACTCACAGAAAGTTATTACTTGAAATGTTTATGAATACATTGCCAGATGCCTGAGACGTTGTTTTATGATAGTTTGAAGATAAGCTTTTAGCCTCAAGCTTATTTTTTCATTCATTAATGGTGAAGTGGTACATTTTGCAAGGCAATATAGTCCCCAAAGAAAATGTTTTTTTCCAGTTTTACCAGTGTTTCACCATTATCAACATTACATATAAAAAATAGAACATACATATAGGTTCACTGGTGGTTTTGGATAGTGGATAAAATGGCAATATTTTGCTTGTGGACATCATGACCCCTGGTTCCTATCACCACCACTGTAACAAAATTAAAGTCTGTATGTTTTTTTTTTTTTTTCACAACGAACCATTTTTACACCAAACCACTCTGTGTGACTTTGTTCACATTTCAATGACTGAATTGTGCAGAAATTTAAAAGAATCAGTGGAATTCCCCTTTAATTAGCTAGTTTTATTGGGATGTACTGATATTACAATTCTGGGCCAAGGCCAACATCTAATAACTTTCATGTCCATATCTGCTGATGCTGATACATAGACATTTATCAAATATAGAATGTAGAAACTGGGACTCCATTTACTTGGACCAGCATCACAGACAAATATAACATTTATTTCTATGTGGCTACAAATTCAGAATTAATTAATAAAATGCAGATATTTTAGGGCAGTAGCCCAGTGCCACCTATCCATTATGCTTTACTGGTGTACAACAGACACGTCAACAAATATTGGTCAAACCTAAACATTTTTCCACTTCTTTAAGCAACTATATGTTATATGATATTTTTTATCATTGTGCATCCCTAAGTTTTAGCTCTGTCCAAATGCTCACAAGTTGACAGGCACATTCTGTTGTGCCTTGTGGAGCACTCGAGCAGATGGGAACAAATGGTGGAATAATTTAGGCAAACATTTTGTATGTGTGTGGCCATTCAATTGCTAAAACACGCAGCCTGAAACTGTCTAAGACTCAAGTTTGACTGAAGGTCCGTAAACCTTTTACCCTAAAGGTCCTATGTTTTACATTTTTCTTCTGTTTATATGTATATATATATATATATATATATATGTATATATATATATATACACACACACACAAATGACCTCTGCGGTCATTGGCTGCCCTGTGTTGTGCCTCATTCAAAAGCAGTTAGGCTGAAACTGTCTATATAACTTCAGGGTGAAGGGGCGGAGCTAAACGGTTGTAGGTAAATATATGTAAGTATTTTGCTTTTTTATAATATCACAAAAGCAATAAATTCAAAAATATTTTTTTGCAGATTCATTTCTGTGTATGCACTTCAGTGTTTTGACATTTTAACAATACGGTTTTATTGTCAAAAAGTGATGAAGATTTAGTTTCCTACAATATGGACAATTTAACTTGCTTCTTATCAGGCCATTGAGGGAACTTTTAGGAACATTTTAATACTGTCCTTACTACTTCTATAAAACAGTTTTACCAACAAATTTAAGAAGTAAGCATGGAGCCTCTTTGAAATATATAATGATTTAGATTTGTAAGGCAGTGTTTCAATATTTGCTTCAGGTGATACTACTAGAAGAGCAAGCACAATATCCAAGTCCAGATAATCAGAATTAATAACAACTTCATACAGCTGTTGTCATTGGTACAAATCATGTGTTCATGCCACTAAGCCTGTGCTAAACCACTGAATTTTATTTCATTTGTATTATAACATGTGAAGCATCTTTTCAGTTGTAGATGGCTGCTGTTTGCAGGCGTTGTCAAGGAGATTCACTTTGTCCACGCATTTCTTTCGAGATGCTATTAATAGCCTTTCCGCAAGCTCTTCTGTGTCTGTGCCCAGCACATTTCATATGAAGTGTCTCTAGATTTGATCATAAAGCAAACCTTTTGCGTGGGTGGTGTTGCATGGGATTCTACACACAAGCCTATACCACATAAAAAAATTAATATTTAGGTATTTTTTCTGAACTTAAACGGCAGTTAGAAAAGGATTAACAGCAGTTTGTTTGCTGTTAGTTATAGTTATAGTCATAAGGCCTTGCGTGAAGGTATATTCTCTTGATAGATATAACTTGGCACTAGCTGCTAAAGCCTAGTCTGTCTGACAGTGTAGATCAAATGACCCAGAAATTCCACCACCAGATACAGCTCTGCTTTTCCACATGACAGTATATTGATTTTCTCTCTCTCTCTCATTCTCTTTCACACTCACTTACTTTCTGTTCCTCGCACTCGCTAACTTTTTCAAACTCTCGACCTCACACATTTTCCTTCTCCTCCTTCTCATCCTCAGGGGCAAACTATGCCAGCGGCACCAGAGCCCCTCCCTCTAGTGAGGCTCCTCCCCCTTGGTCTGAAAGCCCCTCCCGCTCCAGGCAGGCACACCCCCAGACTGCTAGTCTGTCCTGGCAGGCTGCGATCAATGCTGCGAGAAGCGCCAAGGGTGACAACCCCCAGACGATGAGCGGGCAGTCGGTGGCAGGTTCCACACCTGTGGGTTCCCTGTCCCAGAGGAAAAGGCAGCAGTACGCCAAAAGCAAGAAGCAGGGCAGCTCCACCAACAGCAGGCCTCCACGGGCACTCTTCTGCCTCACCCTCAACAACCCTATACGCAGGGCCTGCATCAGTCTGGTGGAGTGGAAGTATCCTTCCATTAGCTTTCTCATGAGATGAGATCATGGCTTGGGCTGGCCGCAGGGTTATAGTGATCTGAGACTAAGAGTGTGTGTTCTGAGGAGCTTAAGGATTTTTTTATCTGCTATTATGTCTATTTTATATATATATATATATATATATTATATATATATATATATATATATATATATATATATATGCATACATATATATATGCGTATATATATATACATATAGCATCCGTTTAGCATGAAATTTTAACACAGTTCAAAAGGACTTTTACAATTCTGTAAAAAAGTAAAAAAGTGGTCATTTTTATAGAAAGCTAATAGAAGGATAGAATGCTGACTTTGATTTATTTTCTGTTTCTCCTTAACCATTTGCTTTCCAGACCTTTTGATATCTTTATATTACTCTCTATTTTTGCCAACTGTGTGGCCTTAGCTGTTTATGTCCCTTTCCCTGAAGATGATTCCAATTCAACCAATCATGACCTGGTGAGTACAGCAGTTATCTCCCTCTCTGATAGATCTTTCCTTTGCTTTGAGCTGTCCGCTGTTTTTCATTTGCTTTTCAGAGATGTTAGGCTTGGGTTGGTGGGCTGATTTAATGTGCTGTGAATCCATGATTGAGCCCTTCTGCTCTGGAGTAGCTTAAGACCTGCAGGTGATTCTCCTGTGGTTCTCTGGTTGTATTTACTCGGGGCTTATATCATTGGCTCATTGTTGTTTATGTTTGGCTGTGATTGGTAGATGATTGTCCTTTCCTGGGTTGTCTTTATTGCGGTATCATGTTTCGTTTGTCTGGACAGTGCTGTTGAATAGGTTGTATGCACTAGGTGTGTTTCATGTTTGCGTCTATAACACAATGTGAGTAATATCGTAGAAGAGAGAGCAGCTAAGAGTGAGTCTCATTCAATAACCATTATGCAGCTGTGTAATGTTTGCTTGCTTTCTTAATTTGAGGATATTATAAATGTGGTCAACCTTACAGTTGAGTAACACAGTCACATCCCCAGAAGATTTAGATAGGACAGCTACTAAATCTTTGACCAATGTCTTATACTTCAGGCTGGCATCAAAAGAACACTGTTTGGAATTGTCTAACATACATTTAATTAAGTATGAACATTAACATACTATCACGGCATCGTTAGCACCATATGACACTAATAAATAATTCTGTCACACATTCTCTTGCATCATCAGCTCATCACTAACAACGTGTCTGCTGTCACATAGTATTAGTGCTGTCATGGTATTAGTGATGAAGGCAGCATGTGTTTCTGTGTGAATGTGTTCGTGTAATACAGTGATTGGTTCTGTGTGTGAATACAACTTTGTTTTGTTGAGAGCTCTGACTTAGGATAAACATTGGGAGTTAGGAAAAATAAAAGAAGACAAAACATACATTGTACATATGTTCTAAACTAGTGAAAACTGTGGAAATATGACCAGGAATTATGGGTAAAAATATTAAGATTATTAACAATGTATTGTGCTTCCTTACACTTTTGTAAATATAGTGTGTTAATACAAAGCTGTGCAGTGGCTGTGCCTCACCGCCAATCCAACGTTACACTGCATAAGAGGAAGTGACCACCCATTGAACTTGATGCATGTCATTCCAAGTTCAGTGTTGGGTAGTTGCCTGTTTTTGTTCATCTGCATACTGTGCACTTTTACTATAATAGAAACTTTGCTTTTAGTTCATCTGCAGCTTCATCTCCCTCAACAGTCGCTATATGGGCTACAAAAGGAACTTTAAAGGGAACTCAGAGGAACCCTGAGCGTTAAGACTCAAAAATAGTGCCTTAAAATAATAGTGTGCCTTAAAATAGTATACATGTCCAATACCATTAAAATGTATATACACCAAATAAAAAAGTTATGTTTATCGTAAAAACATGACAATTACCAGTGGGTCACCCTAAGGCCTATTTGAGCTAGATCAGTTTTACCACAGAAGGTGATGTAATTTGTAAGGTATTTGACTGGACAGTTTGTACAGGATAAAGTATCTGTCATTTCCTCAAATTACCTCAGATAGCCAAAATTGAAATGTCATGATTTGGGCATTCACCTCAGCATTAAGGCTAAAATTAAAGCTACAAACAATCAAACAATGAAAACTTCCAATTAGTACCAGATACAATAGTGTTAAGCTCTCATACAACTATACGAACTCTGCCCATATATTTCATTTCATTCTCCTTGTAATTAGCACATCAACAAAAATGTTTTAGATTGCGGTAGTCCTGTTTTGAGGATAAAGAAACTGTGCCAACTTTGAGAGAAAATATATACCAAATTATTGTGAATTTCAGTAGTCCTGTCATGAATTTAAGAATTGGGTCAAATCAAGCTCCATGATAGTTGTTGCAAAAAAATGGACGCACTGTTTTCTTTTACTGTGATGTTGATTACAACATCAGTATTATTACTGAGGGAGCTTAGAGTTGGGCAAATTATAGAAGGTGATTCGCTCCAGAATTTTTTACTTGTAAAAACTATGGCACATTTATACTGGATTAATGTCACAGATCTTGTTTGTGATCTCTCAAATTACAGCACCTCCCCAGGTAAAACCAGTCTAGCTTGAACAGGGCTTAAGTCGCACTGTGATGATGTCATATGAATACACTCCAGCTGAAGTTGGAACTGCTGAATGATATATTTTAGTTAAATTATATATTTAGCATCTGGTTTTCACTCTGTGGACAAGCAAGAGCAAGAAAACCTAAAAGATAGACAGCGATTGTTTTGCACTCTTATCATCTTTTATGATAATATAGTAGGTAAACAGGAAAATCGATGAAATTAGATATGTGTCCTTGAAAAATATCCTCTATCATTTAAAGGATAATGTCATTATCAGTGAAAATAAAAGTCTAGCAAAAAACACAATTAAATGCTAAATTAAGTCAACTGAACCTCATGCTTGCCTTAGAAGGCCAACAAGCCAGGCTGTGAATAGAACCGTGCGTGTAGCACCCTGCATGCTTAAAAGCCCTTCTGTTTTCCACTTTTTCTGTGCAGTTTTACAACCATGGCTTTTATCAAGCTTAGCGCTAGGCTTGGAGGACCATTCCACCTGCTTTTAGTTTTGGAGGGACCAAGAATCTAGTGTCTCCCTGAAATTAGCACCTATGCCTGTAGTACTTGTTTTCTCTCAGAGTTTGTTTTTAATTGAAGCATTGCTGATCAAGGGGTTACATCATCCATATGATAAAAAAACATCTGCAGTTTGGGTGAGTATGAATAAGTGTGTGCCTGGGAAGGATTGCATGTCCTGGTTTGTGTGCGTATGTGTGTCATGGCTGCTGGGGTTATAGTGCTGATCTTACTGCTGGCTAAAGGATTAAACCCTGCTGTGGATTAGCTGTCAGTCAAAGGGAGGGGGTGGTACTGAGGTTGATGAGGGTCATGGGGCTGTTGGTGTTCTACTTTAATGATGCAAGTCCTTCAAGCCCTCTCCAGTATTTTTTGTTTTTGTGCTGATTAATGATGCTCCTGGCTGAGCTGTAGTGCTCAATAATAACCATTTACCCGAAACCTCTCCATTTAATTATGTGCATCTTGGGAGACCAGCTAAGAATTTTAAGCATCTCCACAAGCATCTTGTTGCATTACGCGGCATATGAATACACTTTTTCTGTAAGCAAGCGTTCATTGCTAGTATAAAAAGAGATTTCCATTTTATACGGGTTGTCCCAATTCTTTTTAGAGTACTAGGATTGAAGCCCATCCAGTTATAATTTGAATTGAGTATCAGTTAGGGTGGCATCGATACCAATACCAGACCAGTGTCGATGCCGGTACTAAAACGCAGTATCCTACTGGCAAATAAGAATATACCATAAATCAATGGAATTTAACAAAGAAAACATCAAAAGTGTGGGATTATTTCAAGTTTGAGACAAGCTGTAGTAAGAATACCACTCATCTCCCACTGTGCTACAGTCTGAGGTAATGTTAGTCCAGGTTGTTACAGGGAATGAACATTAGAGGTATATAGAAGGAACTGCTGGTTTCTTGGGGTAACGATAGCTTTTAGCTTAGGTTTAGCCCATAGCACAGCAGCTTGCAGGCTGCGTTAGTCTGTCAGAGTAGCTGCTGCATGCCTACGTATACACATCACAGGTTTACCTACATATCGTTCAGATCTGTTGTTAACTATTTCGCACAAAAGTATTTTTACTTCAGTTGTTAAATATTCTTATTAATAACTATACTTTTTTGTGACATAGAACGGAATATATGACTATGTGGATTTATAGGCTAGTTAGATTAGAACTTGTTTCGGCATCGGTGCTCTGTGTTGGCAGATACTTAAGAATCAAGTGTAAGTATTGGAAGGCAAAAAGTGGTATCGGTGCATCCTTAGTATCAGATATTTTAAGCCTGATTCGCGTCCATTCCTTCTGTTTTTTGCACTCTGTTTAGACCCCTGTAAAAGAGGTGGCATTAACAGCCATTATTCTCAACGTGCAGCAGTGATGCACATTTTCCAAAGTTAACACCGAGATCTAAATGTCTGCTGAGTGGAACTATTTTACAGTGCAATATCAAAATTTGTAATATCTGCATTGCCAACATTTTAACAGTGTTTGAACTGTCTGAGTATTTAAAATGCAGCTATTATGCTTCCAATCTTTTTTCTACTGGTGTCCAAAATACATGTTTTTTACTTGCAATTTGCAGGCAGAGAGAGAATCACAAAAACGTTATGCTTTATTGGCCACACCACACTTCTTCTGGTTTAACCCCTTAAAAGCCCAGTCCTATTACATACTACGGCTTATTATTCAGTTACTACAGGCACTGGTTGAGATACTCTTAGGGTATTGAAATGTGTTATAAAATTCTGGGCCAGCAATTGACAATGCAGTAGCTGAAGAGACTGTTATCATGAAAACCTTTGTTTGAGTCCATTCGTCCTTTAAGAGAACCTTAAATGGCCTACACCGTTGTCTACATAAGATTTTCACAAATTTGAATACTGTTTTTTAGCAGAAGCCCAACAGAGCAAAAGAGACTAACAGAGTAATGACTAGACTACTGAATCATGCACAATAGTCGTTTCAGACAATGACAATTGATAATGACAAATGACAGATTACGTGCATTAGGCTTTCTGCACTGAGAAGATTTTTTTTGCCTTGCATGCACACATTGATACAGATTATTTTTAAGTCTGTGTCAAACCCTTCCCAGTTAGAAAACTTGGTGTTAATCCTAATCCTAATGGTATTGTTTCAGCAGTTCCTGATTGAGGCTTTAAATGATTTAGGAGTTGACGTGCCACAAGACCCAGAGGCTGTTTTCTTTAAGACGGGTTTCGATATTGGAGAGTTTCTTGGAACAGCTCAGACTGAGAAAGCTCATCTAGAGAGGCATGTTTCAGTATTTCCCCTACCATAGAACTTAGTAGGCGCCTAGTAATCTTGATTACCGCCCACTAATCCAATCAACAGTTCTTCTGATCAGGGACACTGATTGTTGCCCCTGGTGTTTGATTGTTAACTTTCTCACAGTGTTCCTGTTATTATTTTGGCATTCTTTACATCGACTGGTTGACAAAATAAGCCTAAAGCTCATTTTAGACCAAAAATAACTGTGCTGCTTCTACACTGCAGAGACCACTGCTTTCGGTATCCTCTTGTGTTAATCAGTGTAGTCTTTTATGCTTAGCACATGGCAAGCACATCATGAAGTTAATGCTTCTAGTTAAAAGTCTATTGAAAAGTCAAAAGTTTTTTGGCTGCTTGTGTGCAATGCTAGTGGTTCCTAGCTAGAAGTACTCTTATCACAGAAAACTGTAGGCACCTGCTGTTTTAAAATCAGTTAGCTAATAGACAATTAAGGTGAATGCTTTTTAAAGAGCCACCCAGCCATAATTATGTACTGAAACTGAAAAGCAAAATATAGGTTCTAGAAACATAAAGAACATATTACAAAATCCATGAAAAGACAGGTGTGTAGCTAGCCTACTAGAAGGGGTGGGTCTTTTTTCCCAAAAAAGCTGACCTTTTATAAGAACACACATACCTAACATGGGTCCTAGGTCAGCTTTTGAACCTAGGTCAGCTTTTGACCCGATGCTACTATTACATTATTAACCACAGCAATTAGGTGGGCCTAGTTACCCCTCCCAATCTTGTCTATAATGTACACTACACAATTCACATGGTCCTGTTCAAAGAGTACCTCAAAACAAACTTAACAAAAAGAATACACTACAGAGATTTTTAGTGAAATAAAGTAACATTTATGTAAATTACACTGAGTGTATTTCAGTGACTAATAGTAATGTATAGTAAACACAGTACTAGTATTTTCAGTCAGAAGTTAAAATCTTCAATGGGACAGATTTTACATTATTTTTTACATCATTTTTATCAACATTGTGACAACTTTTGGAGCTTTGCAAGGACGCAGATGCAGTATATCACCACAGCTCTGAGCTTAGCTTAGTGCTAGCCAGAAAATGTCCATCTTAAAGGATATTTAAATGTAATTATTTGTTGAACTGAAAACTAGGATATTTTGATTAAAATCTCTAATTCTTAAAATGATAGTAAATTATGTAAACATTATTTTTAAAATAAGTATTGAGATACTAATTTGGGCACATGAATGTTTGTGAGTTTTCGAAGCCTAAAATGCCTAGATTGAATTTAAATGAGATATATTTCATACTTTTTTTTTTCTCAGTTTACTCCCATGTGCTTTTTGAAAGACATATGTGATAAGTGGAAGAAAAATGCTTTAATTCAGCTTTTGAGTAATGTATTTAACATATAATTTTTATATGTGAAGAAAGGGTTGTTTTCAGGGCGTTTATTCTATGTTCAAATAAGAACACTCTCATTGGCTGACTCTGCTGAGGGTGCGACTGGGCCAAACAGGTGCAGGGGTGAGGTGCAGGTCGTCATTGTGTATAGCTGTATATAGCTTAAAAATGGCTGCAATTGACCACAGCATTGTGAGACTTGTTTGTGCTTGTTCGAACCCTGAGCCATATACAGAACACAAAGAGGAGACTCAACCTCCAATCAGGATGCAGCAGGATGTTTCCAGGTTTACGTTTATGTACAACGTGCTACCAGTTAAACTGATAAAGAGAAACTAACTAGGTGTTTACTGACCTATACAACCTAGGGCTAAAACGTGACCTACTGTAAACCTCACATCTAACAATGGTATATTTCCTTTTGTTTATGTCCACCATGGTGTTTCGTTCTAGTGTAGGCGAAGGCACTACTTCTCTGTGACGTTGGAATGGGAAGAAAAAACCCAACAGCCTGTAGAATCTTTGCCTTGTTTGAAATGAAAACACTGCAAAACATCTGAGAATTCACATTTAATGATTTCTTGAATAGAATATACAATGACAAGTAACATGTATGTAAACTGTCAAGGAATATGCAGATCTATTTACTTGGTCTCCTTTTAACAATATGTTGTGATACTTGTGATATCCAAAACATGCACTATTATCCTGCTCTGCCTGAATTTGACCACAGACATGAAGCTTAGCCTATATGATGTAAGAGGTGTCTAGCAAAGGAGTTGCCATCTATTCAAAGCTCAAAGATTGTGTGTTTGGGTTTGTGTGTGCAGAAACATATTCTCAGAAAATGTCAGGTTGCGTCTATCTAACTGTGGGGATTAAGGGTTTAACCAGCGAGCAGAGGGAAATGAGTCAGGATAAGCAACGCAGCATTCACTGTGTGTTTGTGTGTGTGTGTGTGTGCGCATGTTTGTGTCCCACCATAAGGGCAGAGGACACAGCAGGTTCTATGAAGTAATACATGTTTGCAGATAAGCCACATTGTGCTAGTCCTATATATGGTAGCTTGATATGCCATTTGAGTTCTGCTGTTTTCTTCTGTCCGTCTCCTACAGCAGACAGATAATAGGGAACACAGTATTTTGAAAAAAAAATGCTCTTCTAGAACTGCGTGTAACATGACCAGTTTGCAGCTGTATTTATGTGTGCGTGCTTCATTGATTGTATTGGGCAGTGGTGACACAGTGGCATATTGGCAGCCTGTGTCTTGCCCTGCAGTGTCTGAATAGCAGCTTTACTAGGCCCGGAGTATGTGCGTATATATTTTTGGTATGTGCCAATTTAAAAATTGTAAATCACCATAATTACCCTCTGTAATGGTTTATAACATTATCATAATGTTCCCACAGAGCACTAGGACCTTTACTGAGAGCTCTGAAGGTGCTCAAACATAAAACAAAGCATGGAATGTACTTGCTAGCAGGTGCTGAAGTGTTTTTTTGAGGAAACCAAGAAAAAAACTGATGTGCAGATAAACAGTGGAATATTTGTAAATAAAAGACTAACATACTTGCGTAGTCTTGTAAATAATTCCCTCTTGCCCCCCTGGCTACTCCTCAGCATCACAGTATGTTTTAGATGTGTGGGAAACACTGAATGTTTAGGTGATGCTGAGCTACTTTTTTACTTTCTATTTTACTGCATTTGTAATGCAGATAAATGTTACACTTCTCTGTAATGCAAATCCAGGTAGATGTAGTCCCAGTTTCTGTCTTATATATATATATATATATATATATATATATATATATATATATATATATATATATGTGTGTGTGTGTGTGTGTGTGTTGGTATCGGTGTCAGCATCAACAGCTATTTACGAAAAATATTGAATATCGGCCAACAATTACCAAATCAGTGTATCCCCCCCAATTAGTTTGCCTGAGGTGAGCTTTTACATTACATTCAGGTTATATTGTGCGCTATTATAATCTCACACTCTTAAGAGAAACTATGAAGACAGTAATCAGGTGACTCTTCCTCTGTTTGTCGCATCTCTTTTTGACTGCTCCTTTTTCTCTCTCGCGTCCCCCTCTTTCTCACACTGTATGAAAGCTCTGTAGCTGAGGGACTTTGTGTAGGCTTTTCCTGAGTGGGTGTGTGACAGCGAGAGGGTCAGTTCTCATTAACACACACACACAAACACACATGTGCATGCACACACACACACACAGACTGTTACCAGAGAGCATAGCCAATTTGCAGTCCACAACATCCACTGGTTATATGCCTGGAGCTATATAAAACGGAAGCAGTGGCTTTTTCTGAACAGATCATCATTCCTATTGATATAAAAACGCACGTGGGAGGGAATTGATCCCTTCACTTCAGCTGTATGAGCTTGGATTTGCATGCCATTGAGTACAAAGTTAGTGCTAAATGTGGAAGCTGCTGAATATGTATGTTTTTGAGAATTCGTAAGTCTTGGTGAATTAGATTACAAGCTGAAAGTACTTTAACAAGCACAGTTGACACAAGTGTATCGCCGAAATTTTTTTAATTAAATGAAGTGTTTTAACTGCCAAAAAGAATTAATTTTTTATGCTTTTTTGCTCAGATGTGGTGTGGAATGGTAAAAGTAGTTACAGTAAAAGAAACACTCTTGTATTTGCAGCGAGTATTTATTTTTTACTATCTGCATCTACTTATATCCTTAGTATAATTAGTAAAATTTTGGGACAAATTTGGCAATGTACCATTCTTTTCCATGTATAGTAAGGAGCTGTCACTATGGCTGGGCAGTATAATGGTAATAAGGTATTCAATGGTATTTTAATTTGTCCTGCTGACTAAGCTATCATTAGCTTAGCCAAAAGGCTACAGAGCCAAAAGCTACAGACCCAAACACCACAAACAGGTTTAATTTTGCCTTTCTGTTGTTTCAGCTCCCTCAGATTTTAAACATTATCTTCAGTTAGTGCTTTAGTTAGCCAGAATCCAACATGTTCTATGGGGAGCAGTGCTGTTACCATGCTAGCCAAACTAATGTTAACCAGCTCCTCTCACCCAGTTAGCAGCACTGTTTAAAATGTAGCAATTGTTAGATAGACGAAGTAACTTTTAGTATTGATTTTAGTATTTAGTTTTTTAAAGAATGCTTCAGGAATTGTGAGCCATCGCTGATGTCCAGTATTAGTCATGTACATGTCTGCCGATACTGATCCTGAAAATATAAACATTTATAAATGTAGAAATGAAAGAAATATAGAAATTCCCTTGGATTAGTATTACAGAAAACTGTAACACTTACTTCTATAGGGTCACAATGCAGTAAAATGAATTAAATGCAGACATTTTAGCACAGTATCCCAGTTTTTTGGTCTTCCAGAGTATAATAAATATGTCATCAAATATCAGTTTAAAATATCAATTAAATCTGAACATCTGATGCGGATTGTTATCTGCTTATACTAATATGATTCTGATATTATGAAGAGATGGGAACTCAAGCTCGAGTTTATTTGTTAACACTCCCAACCAGAGTTTGGGTTTTGTGACATTGTATCTTTTTTCATTGGTTCAGCTGGTTATGTTGTTTTGTAATTTGTTTTCAAATTACACATGCGAGTGCTTGTTTATAGGTCAAAAATTTTGCAGGAACGCAAGTGCTCTGTTACTCTCACATTTGCTGCATGGCTATGAGCTGTGGTCCAAGTTATTGTTTTAAGCCAAGGGTGTCCAATGTCCGGCCCCAGGGCCAAATGCGGCCCGCCAACAGATTTTAATTGGCCTCCGGCTTCTGTTTTACAGGGTATTATAAGTGGCCTACCAGCCAGCACATTGTAGTTCTTCCTTTCACCTGATGGTGGCAGTTGACCAGACCTGCAGCTTCATTTAGTAAACAACATTTAGTCAAGACTACAGATATAAAGTTCAAACTAAATTGTGAAAACAGCCAATTTTGGCGAGATGGAAAACTTCTTATCAGAACAAATTCAGTAGTTCAGTAAATATTAACCGTTTAAGGTTGAATGAAAACATAGCTACACTGCGTTTATTTGATATGTAAAGAACATTACCTAATAAAACCAAAAATTTATAGATTTTTGTTTAGTGTGTCCCACAAATTACATTTTTCAACAAGTAAACGCTTGAACAGGAATATGATTAATACATTAGGCATGTTGTATTGTTACTCATAAACAATTTAATTATTTATTATAAGTGCTTATCGATCAAAGCTCACAGAAGCTCAGATTCTGTGCTCTTATATTTTGAAATCTTAATATTTTTAATTATTTGTCAATAATATGTTGGCCCTCAGGTATTTTAACACAGTACAATCTGGACCTCTTTGAAAAAAGTTTGGACACCCCTGTTTTAAGCCGTGTAACAGTGCACACAAAGTTGAAAATCTAACCCCAGCCACCTAAAAATCTCTCTCCAAATAACAAGCCTTTTACTACAGAAAAACCTTTAGACAGAGTGAAGTCCTTCATCTAGTAAATGTGTTGCTTAAAGGATTGAGGTAAACTAACTTGAAGCTAAGATTTAGTTTGGATAAAAAGTCTGTCAGTCTGTCTGCACTAGCTAAAGTTGTTAGCTAATCTCTCTGAAGTTTCAGTATGGTACAGTTCACCTTTTTTAAAAACTTTTCAGCTGGGTTATTTGTTGTGCTAGCTAGCTTATGTTCCATATATACTACATACTACATACATACAGACGTTGGTTAGCCGAAGCTGGAGTAGGCCTCTTATTGGCCAGCTTCTTTTTTTTAATTTTCCATTCTGTCATAACTGTTTTAATAGTTATGTTATGGTTCCTGTAAATGCACTGGAATGTAACAGACAGTTCAAATAAGAAGCTGGCAAATAAGAAGCCAATTTCAGCCTTGTCCGTTTGAAGTCATTATGCTTCTTTCCTTTAAACACCACATCTGCTGCTTTTAGCGCTTCAGTTGTGTCCCTCAGACTAAAGGTTTTTCTATAATGAAAGGCTTGTTATTTGACGCCACGTCGAGCCTGACAGGTTTTAGTAGGGGTTTACTTTTGCAGTGTCTGCCGCTAATAACAAGACTAAACTAAAATTCTCTATTAAAGACTCTAGACTTATCTGGGACTCGCATGAATCGACTTGTGAACATCTCTGTCACTGTGCATGCCTAGTTTTATTACCAGTAATTCTAGGATATTTGTAGCAATCTTAGCGTTCTCAAATCAGACGTGTTCTCAGGAAACAGACAGGAACCCACATGGGCAAATTTTAAATTTGGCTGTAGGGCTAAATAAACTGTGTTTGTTTTTCTGCTTCCCCTAAACCAGCCTCTTCTCATCCACTCTTTTTTACGCACTGTTTGCTACATCCTCCCATCACGCTTGCAGCGTGTGTTTGAGACGTCAGCAAAGGCCTATCACACTGGCTGAGAGTGGGTCCATGTGTGTATGGATCCGTGCTTGAGTGTGTGCATGTGTGTGTGTATGTGTGTTTAGATAAGGTGAAATGTCAACAGCTTTTTGTCACACGTGTATCGAGGGTGTCTGGTCTGGAGAGATGTCAACAGTGGTCGGCCTCACAGTGCGTGTGTATGTGTGTGCGTGTGTATGTGTGAGTGTGTGTTTGATCTGAGTGAAATGTCAACAGTGGCCATGGTAGACCTAGGGACGCTCCAGATGAGCTACAATTTGTTCAAATTACATATTGACAAACGGAGAAGAAAGAACATTTAGATCAGGGGCAATCATCCTTAAAAGCACTAAAGTGGCAAGGTCATCAGGTCATCATAAGATGTAAGAAGTAGGAATGGAGGTCGGGACCTTCACCTATAAAATTAATATAGGACTTTTAAGGCGTTAAGCACGTAACGTGATGCAAATACATGACACGAAAGTGTGAAATAATCAGATGCAAATTTTACTAGAGGTGGTGACATGGCAAATTGTAATATTGTAATAATTCAGGAAGCTTTTTATGATGTACATTATGTCACGATATTGACATCTGATTAGAACAGACAAAGAAGTGCCACATTTTAAAAATATCAAAAACAAAAAACATATCATTAACTATGAATTAAATGATTTGTATTCACACACTGTGCTGCACTAAATCCAAATAAGTAGGACTAATTATGCTCTGTTTTTAAACAAACAAACAGTTTGGGAAGTGGGAAGTGCTTCTAGGTACTGATGAAATTCACAACATGTTCGGAAAACATATTAAAACATATTGTGATGCAGTTTATCACAAATATTGTCATATTGCCCAGCTAATCAAAACTACATGCCATGGATGTAGCACAAAAAACAAAACAAAACCAAGCAGAATGTCTAACAAAAATGTATCCTTTGTTCCTTGCAAAATGAATTTCTGCAATAATAGAATGTTATTTCATGAAATTTTGAGTAGAAGTGTTCTGTTACAAAAGGCATTGTATCAAAAATTTTCAAAAATATCCAAGGTCATATATTATGAGCAATCATTAATATTGTCAATATTGGATCAATTAAAAGATCTTTTCCATTACACATTTTATTCTTTTCAAAAATGTGTTAAATCCAAAATTCTTACAAATGGATATACAGCATTTTGGAATGAAACCCTTCAGTTGTTCTTGGAGATGCAGCTCCACACATGATGAAGCAGAAAATACGATACCACTAAATTTTTTTGACGTTTGTCAAAAAGCTTTTGTTGCTGGGATACAGCCAACCCATTGTCTTGGTTGTCGCCATGCCAATGCCAGAGATAGCTGTCATTTGTCTGGTCAAGTAAGTTCATGTTGCCTGTGAAATTTCACAAAAATTGAATAAAAGGTGAATAAAATAATGTCTGACAAATCACATTTTGGTGTGCAAGATATTATCATACAGACATTTTTTCGATTGTTTTTTTTTTTATGTCAGAATAAATTGTTGTGTCAGCATGTAAAAGCCTTTAGGGCAGGGGTGTCCAATCTTATCCGCAGAGGGACGGTGTGGTTGCAGGTCACCTGATGAAATGTTTGAAGACTGAAATCAAATGATTAAACAAGTAGAATCAGGTGTGTTCCAGCTTATTTGAAGTGAAAACCTGCAGCCACACCGACCCTTTGCAGATATGATTGGACACCCGTGCTTTAGGGCTACAGGCTATTGCACACTGGATAGTCAGTTGACTGTCATTAAAGATTGTGATGCCACTCAGCATCTTACTACCACTGGACTATATTAAACCCAGACTCAGATACCACAAATACCATAGTAGGTGACATGTGGCTTCAAATTTATACTGCAAAAGTAACTGTCTTTAAAGTCTTTAAATTCAACATGAATCAGAAAACATTTTTCTTAATTAACATGGCGAGACATTCACATCACACCTTGATCAAAGATAATGGAGAAACAAGAGTTTTGTTTTTTTGAATGAAATGACACAATGGATTGTGCTTAAACTGACCAAGGACAGGAACTAAAACGATAAAAACTGTCCATTTTGATTTCAGGTTGACTTTAAAATAAAAAAGACAAATGCTGTTTGTTTGTTTTTTCACCCCAAGTTATGTTACTTTCCTAGTCAGATCTCATTTCTCCTTGTGCCTTTTAGTTTGGAAACAGTGACTGTATGAGAAATTAATTGGCTGAAACTAAACTCGATATAATTGAAGAATAATTATGAAAGTATTATTCCATTAGTCCTGTTTGGGTAGAGTGTAAGCAGAGCTTAAGCTTCTTGTGTATCAACACTTTACTGCAACACTACCTGTGTGCTGTAGCTGCATTTTGTACTCTGTACTTTGTAATCTGCTGTCCGGCTCCAGTGACCCTCTGGTGATGTGACGCTTCTCATCTGGTCACACTTCTTTAGCTGGCTACAGTAGTCTTTCTATACATCCTTTTTTGGAGTAAATGTGTTAGAAACGGAAGATGTAGACTTTACACTGCCCTATAGGGGAGTTCAGACACCTCATGTATCTTAAATAGAAGAACATATAACATTTAGAGAGAGGCTAATTTGCCAAATTTACTATTGAGTTTTTCAAACTTTCAGAAAATCAGACTAATCCCTAGTTAGAACAGAATATGATCTGAAATATCATTTAAGTACATGTGAGAGCTAAAAACTGAAATGGTATATTTTTAAATTTCTATCCATTGCTCTAATCATTCAAACATTTTGACTACTGCTTTAGCCACATGCCCATCCACCTAGACAACCATCTAAGCAATTCATCTGTCCATCCATCCACACATTCATCCATCTGTCTCTCTACATTTGCTTGTTGGCAAGCACACAAGCACTTAATGCAGTTGACTTACACAATGCATACAGTGAATGCAGACTGTCACTTGTTTGTGTGCTAAAGTGCTGATCTTGCACCTTAAGTGACAAAGCTAATCAGTTCCAGTTAACTACACAGCAAGGAACTGTTGCAATCACTGCTGCTCCAAACCACTAGGATCTTCAAGGCCCCCCTTAAGAATGCCAAACCAACAGTTAAGGGAAATACACTGGAACAGAAGACAGTTTTGTTTTTATAGTACTAAAATAAAAATCAGCAGCATATAAAGGGGCCTCTTGGCCCACTTTGGGCCTCCATGGCAAATCAATTGTTGCCTGATTTTTACAGAATATGTCATTTATTTGTCAAATTATTTTTTATTTTCAAAAACAGGGTTCTTACATTGAAGTACGCAGGTTTGAATTCTGGGAATGCTGCAAGTAACTCATTATCAGTCATACTGATAAATCTACAGGTCGTCAGAATTGCCCAATATATCGGCCAACTGATACATCAGTTGGGCTCTAGTATGTATATTCACTCTAAAACACTACCAATTTTACAAGCAGCTATCAGCTGTAATTGACCTTTTGGCTTTACACACACAGCAGCCGTATGCTCTTCGGATTTCCCGCTGATGACAGCTGATGACATAATGGGCTGACATTGGCCGTCCTTGGTTCAAAGCCAGCACAACACAGTAGTAAACACAAAGAAATGAGGGATGAAGGGTGCCTGGCAGAGGTGGTGGATGATTTAACCTGTTGCTGTGAAGCAGTTGGCATTTTTCATCACCAGCAGCTTTTTTGTTTGATTTGCAAGTTTGCTTATTTTTTGTCTGTTTCTCAGTAACAGCTTCTTGACAGCTGCACATGCTTTCAGACTCATAACATTGAGTTGTCTTCTTACATTATGAGAAAGAATGGTGCTTGATTTTCTTCTGTCTCTCAAAGATGAAAGCTTTAAGTACTTTTTATCAGATAGTGACTGTTTTGGTGGTCTACCTGGTTTTGCATGATTGTTAATAGTCCCATTTACACTATATCCATTAATCATTTTTTGAACTCCAGTCTTGGAAACTTCTCCCTTTCTAAGGCAAGTGGATTATCTTTTATTTAATCCACAGAAATATATCCTGAAATATTAATAACTTATACTTAATGGCCATTTTGACTGAATATGAAATGACTAAAAGGTGGTCTCTGATTTTTGC
Organism: Colossoma macropomum; assembly: GCF_904425465.1. Classification (NCBI taxonomy): domain Eukaryota; kingdom Metazoa; phylum Chordata; class Actinopteri; order Characiformes; family Serrasalmidae; genus Colossoma; species Colossoma macropomum. The sequence goes on along the minus strand of NW_023494793.1, from coordinate 17,785,931 downwards.
ACAGTATTTTGCTTACATTTCACATTAAACACTTATTGTCTGCCCTTACACTGATGCACTCTTCCTGATGGCTGTACATCACATAGTCAAAAACTGAATACGAATATGATGAGCAGACTGACTCGCTGTTTGATCTTTGCCATTGTTTATTGGATTCTGGATGGCTCTGTCTGTCACATTAGTTAATCATTGCTGATATATGTCTGCTATGACCCATGACCTCATATAGTGTGATGCATCACGGTAGGCTTGTCATCTTCCATGTGCATTAGACATGAAAGCTTGCAGCATGTGCATGTGAGCATACTATCTGCTTGAAATGTATATCTCACACAGTAAAAATGCTGTTATATATTTTACAGTATGTTCTGTAGACATATCTGTATGGACATTTGGCCATAGATACATTTGATTTTGATTTAAATGAAATACCTGATTCTTGAATGTCATGCATTTTGCAATGGCACACTCTTCGCATACAGAGTTACTTCTAGTTAACTCTATCCAACCAAACTTCTTGCCAGAAACTTTGTTGCTGTAAACTCATTTAAATCTGCCGCCAGAGGAGTTATGACACACGCATGTCCACGTGGGCCACAGTAAACCACATCAGCTTGTAGAATTGGAGTCTTCTGTGTGGTTGTTGTTGTGGTTTGTGTCATGTTATTGTAGGTTGTCTCTTACTGAACAGCAATAGACAGTAAGGGAAAATGTAAATATTCCCATAGTTTTGACAGTTTTGACATTTGTAGTATTTCTGCCTTATTTTTGCTTTATTAAAGCAATTCAAGCAACAGTCTGACAACCTGGCAAACAAATTTCTATGACTGCCAAAAGACAACTGGCCCACTGACTGACTAAATAAAACTCTCAGCACAACCATATGTTATGGCTATAATATAATGTCCCAATAAACTTTTTTTTTAAAAACAGCGTGTTCACTGTGGATTCAGTGGATTCTATCAAAGCCTATAGGTCAGGGATACCCTTACTTTTGTGGCTTGAGATCTACTTTTTCCAGTGGACAGGTCATCGTGATCTAGTTACTGGCCTGATCCTTTTTAAAAAGCTTTAAAACTTGTTTAATGCACTTCAGTGCCCTATATTGTAATAAAATAAAAATAAAAAGAGCTATTCACCATGTTAATAAAGTCACAAGCAGGAACCCCCACCTACCGTTATGGAGATAAGCTCGTGTGCAGTAGCCAGAACAACTCAACATAAAAGCATTTATGTGCATCTGCATGTTATTTGATGCAACAAGGAAAACAAAAATTCTATCATTTAACCCCTTGAAATCCCAGGCTTATTGCATAAGAAGACTTCTTATTTATTAATTATACAGACTTCAGTGTAAGCTGGTTGAGCTATTCATAGGTTATAAAATTGTGTAATAAAACTTTGGGCCTGCTGGTGGGCCCTGGTCACTTAAGGGATGAAATGATGGATCATGCTGAATATATGGACCATTCTACAAAATTAGTTCAAATTGCAGTCTCACAGTAAAACAAAGTATTCTGACTTTAGACATTTACAAAGAGTATGTTATGATCTATTTTAGCCCAAGGCAGTAAATGGCTTAGTAATAAATTAAACATGTTCAAAATCATTATTTCTAGAGTACTTTCTAGTGGGAGGTGGGTGTCCAATTTGTGAAAATAGTGCATGTTTTAAGAACATCTTTTTGGTGTTCCATGTTTGCAGGTCACTACTGAGACATGAAGAGTTTTAGTCCATAGGCAGAGCCTTATGTTAACCCCTGCATGTTAGAGTAGAAAGTGAGACTGCATCCCTGTCCCTAATGGCCACATGGTGAGCAGGTAGATCCCATTGTTTTGACGTTGTTGTGTCCCAAAGTCTGGAAATCAGGGTGTAACATTAAGAACTGTCACTGCCGAAACACATATTTCCTTCAAATAAGTAAACTTGTTTGTGTTTTAATGAACAAATATTATGATTTCATGTGTGTACAACTGTTCAAAACTGTGCTTGCTAGTCATGTTGTGTGTAGCGCTTTTGAGTTCTGTTCAAAATTAGCTAAAATTGTCACTACCGAAACAGTCACTACTGAAACATTTGGTAAATTTCGGTAGTGTTATGATTGTTTTGTTAGTGACAAAATGGAATGTTTAATTGTTATTTTAGTAAAATAAACATAATTAAGGTATGGGGTCATTCAAGACAATAGGATTTTAGTCTAAAGTCAAGGTCTGTTAAAAGTCTGAAATGGGTTTTTAACTCTGACTAGAATTTGGTAAAATGATCCATATGCATGAAATAACATTAAGGAAAAAATCTAATTTGATTTCATGTTGACTTTAAGCACTAAGAGTGAGAAATATATTTTAATAGTTGTTACTGTTATTAGTATTGTAAACAGTTAAATATTATTGATGTCATTGGTTGCCTGCATTTTTCGCTTTGCTGTATACTTTTAGATGCAGCACACGCTGGAGATGACAGATTATCACTTGCGTGGTTGTAAAGGAGCCTCATTCCACTGCCAGTTTCGTATTTAAAATCAAGTAGTGTCACTCAGTGCTATTTTTACACAAGGCTGGAAGCACTTAGGAGTTTTGGAGGTAAAACAGTTTTTATGCCTGTGTCAGGTTTCAGAACATCAACTGTGGTATTAAAGTACAGCTGTGGCACTGTATGTGTTGTACTTGACTGACCCATAAAAAGAAATAAGTGTCAGCCATAACACTGAACAAAAAGAAAAATGTAGGCAACACAGAGCACAGAAAAAAGGAATATCTAGTAAATATGAACTATCTGTTGATGGAAATTCATAACAATTAGTTACAATTGCAGTTCAAGTCTTATTAAGCATGATTCATCATATAATATTCAAAGAACATTCCTGTTTTCTTGTAATCATCAATCAACATTTAATGACGTTTGCCCCACGTGTTATGATTTCCGATTCACATTGACTTTAAAGATCTAAAAATGAGAATAATTACTATTAGATGACTATATTACTTCATCTCTTCATCATTTCTTAATCCCATAGATCCTTTCAGCTCATATAGCATAAAAGGGCATTTTGGTTGTTAATATTACTAATTATGAGATGGTGAGTCTTGCCAGCATCAGATGGGTCATTAGTGTAGCATATCCGCTTTTCCCAAAAAGGGGCTTTGACAGTCAGCCTTTGAAATTTTATGAAGTGGATACTTGTCAGAGTAATTACAGTGTTATGTAATGAAGTGGATGTAATAGGGCTGATGGTGATCAGAAAAGTGCATATTCTATCATGTCTTGCTCTTGTGTGTTTTTATTATGAGCTCTAACAGAGGCTTCTAGCATTAATGGCAAAATTTTACAGATATTTCCAAATTTCTGAGTAGCCGTTTTATTTACTGTCCAACCAGTGAACAGGGGTCCTGATGTCTACAACACAAATGAAGCCATTTTATTTATGAAATGTAGACATTTTATCAAAACTGACCAGTGAACCTTCATGCGTTGTCTGGGTTTTTATATGTAATGTTGACAATGGTAAAGTAGGGCTAAATCTGAGAAGTTTATTTGGACACTATTTTGCCTTACAATGCCCTGTGTTTATCTCTCTTCAAAAAAGAAAAAAAAAGAAATATTTCAGGCCAAACCCTTACTACAGAACTATCGTAAAGCAATGTCTCAGATATCAGGCAGTGCATTTGTAGTGATTTCATGTATTAACTTTCTGTGATGTAACTGGCATATTAAATATTAAATGTATTAGACATCTGATTTCTGTCACCAACACTGTGAACAATTCTGACTTAGTTTCTCCAGAATGGCACATCAGATCAAAACATTCTAAATGACTTTGTTTGCATTTTAACTATGTAATTTTGCAGAAAAGTAGGAAAGTTGATGGTAATTCCCTATTTAATTATGCAGAAATTCTGAAAAATCTGGGGATTTCCTAAAATTACAGAACACTATGTATGTAAATCTCTCCTGTTCCCCTGAGCTTCATGGCAGTTATTGGAGTGTATTTTAAGAGTAAAGCTTTGGTCAGCTGACACAAATTTATTAATTTGTTAATTTAACACATTCAGTGTACACTGGGGACCGGTGAAACTACAAATTGGCACACTGGGGGCTAGTTTAACACTGAAGGTGTTACTTTAACACTGACAGTTTTTTGTGCTGGAAGGAATCAGGCATTTTAAAACAGTTTTTTATGCTGCATGCTGTATGTGTTGTAATATTTTGGATATTGTTGTAGATTTTTGTATCTGCATGATGCAACGCTTTGCTAAATTAATTGTTCAGTGTATTTTGGAAGCTTGAGAAGTTCAGGAGGTGCACAGTGAGAACTTTTTGTCTTCTTGCATGAGCGATGCATGTGCCAAGTCCATTTTGCTGCCATCAAACCTTTGAGGAAGATAAACAAAACGTTAGGGGCCAATACATACAATTTAGTGTGCTTGGACTGGAGTACTATCATAGTAATTACCATCAATTAAGTGTTCAATCCATAATTGTTTGATGCAATTGAATCACTACTTTCAGCTAAATGCATTACAATGCATAGATGATCTATTACACCCCTGTAATGAATTACTCAGAAACAGTAAGGCACTGGGTGACCTGCTTCGTCTAGCAAAAGAATTGTAATTAGAGATGGCATATTTGTATTGATGGGTATCAGTAATGGGGTGATAAAGCAGTAAATGCTGAATGGGATATCAGAAGGAAAAAAGAATGAATCCGATCCCATCCTGTAACAAATCTAGACTGGAATAGCACTCACTAGCCATGTTTACATGCAGCCTAATTATGCGTTAATAATCTGACTGAATGCACAATCAAAAAAGAATGCGTCCACATTTACACCTCAGGAGGAGTAGACTAGTTTGCTTGAGGCCATTCTGAATACAATATCTATACGATTGAATGAAGTGCGTAATTCTATAAATAATCTGTTAAAAGTGCAATACCGAGCTGTTCAGACAAGCATATGAGCAAATGAACGACAGTGCATTTACACTAACTATAGAGCAAATTGAAAAGAGATGGAAGTTTCATGTAATCAGCGATGGGACGGGCATCCAGCTTGTGCGTCTCAGAATGTTGCCAGACATGACACGTTCCTCTTTCCCCTTCTTTAATAACATGTACACTTACCTAAATCTGCCGTATTTTTAATGCAATAAAAAAACACAAGCACGACAAATGAAAACACTGCTGCTCGTCTCACTCTGTCTGGACTCACGTGATGCTCATTGTCATGGTAACATCTAGGCTAAGTGGAACTCCATGAATGCATGTAATTTTGGATCTGATTACTTGTAGTGTGTATGTAAACAGAGATTTTCCTCAGATTGTTGAGCAAAGTGTGCATATAAACACCTCAGTCTTAATCTCTGATCAGTCTTAATCTGTAAACACAGCCACTGCGTAATGTGACATTGTTAGTTGTGTATTTTTTCCTGTGGGGTAGGAGAGTTTTTGAGCAGATTAAACACAATAGCCCACATTTAGATTCACATCTTAAGTGAAGTGCTTCAATTACAAGTGCATAATTATAAAGCTTAGTAGTTTTTAAAGAAAAAATATTGTGTTAAGGTCAGTGTTGGCTGATACTCAAGGTTTCAATATCAATGTAGGAAAATTCAGTATCATGCCATCGGTGATTGAAACACTTCATTCCAAAATATTCCTTTGTAACTGTTTTAGATAACAGATTTTGAAATGTATGACAGCTGATGTTAGGCCTGTGTGCGGTGATTAATCAGTGTGCTGTACTAACAGCCACACAGTGATAAAAAAAATCTATTTTACTGCCAGTTTAAAAAAAAAAGAAACAAAAACAGAATACTTATTTATTACACATTCATTGATTTAATTTTGTGCACGCCACAGGAAGACAGCAGTATTCCCACACGTAAATGTAACTGAACTTATCCAACTTAATGTTGGATGATGTGAAATCCTACATTACAATCACAAAGTACCATGTTTCAGTGCCAAAGTAAACTTTTTCAAAACTTTTCACGCTCCTCTTTGCAGAAACATGCAGCTCAGCACAACAGTTCATTTTATACCACACAAGCTCTACAGCAGGGGTCTTCAGTAAGGTCCAGTTAGAGAAAATATCGTCCAGCAAATGTTTGGAACATCTAACTTGCATGTCTAACTTGCATCATGATTCAGCGCCATATACTGTATACTGAAGTAGCCTAGTGCGTAAGTCAACATCTTATGTAGTCAACAACTGAATGTCAAATCAAATAAAGTACGATTCAGTAAAATTTCAACAACATTTATTGTCAGTTTTCTCTTTTCAGAGCACACCATGTGAAATAACTTTCCTCTGGTTCAATTTATCCTCCGACTGCTGTTTCTCGCCTCGTCCCTCCTCTCAGTGCTCATCGTAATGCAAAGGTCTGATTGGCTGAGTAGCGTCATGTGTGATATTTACAACGCACGCGATTGGTCTGTGAGTCGCCTGGGCCGCTAAAGCGGTACCGTGAAGAGTAGAAAAGTTATGCCGATTAAAATAGGACCACCCTGTCGAAATTAAATAATTCTCTATAGTTTATCTGTTATAGGTCCAGGTCCGCATAGGACAGTGTCTGGATCCAGACTTGGACCTCCACAGCTATAAAAACACTCCAGAAACCTCTCAATATAAATTCACTCCATTAAACATCATGTCCTCACGGCAGGAATACTTTGTCAATCACAGCAAAGTCACTTAATAAACATTAACAACTGTTGCAATTAAGGCAGATCCACTATTTTATGTAAATGTAGTAAAGAGTTACTGTTTTATAGTTTTGTTTCAGGCTTTGGTTACTGTCTGATTTATAGCATTTGTGATTTAGAAAATTGATATGCAGTTTATTTTCATGTTTAGATCTGGAGCTCAGTGTAACGGTTCTGTAATAGTGGATTCAAGCATTTGCAAACTGAGCTACAGAAATACTCATTTTTGTTAAAGGCTGAGACTAAGTGAGAAGTGAGTTACAGAATTTTGGAGATTGTATTTACTAAATATGTCTTGTATTCAAGCAAGAGAAAAACTGTCTATGGTTTGGTCCAAACTTGTACTAACTCTGTAAAGAGTTTTGAAAAAGACTGCTTGTAAGCAGTTGTAAAAAACTGTAATAACACATTTATTCTAGCTAACAAGTTGAAATTATTCTAGACACGCAGCTGCGCTGGGTAAACATGGTAGATATCATGCCTTTACAAAAAGCTGCCTCTATGTTGTTTATTTGATGTACATTATAAGACTTGAATGAGACTGAAAAAACACTTTGGTCTCCAGAAAAAACACAAGTAAAAACATGTCTCAGCTCTCATTTGTCGGGTGAAATACGTCTTTCAAACAGCCTCAGGTAAAATGGCTTCCTAGACATAGACAAGGGGCTAAGCTAAGTGGCCACAAACGAGATTAACAAATGAGATTAATAACCATTTACTGGGTTATTTTTCACATGGTTACCTGAATAAGAGGTGGGCACAGGCCCAGCTGATGTATAGTGGAAGGCATATTTTTATCACTTTAATAAAGGTGATATTAATCATAATATAACATTTAGATTTCTTGTATGTGTAAAGCCCACTCCTAACAGCGTATATCATGAAAAAAAAGAAAATCATAAAAGTGTTCTGTAATGTGTTTCGAATTAAAACTCTTCAATTATAATACAACATGACTTGATTCTGCTCCAGCTCTTGATCTTCTACCAAACATAACATACTGTGTAGGTGTTACTGTGACAACAGTGGTCATGGAGACCTGAGGTGGTCCAGCTAAAGTAGCACTGAAAGAGAAAGAGCTTTTTCCAGACTGTGTCTCTAAAAAATGTAATAAAGGAACTTCCTCTGAATTATCAATCGGTATCTTATAACATTCTATCTGTTTTTATTTAGTGATATAGATATAGATAGATAGATAGATAGATAGATAGAGAGATAGGGTGTAACAATAAGAGGAGGTGGGCCCTACTGCCAGGAGAGATTTCCTCCCGGCTAAGGTTCATGATAGTTTGCTTCACTCTATAGATATATTATTAAGCATTTCGTTTTTATTAGCAGTAGTAGGGTCTGCAGGGTTTTCTCAAAGATATATTTGTTCACCTTGATTTTCCATTTTGCCAGATTCTACAGTAGCAAACTGATCTGGAAGGATGCTCATTTATTCTTATTTGTTTCTTTTTACAGTTTGACTAGCTATAAATTAGAGCTGCACCGATACCATTTTGCTGTTAAAAACATTCTTTATTGCTTGTCCTTTAGATCTTTCATGGCAAAACCTTAGTTTTGTGGTCACTGAACCATTTTTGTGTTGATTTTGAGGTGTGTTTTGCATCATTGTCCTGCTAAAAGATCCAGACTGTGGTCCAGTGTAAGCTTCCTTGCTGAGGCAGTCAGATTTAGATTTTTTTTTTTTGCTGGTTCTTGACAGAGTCTGTGATTCCATGTATCCAAACTGCCCAGGGCCTTTGGAAGAAAAACAGCTCCACCGTATTACAGATCAATCGCCATATTTCAGAGTAGGGATGAGGTACTTTTCAGAATGGCTATCTTTGTGTCCATGCCAAACTCACCTCTGGTGTTTGTTGTCAAAAACCTCTGTGTTGGTCTCATCTGACAATAGAGCACAGTCCCACTGAAAGGTCCAGTAATGTTTGGCAAACTGTACTAGCTTGAGTTTGTTGGTCCTTGACAGCAGAGGCTTCCTACTGGTGACCCCCCCAAACAACTTGCGGGTATATAGGTGGCGTTTGATTGTGGTTTAGGAGATGCTCAGACCCCAAGACCTAACCAATTTCTGCATTCCCCATTTGTTATGCTTTGAGATTCTTTGTCCATTCAAACCATCCCCACTGTGCGTGGGGTCATTATAGACGTACGTCATCTTCTAAGCAGATTCTTAACATCTCCAGTTGTTTTAAGCTTCTTAATTATTGACCTGATAGTGGAAATTGTCATTTTAAACTGTTCAGCTATTTTCTTGTAGCTATTTCCTGATTCATGCAGCCCAACAACCTTTTGTTGACTGACCATTTCTGAAAGAGAATATACTTCAGTTAGATTCTAGGGGTGCCAGCAATTGGGGCACACGTAGTTTTAAGAAAATTAGGTTAGTTACATTTTTAACAGGTAATCAGCATTTTTAAACACACAACCCTGCTAATGTGAAAAAAAGTAGCTTATTTTGTTCCATTCCATATATTTTCTACATAAAATTTGCTTTTGTTTTGTACTGTTGCCTTTAAACAGAGTAACTGCAGTATGTGTAATTAGAGTCATGATATGTGAATTTACTAAACAATAAAGCATTCTTTTAAAAATTCCATTGTCAAGTAATGCTTTGCATATATTAATGAAATAGATACAGCAAACACAGTAAGTCAGATAGCTTGTGCACAAAAACACACTACTATAACATCCTTCCTAGGAGCTCTTTTGTAATTAAACATTCAGCTTCAGCTTGGTGAACTGCACTGAAAGACATAATTGTCTTAACTAGAGCTCTGCAAACCCTAAGAGACGGTTGAGAGCAGTGACCTAGAGTAGAGAGCAATGCCCTGCTTTCAGACTAGTCAACTAGTATATTCACTAGTTGGTGCTGTGGGCAGCTGTCATCAAGTCAAGCACAGTCCCTAATTATAGTAACGAAAAGACAGTTCTAGCCAAAGAGTCTGGTAGAGTTTGGCCATCAGTGAACACATACTTTGACAGAAAAGGGCAATTTGACTGACTTGTAAACTGCCCTGCCACACACTGCTGCAGTGTGTCGGGGCAAATGGGCAGGCAAGTGTCAGAAAGGTGTAACAGCAAAAACAGACCTGCATACACATGAGGAAGTCAAACAAAACTCCTGGATGACTTTTAAAAATGGGTTACTGTGAACATCCTGTACTTTTTTCAATCCAGTGACTATATCCTGCTCTGAAAGGCTCTTTTATTGTCAATGTGTGCAGAGATGGCAAATTTGCATTGCTAGTGATTAAGCTTGATAAACTATGTTTATTTTCCACGAGACCATTCAAAAACTAGTGCAAGAAGCCTTGAGGGGAAAATGTAGCAAGTGAATAAGACTTCTTCCCCTTCCCCATCTGGTGAGTAAAAGATGCAAGTGGAAATGTGCACCATTTACAAATAAAATCAAAACAAAACAAAACAAAAAACAGCTAAGCTAAACAGTTAAATATAGGGTGAGGAATGTGTGGTAGATCTGTCCAAAAGAGGCACACATTCAGGAAAGGATCAACATTTACAACCAATCATCAAAAGTGCCCATTTATCTTCCTACAACATACAGTGCATCTCTATGATGCAGTCAGTACAAAATGATGCATGCAAACCCTACTGTGTTAATCGATGTAGGCTTTTTATATTGCACACATTATGTTTAGTTTCACTTTGAATGTTTTTACCCCCTGCCACAAAGAAGCTAGGAGGTTTTAGTAGGAAATGATGATTGACAGGTGGGGAACTGCCCCAGTAAATGACCACCTAACTCTAGGCCTGGTCACAACTGTGCACACCGTAGGGAAACCCTAGGGCCCCACATCTATATGGACCTTTATTGGTAAGCCTCTGAGAAAAGATATTTATGCTAAGCCTCTAAATTGGTTGTTACCAAGCATGGTGTGTGTGTTGTGCGCACAAATAGCTTGAGAATGTGTATGTGTGTTTCCTCAAATGATCTGACTTAAAAGGAACTGAACATTGTTTTCATCTTGATTCTTTTACCTTGTTTCTTGTGAAGCCTATCTTTGTTATAAAAGTTAAATGTCTTTAGTTTTTGCTGAAGGTTTTTTTTTAATCATTCTTTTTCTTTGTATGATCTGCTCCTCTACTTGTAGTCCTTTATGTGTCTTTTGCAGATTTTGCTTGCTTGTATCAGTGTGTCACCACAGGTTGCCTACCTGAGAGAGAGAGAGAGAGAGAGAGGTGTTGATTGCACAGTGGAAGAGTGTAGGAAGTAGTTGGAACAGAGAGCTGTCCCTGGTCCTGAAATGGCCCTGTTCCAGGAGATCATTAAGAGTGATCCACAAAATGGGCCACTGGAATTCCACTGGTCTGTGCCTCACAGACAGGCCTGGGCAATCATGCAGTCGCTCACCGATTGTCTCGTACACAAACACACATACACACACATATAGACCTGTAAAACGTACCAGACAAAATACAACCCCGGAAACATAATGCATTTGCTGTAATCCAGACTTAGGGAAAGTACAGAAAGGCCCTTCTTTACCACAGTAACAGATGTATTCTAAACTATTTTCTTTGGAACAGGCTCACACAGGTTTGCAGGGCGATAAAGCATATCTAATATGTGACTTTCAAAGGATTTTAACACTTTACGGGTGAACATTGTGCCAGTGACACATTCAGGACGTGTTCAAACTTCAATAACTTTTCAACTGTTTGTGATAACAAACTTCAAATTCCACCTTAAGCTGGAGAAGCAAAGCTGGTGACATGCCATTTGTGTGTACTGTGTGCCATATTTCTCAGAACAAATCTAGACTAAGTCTGCAGAGTCATCTGTGTTGCCTGTCTATAAGATCATTGTATACTGATGGAAATTCATCAGCTTTTTTTTTTACCTACAAATTTGATCAACTGCATGTTTCATTCAAAAATATGATTTCATTTAAAAATAAGTGGATGCATATCAAAGAGTACTAAAATTAGGAAATATCACATAAGATATGAAATAAAGTGACACTGCACCGCAAAACAAACTTTGAAACAGATCTACAAAATTTTTTGTGGTCAAGAATTTTTATTGTTTCACAAGATAATGAACAACAAGGGGATAGAGAGCAACAGACAGGCAAAGCAAAAATAAAGTAGGAGACACTGAGAGCAAAAGTGATCATAGGTACAATCATCATCACAGACAAAATTAAATAAAGAAGAAAGTGTTCGGGTTCAGGAAATCCAAAATACGTAACACAAAAGTTTGCCATGTTTCAACAGTCATGGGCTTAGCATGGTTAAGTCGCACAGGAGTACATTCAAGTTTTGCTATATTAAGTAAATTAACAGCCCAAAATTATTCCAGGTGAAGACCAGGTGTGATCCAGTTTTGTAGGATTGTCTTTTTAGCAGCAGTAAAGCTAGAAAACAATAGATCAGATACACAAAATTTGATTACTGGCAGCAGTTTCACCAGTCTTTTGTTCTTTATTTACGGTACTCATAAAATGAAATACTTTACAGTATTTCTACATACCACATCACTGTACTTGTACAGTGTTTGTATTACTGTTCTTGTACACCCCTGTATTTTTAAAATGAGCTCCTATGTGCTCTAATGTGCACCCGCAGCTGTTTAAAGGCCCTCAGTTTTGCTACAGAATGCAGTACAACAAATATTGATATAGGCCCTATATCTTTACATGCTGTACTACATAATTTAGCTCAGCTCCTTTCTGTTACTCCAAAGATGATGAAAGTGGCCATATCCAAATGTGTTTCACTTATAACATTATTTAACATTTTTATGTTATACCAACTGTGATGGACTGGCTGCCTCTCCAGGATGTTTCCTGCCTTCCGCTCAGTGAGCACTAGGATAGGTTCCAGCACTCCCGTGACCCAGGAGGATAAGCAGCTTAGATGATGAGATGATGAATGATTTTATACCAATATTCAGAGACAGGCTGTTTAAGATTGCCTGATCTACTGGTCACTTTTTCAACATGCTTTGCAAATAACAGCCTGTTACTTTAATAAGAAGCTTGACCTTTATCTTCCACGATGCACCATGTTTTATATCCTTATACTTCTGCCGTAAATTTACGTACATGTACTTTTGAGGCTACTACTACTGATATGATCGCAATTTGTTTGCCATAGCATTAGTGCTTGGGTTTTTTTGTGTGTGTTACGCTTTGATTTGGGGCAACATTTTATTTATTTGCAATGTGGAAGCCTGCAGTGTGAGTTGAAACAGACCTCAAGAAAGCCTGACTCTTTAAGAGCTTGGCACAATAAATACTGTTACAGCGGATTATCCAACTTGTGTTTGATTTTAAACTTTGTAGATAACGCTGATTAATTCAAAGCCAAAGGACAGATCAAAAAGATTTGTTCTGCTTGTGTCTGACAGCCGTGCAGAGTGTAGTCTTATCATTTGACTTAAGATTTTGTCCTTTGAATGCTTTACTTGATTGCGTGGCCAATTCTTGCATAACGTCTTGGCATAGTAAAGGTCTAAATGCTGCTTTCTGATTGTGAACGAGGTGCACATGTGGTTCTCTTTGAGCTGTGATGTAGGGGTAAGTGCAGAGCCCTGCTCACCATTAGGGCTCTTATTAATCTGTTTAGGCCAGTCACAGTACAGATAATGGCTCCTAATAACCCCTGCACAGACACTGGACTACATCAAAGGGATGGACTTAGGCAGAGTCTGTCTCACTGTCTGCTGTTTGTCTCTCAGTCACGCACATACACACACAAAGAGCATTAACATACAAACTGCTTCATTTATGATTTTATTTTTATTTTACTTACCTATATCACACGCGTTGGTTTGACCCACCATTTTTCAAAGTAGTGCAGCAATGACCCACCACATTTTGATTGGGTTCAAGATGCTTAATTATGGATGCTCTCTCTAAACTGCACGGCTCAAACAGGCAGTCAAACTCAGCGCAGAGCCAAAGTATCCATTTCTGTTGAGAAGAGCTGCAGCTTACTAATCCAGTAAAGATGTTTTTACCGTGATACCTGAACTAATGCACTACTACACTGTGAAATTTACTAAATGTCAATTTAAGTATTTCTTACTGCTGCCTCACTAAACTAAGACTTGATGTTTGCTCTCCAAGCTAAACCAGGTATGTTCTACTTTTTGTGGCCATGCACAAGCACAAGGTATATTTTTAAGGGTTCTCTGTAGAACCATGTGCCATTAGGTTTCACTCTTAAAACCAAAACTAAAGCATCACAGATACGTTCAGCTTTACTCGCTGCAGTCTAGTCATCTTGTACTTCCCAGTAATGTATCGACTTCTGTTTACACATAGGCCTGCCAAAAATTTCCCAGGTATTGTACTGGGTCTTGTGTAGGTGAATTGCCCCATCAGCTTTACTGGGATTGTGGCTTATTTATCGGGAAGTTCCCAGGTAAAGGTGCATGTGTGAAAGGGGCTTAAACACTGGCGCTGTTCATGAGTAGGTTTATCAGTTTGTTGGGATGTGTTATTGTATTATGACATATCATATATGTAGTACTGAAAAAGTTTTAGTTGGACTGTCAGTGTTTAAGCAGTTGTCTTTTGTCAGTCATTCGTCACATGCTTGTTTTTTTTCAACAGCCGTGGAAATCCCTGTTACTGTAGTTGCTTAAAGTCCCCATAATCTCATCAACATGGTGGATGCCCCACTCCCATTACGGTACTGACAAGTTTAGAGAAGTCAGTCCATTTGACCCAGCTAGCCCACTGCTGCTCCAAGCATGTGAAGGCCATCACAGCTGTCCACAGTGATTAGCCTCAGCTCAGCCAGTGACACCAGCAACCCCCAAATCCCTCTAGCCTCTCTTCCTCTTCTCTCTTGTTGCACATCCATTAGGCCGCTCATGCGTACTCATTGATCACAGTCCCTATGGTGAGAAAAGAGTGATACTGTGCTCAACTTCAGGCCTGCTCTCTCTGGAAAGACCTGATCCTAGTGTTGTGGCACAACATAACTGCGACATAAGTCTTAGAATTGTCATTTTTAAGTCATTGAAATCAAGTCAGTTTAGGTTGGGATTAGAGCTGACACTATCAACTATATTAGTAATCGAGATATTGACATCTTAGTTTGTCAGCAGTCAGTAGAATGTGAGTCTTGGCAATGTTATAATGCATCATAGAGATGGAGATGTAACTGCACTGTTTGAACGCCCAAGTTTCATCCAAAATTTGATCAGTATATCGTGAGAATACTGAATTCTGAATCCAGTATCAGGAATTAAAGCAAATTATAGCCTAAGTGTATCATTACAGCCCTACAGTTAAGTAATCAGAATAGGTTTTTAAAAACAAATAAACAGACCAATTACAAATCATGCATAACATTCACCAATTCCAAAATTATATTATTGGAAAAGACAAAGAAAGAAGACTGTGGTCTCTTTCTGCAAGCCCTCTAGTGGCAATTCTAATAGCAGAATGAAAATTGGCTGGGATATTTTTAATTTATATAATCAAATACAATATTTCCCTGTAATTCTATTATAAGATTAACTAGCACACTTTTTGGCTCTCTGTATGTGAAATAGTGCAACTCAATGTCAAACTGCTAGGAGCAATGAGGGGTGAAAGTGGAGGGGTAACAAAACAATTCACACATCTCCTCAAAGACAGCCGTGCCAAAATAAAACAGACAGCACAACGGCAGCTTTCTTTATGTCAAAAAGATCATCTACAAGTCCCACAATACAAAAACAGCTTTTAAACTCATGAAAATACATAAATGTTGGCTTGCTTTCCCACCTGTGAAAACCAAAGTCCAGTTTGTGTCTGGCTTTGTAAATTAGTAACATCTCCTCTGAAATATATTACATCAGTGTTATTGATGGGAAAAAATATTACATTGTTCAGCTAAAGGGCTTCCAGAAAGGTATAAATTGCTACTGTGAAAAAGTTTAAATATACTTCATTAAATAAAAAAAACATGAAAACACTATGTGGCAAAAATGCAAATAAATGGTGTGTTCATCAGGCTCTATTTCTTACTGTTAGACAGAACAGTACACTCTCAGAAAAAAAAGGTGTGAAACTGTCAACGGGGCAGTACCCCAGTACATCTCAGTACCTTTAGTCAGGGAACATAATTGTACCATAATCCATTGAAATTATATTTTCTAAGTTGTATTGACTCCACACACCCTGTCCCGTCCCCAGGCTTTTTATTTTATTCTTCTGTTTTAAAACATTAGGTTATGAAAAGATACAAATATGTACTTTCCCACCAGGACAAACCCATTTAAGGTGCACAATTGGACCTTAAAACCCCTGTTGTACCTTTAAGGGTACATTTACATTGTTTGTACCTTGATGAATGAAAAATGCACCTGCACAGAACCTTTATATCTAACAGTATAGGAGAGTTGAAAACATGCATTATCATGATACAAACTGCCAATTAATCATTACTGATTCATGAGGAAGATCATGATTAATGTTTTTTTTTTAATTGAGTAATTGAGTCTTATAGAGTAATCATAACTCTCTTGTTGGACAACTTTGAGGTCCACCAACATTATAGGTTCATTCTGATTAATTTTGATATTTAAGTATCAACTTGCACAGTTGTCTGGTTAACTGTGAGGGAAGAAAAAAATTATATATCATAATACACAAACATAATACTCTTGTGCTGTTTTTCTCCTTAGTGGGAAACCCTGAAAACAGAGAAAGATCTTTGAACTGTTTTCACTTTTAGCTAACCCCAGCTACAATGAACCACTGTTCACTTATTTTCTTTCCATTCAGAAGTACGTTAAGTATGAGTTATTAATTCATCAGCATTCGGGAACTTGCCCTTGCACGGTAACACTTATTTAGTAGCAAGAGTTGCAAATGGCCAGACATGCCCAGCAGAGCATACGTGTGTAGATTCAGAATGGCAGGACAAGAACAGCTGGAGCTGAAGGCTGTGAGTTGTGGAAGCTTCGGCTTACTGCAAAGAGTTGGAGGGGGCAGGGAGGAGGATGACAGGAAGGATTATATCTTTCTCTCACTCACTCACTCCTCCATCATTTCCTCTCTCTCTCACTCTCTTTCTCTAGCAGGTCAGCTAGATAGACTCTCATCTAATTGAATCAAATCAACTCTCTTTACGGCTTGCCTTGACACTGCCCTCCTGCCTCTCGTGATTTAAGCGTTAAGCCTACCAAGGTGTTTTTCACAAGCTCACGCACACTGGCTACTTGATACAGGCAAATACCATGCTACAATGGGTGAACCATGAAGGGTAAGCACTTCCTGGTTAAAGCTGTCAGTAAAGGACTTCACGGAACTTTTCTTATTAAGCAGTAGACTGTATTAGGATATTAGAAAAAGTTTATATTTGATAGTTGCAGCCCTAGTTAGGACACTCAGGGCCTTTTGCGTCAGTTTCAGGTGTAAATTGGACACGTTGTTGGCATTTGACTTACATAAAAACTGGCGTACAAGCCTAAAAGCCTTATAACATGCATGATTCCTTTCTTTTCCTCATGCATATGCATTTGAGAGGGGGATCAGGCAGAAAATGGATAGAGATATTGAAAGTGTGGCTATTTACATATTCTGCCTGATATGCTAATATTTGGACAATTGGTGGCGGCTGTTTTTTCTTTGTGTTTTAAAACTAGGTCTGAAAGTAGTGGTGTCTCAAAGACGTGTTATTCAGAGGCTTCCTTTAACTATGGAAGCAGACACAGGGACTAGACAGAGGCACAGGCCTCAAATGTTCTGAACTCTCGGGATCAGACACTGTGCAAAACTGACTTAAGGCACCCGCAATATGTGCTCACAAGTTATTGTTTCTTAAATTTGAGTAGAATCACACCTCTGTAGAAATTTTTTGAAAGAACTCCACCATTTCAGTGCAGTTAGTAAGTGGTCCTATGTGCAGTTTGCATGATAAACTGCAGCCTCAGTAAATGGAACATTCATTTTAGACCTGGCCCTCAGTCCTTGCTTGCTTGTAGCATACTTACCAAAGGCATCTGAATTTGTGATTTGAATTGTTTTGTGGATTTTATGTGTAGTATTATAATATTATTGTAAGAGTAGCTGGTAAAACTAATGACCAATAACCAATATAAGAGTTCACTGAAAACTGTGTTGGGAAGCCCTACCATACAAGCTGTGTAATCAGTTTTAGCTTTACATTCTATTATGATTATTCCAGTAAACATTGCTATACCCTATTCTGAGCCTGATGTCACAGACCATAGCTTTATTAAAGACTAAGTCTGTAACCAAAATAGATCTGTTACATTTGTCGATCATTTCTCTCTTAGGATCCGAATTTTGAGAGCACTGCATTTCCCACAATACACGAGCATTTTTTAGTGAACACTATAGATCAGTATGTCAGCTGAATATGCACTAAATAGCAGTACACTAGTCTCATGTTTCTATGCAACAAACACAGAAATGTTAGCTAACATTATTGTTTGACGCTCAGCCACTGAAACTGAAACTTCTCAGGCTCTCTCAACTCTCATTGTAAAAAACAGCTGCTCTCTGCGGTCAAAAACGAAAACCCTATCACTGCTGCTCATCATATAGCAAGTGTTTTCTCCAAGTCCTTTTAGACCATTTTTCTTCTTTTTTAATAAGATTTTAATTTATAAGGATACAGGGATTAACATTCCAAGTTTAACATTATATTTGTAGTAGACAGGCAAAAGGTGGGGAGGGGTGGGCCTCTCCTACATAAACATACATATATGGCATTCTGGGTACGAGTAGACAAGAAATCAAAGTATTGGAAAATATTAACAAAAAAATAAAAAGTAAATAATACATAATGCAAATCAACAATTATTTTAAATACATAAATAAATAAACATAAACATGTATAGCTGGAGGGGAAGCACACTGTATGCTAATCATTTTTTGTACACACGTGGTTCTTTAAGGATTTTTTAGTGAAGAAAATGGATCTATATAGAACCCTGAACACTCAAAGAACCCTTTGCATGATTGTTGGAGAATGTGCTGTAGATGGTGCTATATAGAAGCATTTCGAAGAGGGTTCCATATAGAAGCAAACCTATATATGAATAGCACTTCTATTGTTTTAATATCAAGCATATTACAATAGAAGAATCCTTTTTGATGCTATATAAAACCTTCAAAAAGGTTCTATATAGAACCATCTACAGCCCTTTCTCTATCAGTCTGAAGAATCATGCAAAGGGTTCTTTAAATGTTTAAGGTTCTATATAGGACCACTTTCTTTACTAAAGAACCCTTGAAGAACCATTTTTAAGAGTGAATGGAAAGACCCCTTTCCATTAACCCTGTATTTTTATACATGCACAGTAGTACCTACTTTCACAGAACACTTAAAACACTTATTAGACGCACTAGGGCATATTTAGTGATAAATGTGAGCTGGAGGGCGGCATGGTGGCGCAGTGGGTAGCGCTGTCGCCTCACAGCAAGAATGGCCTGGGTTCGATTCCCGGCCGGGCGACCAGGGTCATTTCTGTGTGGAGTTTGCATGATCTCCCCGTGTCTGCGTGGGTTTCCTCCGGGTACTCCGGTTTCCTCCCACAGTCCAAAAACATGCAGTCAGGCCGATTGGACGTGCTAAAATTGCCCCTAGGTGTGAGTGTGTGTGTGACTGTGTATGTCTGTCTGTCTGCCCTGCGATGGACTGGTGACCTGTCCAGGGTGTATCCTGCCTTCCGCCCAATGACAGCTGGGATAGGCTCCAGCACCCCACCGCGACCCAGTAGGATAAGCGGTTTAGATGATGTATGTATGTATGTATGTATGTGAGCTGGCATTTTTAAATTCTTTAAAACAAAAATAAATAAAAAAAACAACAATATTCAATATTAAGAACATTCAAAACAAAAATTGGACATACTACAGGCATATTCTATCATACTCTATTCTGTTCTATTCTATGGGTACATGTCCTTGTGGAGTTTATGTGTGTGCGTGGGTAATTGTAAATACACGTGTTTGTGTGTGTGTGTGTGTGTGTGTGTGTGTGTGAAAGAGAGAGCGAAAGAGAGAGAGAAAGAGAGAGAGAGAGGAACAGCAACATTTTGTGCATTTGGTTGCTTTGTGTGTATTTTGTATCTTTTTTATGTGCATAAATTGTAGCTCTGCAAGCAATCCTGTGTGCAGGCCTGTGTGTGTGTGTGAGTGTGTGTATGTGCCAGGCCTGAGTCACAGCACAGCCTAGGGCTAGTGTTAGGGCAGAGCACAAGTCAGATAAGACTTTATAGAGTGTATCTGTTCGCGAGAGTGTATGTTTGTGTGTGTGTGTGTGTGTGTGTGTGTGTGTGCGTGTGTATGTGTGTGTGAGCTTGTTTTATACACAGGATAATTGATTGTCTTTAATACATCATCTTTGCAGGCTTCTTTAAATCATGCCATCTGCCTGCAGCTCAGAGCCTTTGGCAGACTGCAAGAAC
Source organism: Colossoma macropomum (assembly GCF_904425465.1). Taxonomy (NCBI): domain Eukaryota; kingdom Metazoa; phylum Chordata; class Actinopteri; order Characiformes; family Serrasalmidae; genus Colossoma; species Colossoma macropomum. The sequence goes on along the minus strand of NW_023494793.1, from coordinate 17,765,812 downwards.
AGAATAGAAGCACAAGAAGAGAGAAATTTGCCTGGGCTCGTGTGCCTGTATCAAAAGAAGAGAGAGGCTTTGAAGAATCTGGGGGGGCAGGATTTGTATGTTAAAATGGCCGTAGGAGATCGTAGTAAACCGGTTGCAATCATTTAATGAGAGTTCCTGACATTTGTGACATTAGCTTCATTTCTAAAGCACCTTTTAAAAGTCCTATCTCTGAACGGTTTCACCACATTCAAAACATACTGAAAAACCAAATGGTCAAACTGAGATTTCAAAAATGAACCCCCCCCCCATATCAAAATAAATAAATTAATATTAAATATTTATATAAAAATATTTTATTTTACATAAACGTTAAGAAAAGCAGTGTTAGCAGTGTTTCATTTTATGCTCCAAAGCAGATCATGTCTGTTATCCAATTTTATCTGTTATCCATATTGATTTTTTGTGCATTCATAGTATTCATAACAATCTTGCACATTGACAGTGTGTTGAATCAGTTGCATTTATTGAATAGATTTACCTCATACTTTAATTATTTCTTGCTTTCTTGTTTATTTTTCTAACATTTCTAACCAATATATATATATATATGAATGAACTCTACAATACCTCTGAAGATGCACTGTAGTATCTGGCACAAAGACGTTAGACGGCAACACCTTGAACTCTTAGCAGGGTGTGTCATCCTACTGAAAGAGGCCACTGCCATTAAGAAATACCATTTCCATGAAAGGGTGTTCCCTGTCCAGACCAATGAATGCATTTACATGTCTTCTTCCCACAGTACATCCTGGTGCCATCACTTTCCCAAGTAAACAGCACACTCATATGTGACTGTCCATGAGACATAAATGAAAACGGGACTTGTCGGAGCAGTCAACGTTCTTCCGTTGCTCCAAGGTCCAGTTCTGACGCTGTACATTGTACATTGACGCTGCACATTGTAGGTGCTTTTGATGTTGGACAAGGGTTAGCATGAGCAGTCTGATAAGTCTGGGGCTATACAGCCCCACACAGAGCAAGGAGAGCTGCACTGTGTTTTGTGACACATTCCTCCCATGAACATCATTAAAAATGTCTGTGACTTGAGCCACAGTAGCCCTTCTGTCATTTCAGACCAGACAGGACAGTCTTTGTTGCCTTCATACATCAGTGAGCTTTGTGAAACACTGAACATAAATGGAGTAAAAAGTAACAAGCAGTTCTTGTTTTCAAAAAAGTTCAAGACAGTCGTACAGCAATAAAATCAGAATAATTTTCATTAAAACATAAAAAGTTTACTTAATTGCAGAAAACGTGTTCTGGTAGGTAGTACTTAAGGTTGCACACTGATTTTTAGACTTCAGAACGCATTTACTTCAAAACTACTCACCATGTGGCCATGAGGGACAGTGATGCAGTCTCACTACCTGTGCTAAAATGCAGGGGTGTGGCTACAATAAAGCTCTGCCTATGGACTAAAACTCTTTGTTTTTTGGTAGTGACATGAATGTGGATCAGCTTTTTTTATTTAAAAATTAAACTCAAGATAAATTCAAATCTTTCAATTTCTTTTTAAAAGAAAAAACTGTCTTTAAAAAATATATTGGAAAAATACAAAAAAATGTAATATTTTCACAAGTTGAAATTTAAAGATTAGGGTTTGGGTTTAGGGTTTAGCTCTCAATAGAAAGAACCCTATAAATGATGATTATATATTTAGCTTATTACGATCTCAATTAATATCTTGGATTTAAATAGATGATAACATAATCCTTGTAAATATTTAAGGTCTAAGTTTTGTTTTTAATTTATTTTTTTTTTTACTGTGAGAGAGCAGTTTAATTCAGTAGAGTGGTCCATATATATATATATATATATATATATATATATATATATATATATACAGGTATTATTATTATCATCCTCATCATCTACATCTCTTGCAAGCGTGCAAGCAAATATAAATATGCATTTTGTTTGCGTACCTTTTTCCTAATTCTGTCATTTTCTCCTTAGTATTTTGGGCACTGGGTCATGAACAGAAAGCTCTAAGCTGGAGAAACGTGTGACACGACAAGTTACACAAATGAGCCAACAGTTCCTCCGTCTGTCCTCTCTCGCAGTTCCTCTTCCTCATCTCTGTCTCTCTGCCTCCATTTCTCTTTGTTGCTGCTCCTAGTTCCAGATCGTGTTTCCTTTATGTCATTGTTAGTGTCGGTCACTCAGAGTTCACCTGTAATCAGCTGCAAACACAAATGTACACACACAACCATGCATATACACACATTTCTATGTACTATAGTGCGTCACAGTAGTGTAAATTCACCAATGTTAAAGCAAATAAAGACTGGCAAATAGACAATGAGTGTACTGATTCAAATGATTACATACACTACCAGTTCTTTCGATAATATTGCGTATTGTATTGCAGATTAACGTATTAAAGGGTTATAATTGGTGGTCGACCGATATGGCTTTTTTCAGGGCTGATACTGTTTCCAATTACTGAGACTGATACTGATGCCCGTTATTATGATACTAGTTATCTTTAAGATAATAAAGAGATAAAAAATAACTTAAATAGCTCTCAATGATGTTCAATAGCTGGTGAGGTTTTTAAGAAAAATGGAGCTCAAAAAAGGGACTCAAAAACTTGAAAAAAATGTATACAATTATGTTTACACAATTTTAGTAAGAGTAGTACGAGTCGCTGACATAGTGTTAAAAGGGCACAAATCAGGAGCAGAGCTTGCTTTTTTAACATATGGATGCAAATGAGAAACGATAAAGCCTACACTAATTAAATACACAGAACTGTAAATGTATTACAATAAAAATATTACAGTAAGCATCTGAGCAGGCATGCAGTAAAGATAGCTGCTACTTTGCAACAACAAAGGTATATGAACGTCAGTGTGTTTATTTCATTTTGTTGTTCAACCAAGAATGTATTTTATGCAATAACAAGCAGTCTAAGCAGAGCAGTGGAATCTCTGAAAGTAGCGATGTGCAGCTCTCTGTACTTTAAAGGAACGGAAATATAAATGAAAATGACTAGAGATTAAGTATAACTCATTTATTAAATGTGAAACAATGATTTTACGCATAATTTAGTGTTGTCTGGAGGCTTGTCTGTGTAGTTTGCCCACTGAAGCTCTGCTGTAGGCACACACATCCTAAACATGCTCAAACTCCTGCAGAACATCATGTCTGCTTCCACATACAGAAACCTTACTCTCACCAAACTAGTGTGAGGTTTCAGGCAGGGCTCAGCTGCATGCACAAGTCGCATTTGTTTGGCTAGAATGAAATTATATGACTGAGTGCACTGAGCTTTTTATCAGCTGCGTTGCTCAATCGTGACGTTTTTACCTTTTCCTCTCGCTGTGGGAGTGAACCAGGCACTACTTCTTCACTCCCGCCAATATCTCACAAAACCCAAAAGCACGTTTGATTGGATTTACTCCACACTGGGTGGGACACAGAGACAGTCTACAGAAATGCTGCTTGGTTGTACTCGATGAATCATCTACATTTCATACAAAACAGTAGCTGTAGGCGGGACATTAGGCCAGACTATAGAAGTGTGTTTTGTTGATTGCGTTTGCACATAAATTACAAAAGGCGCTTTTATCAGTAAGAAAGTAAATTTATATGCCGATTACGATAAACAGATGATTAATATCAGCACTGATCATCGGTCAAGCCGTTAATCGTCATAATTAAGGCTGGAACTAACAATTACTATTAATTAGTTTATCATTTGAATATTTTTTCAGACTAATCTGACAACTATGTTGCTATTTCTCAATGAGAAATAAATTATACAAGAGTTTCTTTTCATAGAGTTACAAAAGACAACTTTTAGTTGTTTATTAAAGTCTTCAAACTGTCAATAAATGAAACTAAAATATGTGTATGTTATTTATTAATTTATCATATACTGGCTATTTTTATTTTTATGATTTTTCAACTCATCACCATTTCTCTTTTCTCAGTTCTAGGTTCTAATCATTTATCTGTTTCCTGTTTTTGTCACTGTCTGCCTAGATGTCATCTGATACATCACTGCAGGTTTTTTATTAAACATTGTGGCATATTCATGTGATTTTATTGTTATATATTTATACCATACCAATTTTATCTTTCCAGAAACAACTAGACAACATTAGTCTGGAGCCATATATTTCATTATTAAATTTATACACTATGGCATTAGTTTCATTACATTGTGAACATTATGTGGTGTGATTTTTTTTTTTTTAGTAAATGACGTGTCAACAATAAAAATCCATGCCGACAGTTTAAAAAAATTTTATGACTAGTCTTGAAAGCACATATTATAATGTGACCATCTGGTGCAACTTCAAAAGCAGTAAAATATCAAGAATGAAATTATAATTTTATAAATGAATAGCCAGAATTCTTTGTATTTCAAGTGGGGTCTAAATCCAACAAAATATTTTTAACAAAAAAAAATTCAACAAAAAATTACAGTACACTATTTATCATTGGGTCCATACCAAACCATTTTATTCACTTTTTTTGAAATAAGAGAGTAGTTGTTGTAGTAGTATGTATGTAAAATCATAGTTAAAGTTCCAGTACTGTTAACTTTGCAGTCCATACAGTCCTTATGATGTGGTGAAATCCGACACATTTGCACATTTGCAGCTGTTCAATAATAAATTATTGTTATTCCCAACCTGAAATATTAAACAAAACATTTGAGAATACCCTGTTTTCATCTAGATTATGATATTTAAATTCACTTTGTCTTTATTGTCTATAAATGACAAACTTTTGAATGGTGGTATATTTCATTCATTAGCTGGTGTGTGGGTTTGCCTTTGTTGTTCGTTTTCTACAGGCTTGTGAAGCTGCAGTCTCTAGAGTCTTACATTTATGTAGCCAGTTCTAATCTCTACACCATAGTCCAGATGTACTACCAAACTTGATCCGTTTATGTGTTTATGTGTGTGTGTGATTTAGAGGCACAATAGAGTGGTCCGGGCTGAGTGTTCCATTCAGACACTGACTGTATCTGCCCCATGCTCAGTCAGCTGTTTATACACTGAAGAATAGAAAGCCATTTACCCCCCAATAGTACAATGAGGACCATGTGTCTGCCCGTGTGTGTGTGTGTGTGTGTGTGTGTGTCAGCGTTTGTGTGCAAGTGCATTTGTGTGTTATCACTGTGTGACAGTGCTAACATCTGTGTAGTTGTGACCTCTTGTTACGCACACACTCAGGTTCTTTGATTAAACACAAAGCGTGGTGGTCACTGCAGGTTTAGATAAGCATTTTTGCAGTTGAAATGATCAGGAAAAACATGCAGCTTTCCAAGTGAACACGTCCAAAGAAATGTAAATATGGAAGACTCTTTAGGCTGTTGTGCGTCACCACTATATCTTATTTCAAAGGAATATCTGAAACAGTGGTTTTACAGATATTTAATGACGGGGATAAAATGAGATTATGATACTGTCTTGCTTTTAGTTTTTCAACAAAATCTGTATATTAAATCTAGATATTTTTCCACACCTCTAAAATTCAGTATTAGAAGCTGTTTGTTTTTTTGTTTCTGACGATCATAGTAATCCCAATTACAAATTTAGACTCATCTGTTCATAATACTTTATTCCACATCTCAGATGTTTAGTTTCAGTGTAGATTTTCTTCTTTATTGTCTGTTTCCTTTTATCATTAACGGCTCCTTGACAGCTACACCCTTTCAGACTGAATTGTCTTCTCGCAGGATAGATAGAAACACCTGTGAATGTTTTCAGATGTAAAGCAAGAGTGGAGTTTTATTTTCTCATATCTCTCAAAGATGAAAGCTTTAAGTACTCTTTATCTGCTGATCTTGGTCTTGCATGGTCGTTAGGAGTCCAGTTTTGGAAACTGCTATTTTTTAAAAACTTTTTTCCTTTAACTTTTTCTTCTTCTTTATTCAGGTGAATAGGGGTGGGCAATATGGTAAAAATACTGTATCATGACATTTTAATGATGCACAATATGCAAATATTGACATGCAGACAATATTCACTAGTAGTGCCACATTTTAAAACTCTCAGTACAACAATTTGTCTATATAATTTGCTTTACTAAAACCAGTTAAACAGAACTAATGCTCTTTGTAATGAAACATGCAATCTTTATTCTGTCTCAGCAGAATACTGTCCTTTTGCTATTTAAGATGCCTATGAGAAAGAAATCTGCAAGGCAACTGTAAAGTTTGTTTGGGTAGTTGCTTGTGTCTCTTTAAAGGGCAGTATAATATCAGGGACTTCTTTGGTAACAGCTCTTTTTGGGAGGGCTCAGATGTAACTGGTTTTAAGATTGGAAATATGGAAGAGAAAAGTAAAGAGTGAACAAACTGAAGCTACACTATGTAAGTTTTGGTAATTTACAGTCCTCTTTGGTGATAATGAGTAGTTGCCTGTAATGTGCTGGAAAACATTCTGTAACATGGATTGTGCTTCGGACCCCTGCACTGAGCACGTTGAAAAAGTATTCAACAAGAATTCAGTCAAAACTTTGTAAAGTGATGATTTAAGTGACTTATCTACTGTTATCCTCATATTTTCCACAGTATGTTGTTTATTTTGCATGTGAGAACTAAGTATCGAGCCAGGCCTTGTTTTTGATACTGTATGTGTGATGTTAGTACATAAAGTTGTTGTTGTGGTTCAAAAACTCCTGGGAAATCCAACCCAACACCTCTCACTTCTAAATTATTGTTTCAGGCTTTACAGGGTGACTCGCAGTGGCACACACACACCATATTTTAATGTGTTTTTTTCTTTTGACTCAGTAATGCTTCTTCTTTCAATTTTAACAAAAAAAAAATGACATAGTGCTACTTTAAATATGAATAGATTTGATATTATGCTTAGTGTTAGAGTGTTGTGTGATTTTGTGTATTTTGTTTCCTGGTGAAAAATAAATAACTCATACTCACTGGCCATTTTGATTGGAAATTAAATCAATCAATAAAGGGTGGTCTGTGACTTTTGCAGAGTAATCTATGTTGTGCTGTGTTGAGTCAGTAGGCAAGTAACTGATATATTAACAATGTCATTTTCAGCATTGGTATCAGTGTAATGTGTCACCATAATGATATATCCTGCTTGCTTGTCAGATATATTATGTGCACTGTCTGCCACCACTGGATAAAGCAGAGGCAGCTGTCTCCAAGTGACCTAACGCTTCCCAAAGCTTCTTAGATGAATCAGGGTGGCCTCAGCTCAGATGAATAAACGCATGCGCTTTCCCTATTCATTATAACCAGGTCCAGAACACAACGGGTTGCCCGGGCAACCAAGGGAATTACACAACGGAGAAGAGTTGTTTTTTTCTTGTTGTGAAGTACAGAGACTCTAAAAGGGCACATTTTGGGTTCACTGTATTGTTATTTTATGTGAATATTTCACATTATGTATCAGATGCTCTTATCTAGAGGTGTTTACAATAGTAGGATAGTGAATGCAACCTTAATTATCTTGTCCAATGACTCTTATTTAATGATACACCACACTGAGCTAACAAATAAATAAAGACAGTTGATAAAATTAGCCTATAGAATGTACAGTATCTGTGAAATCCAGCCCTAAAATCACAGTACCATCATATGGTGCGTGAGCAGATGGGCTTAACCCTGACTGTTAAGACATTGCTGCTGTCCACTGGAAATTATTTGACGTACAGTAACAGACATTATGGTTAAATGTGAATGATAAATATTACTGTTTTTAATCTATTCATGTCCAGGAACTAAATTTAGTGATTAGGAGAAATGCCACTTTAAATAGGTCTAGAGTGATTGTTTTGTAGTTGTACCTTACATGAATATTTAACAGTGCCTGTTTAGAATTTTCTGATTACATGTCATTTCCATACATTTATTCACTATCAAGTTTTGATTTTTATTGTTTTGTTAAAACCAACCACCTATTTTTAACAAAAACTTGCTTTTTGAGCTGTGTGACTTGATCCGTTTGTTAAGTTTCTTCAACTTTGTGCCTAGGCAATCTCAACAGAAAATTGTGCACATTAATGGGTTTAGGAGGATTTTGAGAGTGAGTATCTGAATGAGTACTTGTTTGGAAATACCCACAAGTACTCAAAGCCCATAAAATGCTGTTCTGGCTAGCTTCAAATGAGCAGAAATTACAAATTGATTGTCTAATGTCCCTTGTAGAAACCATAAAATGATGTGGTATCATCCATTTGAGTGTTTTAAAAAGAATGCAAATGCCCAGCACATGATTTTCTTTATCTTCTTATCCATTTACTCTAATTATTTATTTTGATAAGAACTATAATACATTTGAATCAGGCAAAAAAAGCCCATTTTTCCTTCTTTCCTTCTTTCATATAATACATTTTTTGGGGTTAGAGATATCCTTTTTCTGTTCTGGTTTGAACTGCTTTTTGATTGACATTCAACACGTTAGCCAATCAAAGCAGAACTCATTTACATACATCAGTCTTAAAGGTACAGTAACAAAGCAATAAAGAGAGGCCTCTAAGGCTACGTTCACATTACAGGCCTCATTGCTGAAATCTGATTTTTTGCTCAAATCTGATCTCTCTGACATGATGGTACACACTCGTTTAGGTAAGTGATTCTAATCTGTCGTTAATGTAAACGAACTGGCATCCTGAAATGACCCACATGCGCACTTCCTACTCAGTAACATCACAAATAACTCAGCTTCATTGTTAAAGCGAGATGAAGGCGGTGAGATGTGTTGCTTTTCCACTGTTTACAGGCTTTAACTTCTGCTGTCATGGTAACGCTGAATGATGGCGCACCCGCAGTGGAAGAAAAGCACATGAATTCCGATCTGAGGGTTCACATTAAGATCGCATGGATACGTATCTGATCTAGGACCACATATGAAAGTGGCTCAGGTCGGATTTGGAAAGATCAGATTTGTGTGTCTGCACAGCCCTGTAAGCATCGTTTGTGCCATTTCAACCGGGTAATGTAAACCTAGCCTAAGGGATAAAGAGAGGTAGGAAAATGGCCATATAAAAATGAATTATGATTGATTTTGGTACATAAAACCACATTTATAAGTATACCTCAAGAGAAAAAATATAATAATAAAGAACATGTATGATATGGACCTGTCCAGGGTGTATCCTGCCTTCCGCCCAATGACAGCTGGGATAGGCTCCAGCACCCCACCGCGACCCAGAAGGATAAGCGGTTAGATGATAGATGGATGGATGGATGTATGATATGGGCCTTTTAATAACTTCTTGTTTTTCCCAACTTTGAATAGAAAATGTTGAACAAAATATTTGAGAATATCCTTTGGCATCTAGTTTATGATATTTAAATCCACATTGTACTAGTTATTATTGTATATAAAATAACTGGGGAGTGATAAGTAGTCTATTTCAGTTTACATTAATTTCTGTTCATTGTATGGTAATATGACTTTGTTTATACTTTTATTTAGGTGGGGAAGCCCATCTGTGACAAAGCTTTGTTTTGACTGTGGTCTGGAATCAACCCCCAAACAGCAAGAATTAGCTGGTGTGTGGGTGCACCTTCATTCAGGGATAAGAAGAGGTTGGAAGGTGGTCATACAAAAATGAATTACTAATGTTTTGGGTCCTTAGAAACACACAAACTGTCTTAATTGTCATTATATTAAATGTCATATTTGTTTTAAGTAAATTCCTCAAGGCTCAGCGGTTCATGAAAATCATTCCCTTTTGTGTCTTGACCCTTGTTTGATGTTGATGTTTTTGTTACTCAGTGGTCTGGTGGACCCACAGCATTATTGGCTTTCTTAATCAATACAGCCACAACAATTTACAATGTAAAAATGTAAAAATGTAAACAATGTAAAAATATCAGATGTTTAAATTATCACAAGTGTCCAGTGTAGGGTTCTCCTTTAGCAGCTGTAGCCAGTCAGCAGCCTGTCCATGTTGTCCACTCACACACACACACACACACATATACAAACACATACACACACAGACACACACACTAACAGCAGGCCATGTAGGAGGAGAACAGAGTGAAGGGACACCTCCACACTTTTATTCCATGCGGATTCACCCTAACACCATGTGCAATATAAATGTATAGGTTGTAGAGTGTAAAGTCATTGAAAATGTGTTCTTCGCAGAAAATGAGCAAAGTTCCACAGACCCGAACACCACACAAGGGTTAACTGTATGGGGATAGAACACTCAGTGATGTGCAGGAGGATACACATCCTGAAAGGTCAAGTTCCCTCGCTGAGAAAACCAAGCTTCCGCAAAAGTACCACGAATTTGAGTAATCACTTTAACGCCTGAGCGCGGATGGCCTGCCGTGTCCAACAGAGAGATTTTCATTGTTCAAACGGGATTAATCTAGTCATCCTGGTTTATTGTGGCTATTCTTACTGCTGGGGCTAAGCCACGGGCATCCGGTCACCTGCCGATCGCGTCACACGCTCAATTACAGGCTACGTTACCCCCTGCTCTCATTACACTAATGACCTCCCGTCCCTGTCTCAGGGCTGTTTTTCTGAAAGGATTTAATTAGACTCCTCAGTGTCTCTTCTTTTTCCCTCTCTCTGCTTTCACCACTCTCTGCAGTCCTTCTTGCTTCATATATGACCTTAACACTTGTTCTATTAATTGTTCTGTTAATTGTAAGAAGGGTCAAAACTGATGCTGTTTGCGCTGATGGATTGAAAGCACTATAAGAAGATAGTAGCAGCTCTAATTTGCAATATGCAATGTTCACTCATCAGCCCACTTTATTTAGTAGGAACACCTTTGTAGTTCCACTTTGCATGTAAACAGTTAGAGATTGTAGCCTGTATCTAGTCTCCATCTGTTGCCATGAATGATTTGTGTTAGCCATCCTCTAGCGCTTTATCAGTGGTCAGTTTCTAACCAGAGAACTGCTCATGCTTGTATATTTTTGCATTGCTTAGCAGTGACACTGAAGCGTGCCTGATACACGTCTACCAGGACCATGTCCACTACTATACCACTACCCTGTCAGTGTTAATGCTGTGCTCTGTGGTCAGAATCTAACCAATGATGTGCATGTGGAAGTACAAGGATGTTTTTCATAAAAAGTGAATGGTGAATGTACACTGAAACAAATATAAAATAAATCTCTCTCTTTTTTTGCCTTTTTTCTTTTACAGGAAACAGTAGAATATGCCTTCCTGATCATTTTCACTATAGAGACCTTTCTGAAGATCATAGCCTACGGACTGGTGATGCACCAGAACTCCTATGTTAGAAACGGCTGGAACATGCTGGATTTTGTAATTGTCATAGTGGGGTAAGTAAATGAATACATTAACACTCATTATACAACAGTTAGTTCCGGCCACGCAAGCTGATTGGTTGAGAAGCATTCTAACCTGTTATTTCACCATAACAGCACAGGTTTTTCACAAACACTGTATCACTGTATGCTAAGCAACGGCTTTGACAGCTGTAGGAGACGCTCAAGCCATTTGAACGTTTTTACTTTGCGCACAAACAGAAAATGGATACTTTTAAGATTACATATGACCTACAGCCGTTTTGGTCCGACTCTGAAGAAGAGACTACACTAAATTCCGAAACTGTCATCACCACTGAGCGGGGTTTTCAGTCGGCAGCTGTGACAGAAGAACAGCTAAACAACTTGGAATTAACCAGAAATGAACCAAATACCATTCGCCAAACAAAGTGGGCCATAAAATGCTTTACAGACTGGCTGTAACAAAACAAAATTATTATTGCTCTAGCAAAAATTGACAAAACTGACCTAAACTTGATATTACGGCAGTTTTATGGCTCAGTCCGATTTGGTCAGACTCTGAAGATGAGACTACACTTTTGGCGAGTGGTATTCAGTTAATTTCTGGCTAATTCCAGGTTGTTTAGGTGTCCTTCCGTCACAGTTCCCGACTGAAAAGCTTGTTTAGTGGTAATGACTGTTTCAGAATTTAGTGTAAGGAGCTGGAGAACGAACTGCTGGCTGTGCAGCGAGTGAGCGGAGTTCATTACTCTGACATAGCAACAAGCTGCTTGCTTAGGAACTATAATTTGGCGGAAGGAATTGCTAACATTAAAACTTATTAAATGACACATTCACAGCCCAATTTATTTATTTCTTACTTTATTTATTTAACTGTTATTGCAAATCGCCTTCAGCTTGTGTCTGCGACCAAATCGCAGCTGTGATGTTATTTCACGATAACACACTCCCTCGTACGTTCTATTGCTTAAGTCAGACACACACTGTGAAACAGAAAGGGTGCTCAGACTCTTATGACTCATTTCCTACGACGTAAGAGACTGGGCCAGATTCAAAAAACTCAGCGGTAACAGCGCTACGCTATGCAAAATGTGCGGCACGGTAAATAAGAGCTATTCATAAAGTCACCATGTACAACACTGTAGTATTTTCACTTGTGTTTTCGAGCAAGAGCCAATCAAAATCAACATGTAAATAAGATCATACATATTAAAGACCCATGGCAAGTGAAGCTCCAGTTGGCTGCCAAAATGGACACACCACGAAATAGATGAAAACAAAGAAAATGAAATTCTCTGAAACAGCTATAGATTTTAAGGGAAGAAGGGCTGAAAAATAATATTACATTTTTTGGTAAAGATGCTTTTAATTTTTAATCAAGAAACAAAGTGTCTTTATCAGAAAGGTTATTGGTACCAGAAAAAGGATGTGTATAAAAATAGAATTATAACATGAAATTTAAATTTTAATTTAATTTTAATTTTATTTCCTACTTTTCTTGGTCTCAGGAAGTACATTTTAAAATTAAAATTTTAAATTAAAATTCCTCTACCAAATACTAAATATCAGTTTTTACTTACAAGAAAGAATTTTTACTAGTCAAAATGTCATTTTCATGTTAAAATTGATTTCCTTTGTAAATTCAAAAATGGGATTAAAAGCTAAAACTACTTGCAATAAAATCAATTTTAACATATAATTAGAATCTCAACATGTCAAATTACTTATTTATTTACTTACTTATTTAACTACTTACTTACATATTACTTGCTCACGTATTTGAATTACAAGCTACTTTCCTTACACAGGAGGGAGTTTGCGAAACATTGAATTTGCCACAGGAGGAAGAGGCCATTTTAAGTACAGTGTCAGTTAAAAGTGTGAGAGGAACCTGTTAGTAATGTCTTCCACTGTCAGACCTAAATCTCCTTGTGAACTCCTGCAGCAGTTAGAAAGTCTGCCATGTTTAGTCCAAACAGATCAAAACATGCCTTTTAAATATATTGTTTAATCAGCTGAGTGTGTGACCAAACACGTTAGGAAACATTGCAGAAAATATAATTTAATCCACATCAGCTTCTTACCAAGTAAATTACAGGCAGAGTGGTTCAGGCATTACTTTTTGCAGGGTTGTGTTATGTTCTGAATCTCGTGCGAATGAGATAAAAGCGCTACCACGCCTCACATCACACAAGCGGTAAAACACACCGGTAATCCTCATTTATGAATGAGCAAAGGGGTTACCGCCACACTATCTACTTAACGTTACATAAATCTGGCACTGCATTTTATGAATCTGGCCAAAAGTATGTGGACATCACATCCTTACTCATTCGAAAAATCATCAGTATTAATATCGTGTTAGCCCCCCATTTTGCTACAATAACTGCCTCTGCTCTTTTTAGAAAGTCTTTCTATTAGATTTTGGAAGCACAAATTCTGGATGCGTGAATTTTCTTCCACTGAGCCACAAGAGTGTTAGTGAGGTCAAACACTGATGTTGAGAATCAAGGCCTATCCTGCAGTCGTTGTTCCATTTCATCCCAGAGGTGTTGGATGGGGTTGAGGTCTGTGCAGGCCTGTCATGTTCTTCCATACCAAACTTGCCAAACCAATTATTTATGGACCTCAATTACAGGGGGGCATTGTCATTCTGAATCAGGAGGGGGCCTTCCCTAAAACTCTTGCACACAGTTCTGTAGGAAATATTGTGTACTATATAAGATAACCTTCACTATAAAAAAGGGACTAGGCCCAACCTATGAAAAACAGCCTTAGACCATTATCCCCCCTACACCAAACTTGTGGTGGTCATTTGTAAATCACTTAAAGAACACAGTCCTAAGATGTAGGCTGTGGGGTTCTTTGGCATCACCGCATCAGAAATATACTTTAAGTGGATACAGTTACATACATTTCAAAGAAAATGAATACTGTGGCCTTGCAGGATAAGCAAGGTAATACAATTTACCATCTTAGAACTGAAAAATCAAACATTTGTCACCTCAAAACTATTTGGTACATTCATTCTGATCATAGAAGTTTGTTTTACTGTGGAGGCTCTGTGAAGATTCTGTTTCTGAGTGCAGTGCCTCATCTAAGAAAACATTGCATAATACTACTGCCCTGTCTCTTGAACCCAGTGACATCATGTTGTCATAGTGATGGCTCCCACACAGAGATTTAATGCTTTTTCTCTCACGCGAGTCAAGGTAATGTGTTCTGGAGCTCCCCACCTTGCCTTTTAAAGCTACACTTCCGCTGTCACTGTTAGACCAATGAAATATTAGCAAAGGATCAGGATGTCTTATTATTCTTTATTTATTTTCTTTGTTTATTCCTACTGTAGATAATGTTTTTACAGTGATGCTTGAGTATACAACAAAATGTGCATGCTTGGGTACAATGCATATGCAGTTAAAAAAAAAAACATTTTAAGTGGTGCAGCTTTATTTTTATGCTGCTTTGGATACTAGACATTAGACATTTGGATACTAGACAGACGTTCAGCCTAGTATCAGCCAGATTTGGGTGTTTACTATTAACACACACAAAATTGATTCATAAAAATTAACAGTGATTTGAGCTGTCAGTTTGTAAATGCACATACAGCACTGTGAAAAAGTCAGAGACCACCCATTTCTAGCTTCAAAACAAGCACTAAGTGCTTATTTTTCAGCATTAGAAAAAAAACATATTTAACAGAAAATTATACAGATGCCCCAACAACTTAATCACATTTTTTTCAGCATTTAGTGTTTCCACTCTTTGCCTTTATTACAATCTCTGTTCTTTTTGGGAGACTCAATTTCAAACTTTACAAAGAAATCTGCAGGGATATTTTTTCCACAACTCGAAAGTTCAGTCTTAGATGTTGGTTTTATTTTCTGCTTCTCACGATCCAAGTAATCCCAAACATATTCAGTGATATTGAAGTCTGGACGCTGGGGTGGCCAATTTATTGTTCTGAAAACTCCAGCAGCTACTTTGTTTAATCTGCAAATTTTCTTCTTTTTTGTTTAGTTTCATTTTCTCAGTAATAGCTTCTTGACAGCTACACATATTTTCGGACCCATGGTGTTGAGTTGTCTTCTTACAGTGGAAGGATGGACAGAAACTCCTGTGATTTTTTCAGATCTGAAGCAAGAGTAGAGCTAGACTTTCTCCTATCTCGCAAAAATGAAAGCTTTAAAAATACTATTTATCTAATGGTGACAGTTTTGGTGGTCTACCAGGTCTTGCAGGGTTGTAAAGAGTCCTGTTCTTCTAAATCTTTCAGTAATTTTTTGAACTCCAGTTTTGGATGCCCCAGTTTTTTTTTACTTTCTCTTTCTTTATACAAATGGATTATTTTATATCAAATCTCCTGAAGAATTAATAACTTCTACTGTTTTGACAGGAAATGAAGTGTTTTCTCTGATGTTTGCAAAGTATTGTATATTGGTGTGTGTATCACATTCTCATCATCAGGCATAGTGCCTGTATGTAATTATTGCTGATTCATTGAGAAGGTCAATTTTAATTGATGACTTTTAATCAAGTTATCATGACAGCTCTAGAACAGATATGCTGTATGCCATGGTACTGTTTGTACTGCAGCTTTTAAGAACGTTCTGTTGTTGTCATACATAATGAATATTTGTGTTTATCTGGTTGCTTGTTTGATAAAACTCGTGCATATTTACTGTGTGTGTGTAGCCTGTTCAGCGTGGTCCTGGAATTGATGACCAAAGAAGGCGATTCAAGCCAGTCTGGAGGGAAACCTGGCGGGTTTGATGTTAAAGCCCTGCGAGCATTCCGAGTGCTCCGCCCCCTCCGCCTCGTCTCAGGAGTGCCCAGTGAGTTGGCACCTTGGCATCACTCTAAGAACTTCCCCAATTTTTACTACGATGAGTTCATATTTAAAATAAGAAATTACATTTGTGAATTTAGCTTGCTTGATCTCACATCTCCCTTAACAGAAAATAGGTTTGAAATCTGTATGTTGAAGATCAGCAGATTTATAATGCTCTGAATATGCCAGTATTGTCTTGCTCTCAACCCAGAAGGCCACAGGTTTTCCTTGTTTAACACAGTTGTGATTCATCTCATAATGATTCATCATTGAAAAGGGTGAGAGTAGGAGGAACCTTGAGATAAACGTCTATGTCCATAATATTTGCAAAATTTCACCATAGACTACTGAGAGTGTATTACTTAGAATGTTCAGCAGTGCACTTTTCATACTGCATATATAACAACAAGGAACTACAGACAGTTTCGTCTGATTTACTTAGTAGCGCCTGAACTTGTTTTAACGTTGGCTCCAAACTGTGACATTGTTAATGCCTTGGTAATACTTTTACTGTGGTTGCAGGTTTACAGGTAGTGCTGAACTCCATCATTAAAGCTATGGTTCCTCTGCTGCACATCGCTCTGCTTGTACTCTTTGTCATCATCATCTATGCCATCATAGGCCTGGAACTCTTCATTGGAAAGATGCATTCCACCTGTTACATAAACGGCACACGTGAGTATCCTTGCGTATGTGTGCACATGCTTTTTCAGTTTGTCACGTCTTTCTACTTTTTCTTGTTCTATGCGATCATCGATTGCTTCACTACAATCACTGATTTGAGTATGTGTTGACATTCGTCATTGCTAAAACCTTACAAACAGCTAATTAGTCAGAGATCCTTAAACAGCCTTGAAGTTTTGGTAAACTCATGATCAAAGCAGTGGAGTAGTGATACATTCTTAAGATTGCTTCAGTAAGGCACTATGATTTAATTGTTAATGTCATGAGTTAATTAAATTGTAGTTACTTCTCCTAGAAGGTGACATAAACTGCAGAAAACAAAACTTTCCTTGCCAATTCACCATATAGATTATATGTCATTGGATGAACCGTCAGGGAAATCTCTGGCATTTTAGTGTCTTACTTTTTCAGAAAGCATGTGATTCTGCAGGCTGTTTGGATTTGCTGCTCAGTGCTGTCCCGCTCAATTTCGACCCACTTATTAAATCAGAAAATCTGCAACACGTTCGTTTGAAGATTTTTGGTGGGTCTTGTACAAAGACATTACAAGTGGATGTATTGCTCTGTTTCATACCATCTTCTAATGAAAGATCAGCCACCGTGGTCCAGATACAACTTTTTTTTTGGCTGAATGTACTGTAGGCCCTGCCATAATGGGATGATTGACTGGTTAGGAAGGCTGTGAAAGTAAAAATGCGGTCTGTGTAAATGAAATGTCAACACTAGTGCACCAAATAGCAAATGTAAATTGAATTATTGAATTTCATTTTTAATTTTAAGCCCAAACTTGCATGTATGATTGGAAAATTTAAATTCAAACCTAGGATGATGCTGCTGTTTTGCATATTGCTTTCTGATTTAATTTTGTTGGTCTCCAAAAGTTGGTCTCACTGTACTGTGCACCACTACAGCCATTGTTGGTCTCTCCACCACCGCACAGTAACCACAACCCCTACTCCCCCCCGACCCCTTCCACTGAGAGCTGTAAGCATTAGCATACAAAATCAGCACCCAGCAAATGGCCTTTTCTTCATAGTAGTGTGAATAATGGGGTAAAACACACCTCACAGAGACTAAAGTAAGGTGTTGTTTATTTGATACTCTTCACTGTTGTCTTTTAAAGAGAACAGGAAACTGCAATAAACTGGAAAAAGGAATAAAATATGTCTGCTTGAAACACTAAATGTTTAATGGCTCATTTTTTTTTTGTCTCTCTCTTCTTGTGTAGGTACGTTAGCAGAAGAAGAACCTGCTCCATGTTCATTGTCAGGCCATGGGCGCCACTGTACTGTTAATGGCACCGTATGTAAAGACGGCTGGCAGGGGCCCAACAATGGCATCACCAACTTTGACAACTTCCTGTTCGCTATGCTCACGGTGTTCCAGTGTATAACCATGGAGGGCTGGACGGAAGTACTGTATTGGGTAAATAACTGCACATTCAAAAGAGAGCTGACACAAATTTAAGTCACTTCACCTCCCAGCGAGACAATAGTGACGCAAACCTGCAGATCATGAAGTATAATTTTCTTGAACGAGTGTTGTCATAAGGGTAATGTAAAGAAGTGTCAAGCAGTGTTTTGGAATGCATTTGACCCCAAGCACATCTGGGGCAGCATTGTGCTATCATTTTCCCCTCACCTCTTTAATACAAATATAAAAGAAGTCAAAATATAAGGTTGTGTAAATCAGTGATTTCCAACTCCAGTCCTATTAGAACGATTTTATTATTTGTTATAATTGTTTATTTTCCCAAGATTTTGATGGCTTATGGCAAAATAATGGCTTATTTTCTTGAGATTTTAACTGCAACAGAAGACTTCCACGATGTTCTAAGCAATATATGTAGCACACCTCTATATCATTAAACACACACGTACAAATAATTATAGCCGATTAATGTTTGATAGGTAACACATTTTGGCATCAGTTAACACCCTCATTCGAGCCCTCCCCCCTAAATCAGGTGTTAATGCAACCCCTATTAACATGCTGTCATTAAAAAGCTGCATTAACGTTCGTTTAGGACTCAAAGTTTAGGACTCGGGACTTGACTTAAGACTTGACTGTCTTGACTTGGCTCGAGACTTGAGTGTCAAGACTTACTTGTTACTTCCAACTTAGTGACATGTTCCCACCTCTGGAATTAACTGTCCACCTCTTCTTTTTACATACCAAGAACTGGAGACAAGGATAGTGTGGAGAATCACAACAATTGTCACTTCCACCCTCCTCTCTCTCTTTCACTCTGTTTCTCTCTCCCTCGCCATCTTGCTCCCCCTCTCTCTCACTTCCCATTTATTCATCCGTTTCCATGGTAAACTCTCCAAATGCTAATGAGGCTATCAAAGTGAGCTTGTGCAAGTCTGACATTGTGTCGGAGAGAAAGCTCCGGACACTTGAATTGTGGGGGGCACACATGGAGTGGGAGGGAAAGAGAAAAGACAGGATTGACAATGAGGTTATGATATCTCCCTCTTTCTCTCTCCATTTTCTTAAGCTTCATCCTGTACTACCTGCACTTATTTCTCTTCACTCTCTTCATCCTCACCTACCACTTGCTGCCGGTGCCACCAGTAGTTCCTCTTAGATCTCACAGCTAACAAAACAAAATTGTATTTTATACTTTCAGCATCCCTGTTTTGTTTGATGGATTGATCAGAAAAGGCTATTTTGAAAACTAGCATTTAGCATGAATGGCATCTTCATAGAGGTTTTTTTCTGACATGAAAGCCTTTTAACAACTATAACCATGATAATACTGCCCACTTTGTGAGAAATATAACACAAGTATAATTTCTAATCATATGAAGGTCTTAATTACTGTATTCATTCCATAATGTAGCCAGCTAAGATGTAAATCGGATCAGACCACCCACAAACAGTACTGAATGATCCTTCATTGTTCAGGTGCTATGTGCATGGCCATTTACAGAGGCAGTCATTTTCAGATGGCATAGCCCAGAGCGGAATCATCTGGAGGTCAAGGCCGTGTTTTAAGATGATAATAAGACAATAATGCAATATTCCTGTTTTATTGAGTCTTCCTGTTCAAGTGAAATTTGTGTGTTCATATTTCTCTATTCCTCAGATGAATGATGCTATGGGTTTTGAACTGCCATGGGTCTACTTCGTCAGTCTGGTCATTTTTGGTTCCTTCTTCGTCCTCAATCTCGTTTTGGGTGTTCTCAGTGGGTGAGTGGCCACTTTAAAAGCCTTCTAGTTTTCCAGTTTTTCTCTCTCCCTGCCCAAGTTACACCAACACTGTGCCTGCACTTAGGGGTGAGCAATATGACTATGTTATTGTATTATGATAAATTGGTAACACTTTATAATAAGGGTACATGAACTGGCCGTAATTAAGGCATTTACTAATGAAAAACTAATCAGAAGGTAATGAGTCATTAATCAGGAACAAATGAATAAGTCATATATTAACAACCACAAGACTAAATTACTAACGCATGTACTAATGAATGAAGATGAAGGTAATAAAGTTTTTATTCAGTGCCTGGATTAATCAGGAATTCATGTGTTAATTAATGTTGTCACAAGATCCCCCTGAGACACAGTGCTCTGGAATATTATGCCTATCAAAGTCAACTGTTTTTTTTTATAGCTCCATCCTCTCATCATCTTGTCCTTCTTCTTCATCATGTTGTGTAAGCAGCCCTTGTATTTGCCTGTTTCTATCTGTCAGGTCTTGAGTTTATTGTTTTTGATTTCTTATGTTACCTCGTCTGTTTCTACCCACCTAGTGACTGTTTAGTAAAATTAAAAGCTTACACTGACATTGTTTTGCAACTAGTCCTCATTTGTGACAGTTGCCATAGTTTTAATTCATCTTTCATGTTAATAATATGACATGTTTTAACTCCTGTATTGATACACAGTGCCTCATGAGGGAATGGTTTAGCCTACAGTTACTACTGAACTCAGAAATTATTGGAGTGTCTTTCTCCTGGGGTCATAAGAATCCTGAATTGTATGCACATTTTTGTGCTTTCCCAGATCTAGTACACCTGATTGAACTCAACTGCTATATTTAAAAGCTCCTGTTGTGCTGGCTGAGGTGTGTCAGAGTGAGAAAAATACAAAACTATGCAGTGTCAATTCTCAATTCACTATAAAGAAAGCAGTGATTACTGATAACTCATGATGAATTCATAATGTTTGTGCCCCCTAAACTAAAGTGATGAACCAGTCACACTTTATTACTCATTAAATACTGATTCTTCATAATGAATTCATGTTTGTGCCCCCTAAAGTAACGTGATGAGCGAATCACACTTTATTACTGATTATATACTAATTCTTCATGATGAGTTCATAAGCTAATACAATAGCAGGGGTTAATCACTTTACTTACCAAAATGAGTCATTCTTTTGCCCTCTCAAGAACAGTGATGAACGATAAGTAGCTAACTACAATATGGCTCATATGAAAACATGACATTGACGAAATTCACAGGAATTCAAGAAAAAACATATTTTATTATCATCTTATGACTTCTACACAATACACAGAACTAGAGCACGTGAATCTGTCACTGTAACACGGAAAATGAAGAGAAACCAATACTGGTTCTGTAGTTCTGCAAACATCTGTAAAACGGACAGAACTGCTAGCTAATTAAAGTCACAAAGATGTTCATACTGCAGCGGTGTTTCCAAATAACTCACACAAGCTGAAGATTCGAGTCTGTGACTCAGCTTTACTGAAAAACTCAGAACGGAGTACAAAAGAAAGGGGAGAATATGGCGCTAGGTTAGCGCTCGGCAGTTAGCGCGCCCTCTCGCTGTCTCGGCTCAGTCTGTTTACTACTAGGCCCTGTGAAGCACTTCCACCGCACACATAGCCCTTCACAATAAGAGTCCCTGTCAAAGGAGGAATAAAATGAACCAAGCAGCATAAAATTAACATGTGATTTTAATCAGACAGAATAGACCTGCCTGACGCCACATATTACTACTACAATCACACGACGCACGTGAGAAACACAAACACCTTATTATTAAATCCAAAAAGGTTTATTGCAAATAACTAAGCACCAAACCAAATATTTAAGCTACTTTATAACGAATTTAGAAATGATAGTTCCTGCAAATCCGTTGTTTTACCACAGATAACAGCTGCATGTTTTACACCTTCTAAAAAGTCTAAAAAGAGGTGAGGCATGAACATACATACCAGCACTCACAACACTCAGACAACAATACCACGTGTAAATATTATATCTGCGATGTAAATTACGTATATAATACAGTATGCATATGCATAACTCACCTTTAAAAGTAAGAAAAATGCGTAATATTGCAAAAAGGCGAAAAGATAAATATTGAATTTTTTTTTATTATTTCAATTATTTTCATTCGCTGCTCTTAAACATTGTACTAGAGATATTCACTCAAGTCTCTATGGCCTCTTGACATATAGCATTTAACACAATTACTGCCATTTACTGGTGAAGAAAAATAGCAGTAATTTCCAGCTGTGGTAAAAAAATGCTGTGTTTTCATTAATAAAACATTTAGATATAGCAAATTTTTTAAAAGAATAATAGATGTATAATGGGAAACACATTGTCATTTTCTGAAGGTGGTATTTCTCAGAATAACTGTGGCATATATTAAGATAATTCACAGTTTTAATTAAATCAAATGCCTATTTTCAGTAAATAAACTAGTTTACAGTTTATTAAACATACAACAGTTTATGTTTCTGTTGTAACAGTATGACACTGCAGTATGACATAGGTAATCATAAATTGCATGAATAGAATGAAACTAACAGAGCTTCTGGCAGCTTGCCAATGTGTACTAACATTCTTTTTGTATGCTTAATTAACACATGAATTCCTGATTAATTCAGGCACTGAATAAAGCCTTTATTACCTTCATCTTCATTCATTAGTACGTGCATTAGTAATTTCGTCTTGTGGTTGTTAATATATGACTTATTCATTTGTTCCTGATTAATGACTCATTACTTTCTGATTAGTTATTCATTAGTAAATGCCTTAATTACTGCCAGTTCATGTACCCTTATTATAAAGTGTTACGGATAAATTATATCATAATATGCCACAATGTGCTTTTCTGAGCATGTTGTATATATAGTCAATAGAAACACTGACCTACTGCATGTTTCGTTAAAAATGGAGCATAATTAGTCCTGTTTAATTGGGTTTAGTACAGAGAAATGTTGAATGAAAATCATTGTACTCTTTTTTGATAATACGTAGCTGGTTTATTCTGTCTGTTCCACCTTATCAAACTTCAGACAAAATATTGTGATGCATATTTTGTATATATCTCTAAATCTTAAAGTATTGTGATTTTTAGGGCTGGCTTCATCTTTTTTTTGACCCTTTTGACCCCAACAAAATTCTAGAACATCTGTAGTTTCCTGACAGTTTTATGAGTATGAGAGTATGAGCCTTATTTATCACTTGTCTCAAGAAAACATTCATAAAACCAGATGAAAATTGCAATTACTTAACACTGGCCATGATTTTAGGCTATAAAAAACATGTCATACCCATGTATCATTAGCTTAAGGCTGAACACAACCACACATCCCCCCACAATTTTTCAAGTCGTCCCTTTAAAGGACTGAAGCAAGATAAGTTGGTAAAAGACTGGCAAGACGACTGACAAACATTCACACAAAGAGAAGTTCTTTGGTTTGCCTGTAGTTTTGATTGTTATAAAATATTCAGCTGAAGAAGCTGAGCATGTAGCTTTCCATTTAGTAAACCAGCTAGACTCACTATAAAAATAGCGCTAGAAAGATATAAAAGATTTATTTCTTGATTTTACTTCTGTATCACCTCTGCTGTCTAGGTAGACAAAATATTTAACCAGACTCAACTTTCTGCAAATCTGACATAATTTTACAGCATATTTATCCCTGGTCAAGTACAGACCATGTGCTGTGCAATGAATTAAACGGACGTCTCAAAGTGCTCCTTTAAGCGTATACCGAAATTCAATAATATAAAAGTTCCATTCATTACTGGGCAAAAAGCGAAAAATAGTAAAAGTGATAGCTACTTAAATCACAAATGCAAGCACATTTATGTCCATTGTTAATATGTTAGAAAAAAACAGCCAGCATTTCCTAACAGCTTTTTTCTATAAGGGTGTACGAAAACAAATAAATATATTTGACATTCCTTAAAAAGCTCCTTATGATGATGCATGTTTAAAACATTTTATATGATGGAATAATAAAGATTAATATTAATATGATTAATAATGCAAAACTGAGGTATAAAACACTTCTGTGCCTGATACACTTATAACAATGCAGCACCCTTTAACATGCTGCTATCAAGTTGATGTCACTGCTTTACAGAGAATGGTCCATCAACAGTGGTCATATGGTGATCCCTTTGCATTGATGGACAGGGTAGAGGGTGGCTAATCAATTGTGCCTAACAATGGATGGGCTGTGGCCAGTAATTATACTTAAGAAGTACATCTATATTGTACGTGGATTTGATAATATGGCTGGTAAGTATAGATACAAGTGCAGGTAACCAGGCAACTCAGTTTATATACATGCCTTTACAACAGAAACAGGAATATGCATCATAATTAATAATATGAAGAGATTATAAAATGTCTTTGTTGACAAAAGTAATATTTTAGTGTGTAACGGCATCTGTTTCTCACATATATGTGTGTGTGGATGCGTGTCTGAAACACAGAGAGTTCTCTAAAGAGCGAGAGAAGGCAAAGGCTCGCGGAGACTTCCAGAAGCTTCGGGAGAAGCAGCAGCTAGAGGAAGACCTGAAAGGCTACCTGGACTGGATCACTCAGGCCGAGGACATCGACCCTGAGAACGATGAGGAAGGAGACCAGGAGGGTAAACGCAACCGTGAGTACACCCACACACTGCACACCTGATGTGCCAGTTTTCTGTGCCATGTGTTCACTTTTATGTTTTCCGGTACACTGTAATGCTGTCTGATACACTAACTAAAGAATGACTTCGATCTCTCTTCCTTTTGGTCTTTGTGTTATTGGTGATTTGAAAGGTATAGGTTTAGATTAGCCCTCCAGAGCCAGAGCCGTATTCAGAGTTAAATGTAATGAAATAATACTAAAACTGCGCACAACAGTATTCAGACCTTTGACTTGTCTATGGACTGAAGTGCGACTCAGACAGTTGCGCATGGGGTGGAGTTTGCTGTAAACTGAGGTGGATGTCTTAGTTCTATTTAGACATGTTTCAGTTCTTCAATAACTTCTGCAAGTGGCTGTAATAAGTCTAGTGCCACTGTCTGGCAATTTGTTGTAACTTGTTTTAATTTGTTGATTCAGAGGGGAGCTGGGCTGAGGAGAAAGATAAATGAAAGTCTACCCACTTTACCGCTATGGCTTTTTGCTGTGATAGATACAAGCTAAAGTATGTAAAGCACTTTAACTGTTCTTTGTATATGTGTTCTTGAATACTGGAATGGAACTTGGGCACTGGAAGATGATGTCAAGCAAGAACACGAGGACGCAAGAGCACACAGAAATGCATATTGAGAAACAGCTCTGTTTTGGAATTTTTGTGTCATTTGGTCTCTTCCCGTGTATTGCAATAGATAGCAGGTGTTTATATTAAAAGGAGTAGCTCACCCGTAGATGAAAAACTTATGTCCCTGAAAGTTCTACATAAGCAAAATCTGGCAATCTCAGAGCCAATTCAGTAATTGAGTTTCAATATGCTGAATGTGCTGCTTAGAAAATCGATTTAAGGGGGAATTCCACTGATTTTTAAGAAAGTCTGCATAATTGTTCACAGCTGTAGTCATAGGAACCAGATGATCATGTTTAATATGTCTAAAAGCTAACTTTTGCAGAATGTTATTACATAAAACATTTTCAAATACTAGCCTGATTTGTGTTATAGACATTGCAACCCCCTGGTTCCTATCTCCACCACTGAAAGAAAATTTTGTAAGTTTGTAGGTTTCTCAGTGAGCTATTTCACATCAACCCCACACTGAATGGCTTTGTTTACATTTCAACAGTTCAATTATGCAGATTGAATTTTTTTTTAATTTGTGGAATTCCACTTCCAAGCACTGGATGTATGTATCTGTTGATATAACTTTTCAACATAAATGATTAACTCTGAATACGGCCCTTAGTCCCTATTTTTGACCGTCAAATAAGGAAAAAAATGTGTATGTTATTTAGCCATTAGTGGCAAAATGTACAACCCTTAACCCCTGACCATAATCTTCCAGCCGCAGTCCCAGCCTCTATCTCCCTCGCTATCTCTCTCTTAAACTCATATAAGAGTCTTAATCTTCTTTCTCTCGGCTCATCCCTCTCTTCTCCCAGCCACCCTTGCGCTCACATTCCTCCCAGCCTTGCTCTTCATTCGGTCCCTTCCATCCTTCTGCTGATCCCACTCCTTCTCTGTTCTCCTTAGCTCAGATGTTTTTGTCCTACCACATGTTCTTCTACCTGCCCTCCTCTTTAGGTGCCTCCTCTCATGTTTCCATTTCTCTTTACCTCGCCTATTCCTTTTCATCCTTGGAGCAGATGTTGCATGAATTAAGGAGAAACACACAATTAGGAATGACAAAAACGCACTTGCCCGCACGCAGACCAGGCTTTAAACTGTCTTCCTGCCCCTTGACAGTAGGTTTATCTGTTATGTAAATCCAGCTGAATGAACACACTGCAATTATAGCCTCACTCAAGGTTGTGCTCAGGGATGCAATTGGAAGTATCTAGATTGTCTGGCCATTTAGCATCTGTACAAAAGTGCAGTTTAGCCCTTTCAGTAGCAGAGCTAAATAATTCTAATGAATTATTTTTAATCATTCATACTAAAATTTTTAAAAATTACACATAGTACGCAATCATAGAGAGAAATGTTGCTGCAGTCTTGGGTTTTATGAATATCTCCAGTTCTGCTTGGTTTATTATAGACAGTTGTATTAGGCCTGATAAAGCAGAATTTTATTACATCTTACAGTTTCAGCCAAACAGTCTGTCTGTTAGTGGACAGAGGACAGTGAGTGAGAGGATGAGAGTTAGTGAGAGTGAGAGAGAGAGAGAGAGCGTAATCCCAATCCTCTTTATGTAAGCGGCGCGTGACGCACTGCAAAACACACAATTCAACTACCCTGCGTCCTGTTTTTGTCTCTTTGATTCCTCACTCTCTCTTTCTTTCTCTCTCCTGTCTTTTTCTCTCTCAGTTTTTCTCTCACAATCCGTCCACATGTGAATCTGTGCTACTTACTCAGAAGTGAATTATGTGATGCACTCAATGTTTCAGTTTGAGGTAGCACTTTGATATTTCTTGTTCAAGCTACAATATGCTACAAGATAGAGTGTTGAGTATATAAACCAAGGAATGACATATTAATAGATTGTAGATTTTGAGTGAAATAGTCCTATAATGGCCACTTATGTCTATGCTCTTTAGGAATAAAATAGTTTTGATAATAAAAAAAAAATATTGCTAATAGAGTAATAAACAGGTAATCAACTTTATATCAAATTTGAAAGTGCAATTTCAAATAGCAAGAGTTGCAGTTTTAATTATGTCCTGTGTTATTTAATGTTGACTCAACTTTTAAGTGGGAAAATTTAACCTAATAAAAGTTTGCGAAGTGGCAGTCTGGCACACTACATTCAGTATTCAAGCCCCAAGGTTGAAGAAATAGATGTTATGTTGATCTTAGCTCTGTCAAATAATTAAAATAATGAATGATGATTAATTGCATTAATTGTCTTATTTGCTTACATTTGACCTTAACACTCTGTTGCACCTCAGGGCAACAAACGTTTTCCTCACTTTACAATAACATTATATTTAAGGACACTGACAGGGTTAAAAAAGGGCATAAATAAAGGGCAGAGTTTGAGTAAGTCAGCAAAAAAGCATGTATTTGGTCATAATATCTCTTAGTGGGCACTTTCAACTCTCTTTTTAACATTCAGTATCATTTTTCAGTTATGTGAATTTGCAGAAATATGTTTGTTGCCTAGAAGCAACACTGCGACAGTGAAGTGGATTTAGCCAGTCACAAGTCAGGTCTCACCACTTCAGGGAACACGGATCTATATCATTTCGTCCCATTGTCGCACAATGTTGCCTCAAAGCAACATACCCCAAAAGGACCCCTGCACTCATTATTATTTAAAAAGTGATTTGAATTCAATAATCAGGTCAATTTTATGCAAGAAAAGTGAACCGGATTTATTTTTTTTAAATTGCTCTCATAATGCGTGCAGTGGAGGGTTAAAGAAAGATTTTTTTAAATAGCTTATGAGTGAGTATGTGAGTTGTATAAGTGAACAAAATAAACTTCACTAGAATGTCTAGAATGTATAGTCATATGCAAAAGTTTGAACACCTCCACTCAAATTATGTTTTGTGGATTTTCTAAGTGAAAGTAAGTTAACACGTCCTCTACCGAGAGCACAACTATGGCCGTTTTCTGCTAATTTTGTTGTAGAATTTTAATTCGCTTGCTGATTTTAACATAATGGAAGAAACAAAGCATACAATGTTTTTATGTTTTATTTTAATTTTTTCCCCAATATGTTAAGTTCAGCAAATAATGCAGATGTGCCTTCTTTGTAGAGGATGATGTAACTTATTTTCACTTAGAAAATCAACAAAACCTGTCATTTGACCAGGGGTGCCAAAAATTTTACATATGACTATTAATTACCTTCAACAATTCAGGACAAACCTACTCGCGTTAGGCTGATGTTGAAAACTTACCTTGATCAATTCTCTTGGACAAGCCACATGACATCATAGGTTTGCTGGGTTAAAACAATACTCAGGAACAGTATTCCACTGCAATATATACTGTCCAGTGTACTTAGCATATCCCAGTTATTATTATATTATATTATATTATATTATATTATATATCATTATGCTTAAAAATAGAGTAGCCTACGTACGATAAGTTAAAAAGCCAAATATAAATGAGTATGGGTTTAGTTTAGAATGATACAAAGGTTTATGGAAGGCTCACAGGGAGTTACATTTTTATTAGGTAGTGGTGTGGATAATAAAGAAATATGGAGATGGTATATTAGCCAGAATATATGAAGGGCATCTAAATCAGAGGTTTGCTCAGGGTAGGAATATTACCGTCATCTATGTAAATAAATCTTGTTTCTGCATTTTCTGCCCTACTGTGAGAGGATAGCCATGATTTTCTTCTTGTATCATTCTCAGAACTTGCAACAAATGTAGGCTGACCAGTGTGAAGATGACATAGTACACTGCAAAAATAAGTGAAATCAACGTAAATCTAGTCTAAATATTGAATTCTTTTCATTTTAAGATTGATGTTTGAATATCATACGATTTCTAGAATGTTTTACTTGTTTTACATAACTTTATGTAGTCTTTTTTTTTTACTGGAACAAAATGTTTTTATACAGTGTTTTTTTATTATTTGATTACTGAATCCTGGTTTGAATTTGCGGCACCAGATCACACCTGGATTTTATGGATCATGGAACACACTGAGACCTATTAGTCTAAATTAGACAAATAAGCCTGACCTTTATAATCAAGCTTCACAGAATATCCCCCAGGGGTTTAAAACAGTATTGCCTGTATGTTTCATGAATCTATATAGGCTTCCCAACAGCGATAAATGTCTGTTTTTGGAATTCAGCCAAGATTCAGCCAAGAGCAATTCTTTGAATATAAAAACCATTGCCTTTTGCAGATAGGAATTAGCATCCAGTTTGCCAAGCACTGGGCTCACCACCTCATTGTTAGATGGTTAACGATAAAACAAATAGTCATGTAGTTGTGTAACTGTCAGATTGCATCCTGCAGCACTGACTTTTGAATGCTATGGAGATTATGTGTGTTGTTAGGGTTGCCACCTCAGCAGTTTAAAATGAAAACACTTAAAATTAAAACACTTAATCAGTGCTATGCTAATGATTCAGTCTAAGCAAGATAGATGCTATAGAACCTAATCTTCTCAGCTTTGAGTTAAAGTGCTGCCTATTGCCTGAACATGTCACCAGCAGTGCACCTTTCCCATACAGTTGTTCCTGTGCTAAGGGTAATCTAAACTAATCAAACCCACTCTTTAGCCCTTTGTGGATGTGATTAATTTTTACATTAGGGGGTACAGTAATGTAATTTTAGTCCCGTCTGAATGTGGTATGTCAGTTATTTTTTAACCGTCTGTAAAATGAACGGTAGACATAACTTAAGCTTATGCACGAATTGATATGTCGGTAAAAATGTTAATATTTTCTATTACAAAACGTTTTTTTAAGTATGCAAGCACTCAAATAATTGTTTACTTATGATATCTGTGGCTGTTATGATCTTTGTGACTGTTCTAACTTAAGTGTATGACACAGAACAATAAAACATAAAATCACAGGAAAACGTTTTCTGCAGTGATGTTGACTGTGGCTGTGAATTCTCAGGCTAACAGTGCTGGTGACATAGTGCGTTCACTTAAGACAGCAAGACACATGACTAGGGAGAATAGAATAACAGTTTAACTAAAAATGTTTGAACATGTTTTCTTCTCATTTCTGGAGGAAATGAGTGTGTGGATCAAGTAGCCACTTCCATCTCTGTCATTTGTACTCAGATTTTCTATCTGTGCAAATTGGTCATAAACATTACAGACCTGCTGTGGTGAAATTTCATTAGCCCACCTCCCCATGTAAAACTAATCAGACTCAGAATAGAGCTTTACTATACAAATTGTTTGACTGGATAAAAAGAATAAGAAACACTAACATATGAAAATTTCTAGGAATAGAATTATATTTTTCTTGGACAGGCAAACAAAAACCTGGACAGTCCAGGAAAATCCGGGACAAGTGGCAACCCTATCAGTTGTGTGAGATAATGAGAGAGTGATTTGGTAGTTAGGAGCTACCTGTAGCCTTTGGCTCTCTTGCTGTGTCTCTTTTCCGTGGCTTAAGCTATGCAGTAGTACCCGTAATTTACTACCCGCCAAACAGCATGCTGTTGTTGAAATCTAGTTGCCGCTGTAATTAAATGCCTATTTGCTTCCTGTGTTAGACTGTTGTGTTTTTGTACTTTTCCTCCTCCTCATCAGCCTATGAGCCTCGTCCTCTATTGAAAATGCTTCACACAGTTCCTTCTTTCTCTTATTTTTCTTCTTTTTTCCTGCGCTCTTCTGCATTTGTCTCTTTCAACTGTGAGTGCTGTAACGCTGCTCTATGTGTTCAACCGGTAGATGCTGATAGCGGCTTCTCTTCCTGCTCTTCTGTCTCTCTGTCTCCCCCCGCTGTCTGATTGCATGAACTGCGTGTAAACTGAAAGGGGTGACGATGGCCGATCTCACCCAGAAGAAGAAGGCAGGGAAGTCTGGCTGGTTCAGTCAGTCCACAGAGACTCAGGGTAAATTCTGCCAACTGAGTTTGTGTGTTTGAATGTGAGGCAGAGAATGGAAAAGAGGTGGTTTCGAAAAAATAGAAATATATATATAAACAAAAACTTTGTATAATTTTTCACCCTGGGAAGTATTGAAGGAATAGTTTAGTAAAAAAAAAAATAATTACACAATTTTCCCCTTACACTCTAACTCAGATTAGAAAAGTTATATTTGTTGTCTGACATTTGCTTCTTTGTTTTTTTTACCAGAGCTGCACTAATTTACACTAGTATTCAAAAACTTAGAATTAATGTTCAAAAGTTTGGAATAAATATGTTAAGCAATGTAAAACCTATTTGGTTGAAGATAAATATATAAAATTATTCAAATATGCTAGTCCAAAGGTTGAAAATGACTAATAGGACACTAGAAAGCTTTTAAACTACATGGATGGACAGAGCTAAAGAATGACTAAGAAAGTCATACAAAGCATCAAGACTTAAGCTATAATAAAATTAATATCCAGATTTTGTCATGTTTTGAAAGAGGAGATCAAATACCACAAAGAAAACCTGACAAACATTAATGTAAATAGGTTATAGAAGTGTAATTTTATGATTTTATTCACAGAATTCTTGAAATATTGAATAAAACATCTAAAAATACCTTTTGGTGTACTGTGGTTGTAATATTTGTATCCACATTGTATAGATTATTGTAAATCATTATAATTAGATAAAATGATAAAATAATTAAAATGGCAAGTGATTCCAAACTTTTGAATGCTAATTTAGCTAACAAGTAATGGAAGCCTGTGTTCCACAAATTGTGCAAACTGCATGATACACCTCAAACCGTGTCGAAAGTATGAAGGGAAATTCCATCACTTTTTCAAAATCTTTGCATAATTCAGTCGTTAAGAAGAAGAAATGTAGCCCAATAGCTTATCACAAACTGTTGTAAAACAATATCTCAGATGTCAGGCAGCATATTTGTAATATGCTTTGTAATTTTGAAGGCTTTAAACTTTTCAGATGTCTGTTCATTATCACCACCACTGTCAACAGTTGTGTTTCAGTAAGTTTCTCTAGAAAGGAATAATTTACACCAAACTATTCTGAATGAATTAATTAATGCCGTAAGTTTAAAAAATTGGTGGAATTCCCCTTTACATAATCTCAAGTAGACTTGCTTATGTGGTTTCTTACCCTGTATGACATACTGTTATCTATAAACAATAATAGCAGTCAACTTGAAGCCTGAATTCTGTCTGAAATGTTGTCAGTTTTTATACATAACAGCATGTAATACTCGGGGAAGATTGTGTAAATTATTTTTTTTTGCCAACTGTCCCTTTAATGGTTTTGTGCTTTCAGTGTTGGCGGCAAGTTGCAACTCAGCTATACATGCATAAAAGACAGTCTTCACACCTGTACTGGTTGTCAATGCCTGTAACAGCTGTACCGTTCATCTTAGCTTTATTATTGAGCTAACGTTATCTGTCTGTGATGGAATTTTCACTTCTGTAACTGATAGAAGAAATATGTTATTACATAGGAACTTTTTGAAATTCCATTTATGTCATCCTGAAGTGTCAAGGCCAGCCCATACTGCTTCATGACTGTGTCTTTTCTACTCCTCAGCGAGCATGCCTACCAGTGAGACCGAATCTGTTAACACGGACAACCCAAACGGAGAGGATGACAAGGCCCGCTGCTGTGGACCCATCTGGTGAGAAATAAAGACATACAAACAAAAGGAAGAATGCTTGTCTACAGTTTCAAGCTTTCCAGAGTGTTTATTAACACACAGTTTTGACACAGACATCTTGATACATCTTGGCAGTCTTTCCTTAAAATCTTTTTTAATCTATGTGCATGTTTCAAAGTATGAGATGTACTTCCTTACTTTCATTTGCATATCGTCGCTGTTGCAACAAAACCTCATATCTCCAAAATGGTCACTACAGGAGAAAGCAATTCCAGAGTGGGTAATCAGGAGAATCAAGAGAATTCCTGGTGGGCTTGTAGTGTTTTCAGCCAGTTACTGTGTGCTAATTTATGAACTCACACATATAAGCACAAGATTGCTCTGACAAACTATAAAGGTTACATCCAAGTGCATATCAGCAGCAATTTAGAGGTTAAACCAGTGGCCCCCACCTCAGATGGTACAGCCCTGGTAAAAACTGCAAAAAAACAAGATGGCACCAAGAGGACAAGAATAAAACAGATACTTAAGGAGGATAAAGATATGTCCAAGCAGATGGGTGGTGAGAAATGTTGATGGGACCTTAACTTAGCTAGTATTAGTTTGTAGCATATTGACTGTCATGATTGTCAGATTTAAGAAAAAAGCTTTGGCCAGTTTTCATTTTATCACTAGCTAGACACCTTATCTCAGTGTAGCATATAAATAATAAGCATATAAATATACTAAATAGGAAATAAGTAGAGTAAGAAGAGAAGATTAAAATTGTGCAGATTATAGAAAAATTTATTTAGTACAAAGGCAATCCTATGTGTGTACATATAGACTGTATGAAAACAGTTAGAGTTAGGGGTGGGCTGATCTGCATCATGTAGCTCCTAGTCTGAAGACAAGTCCCCTGATGGCCTTGGGAGAAGGAAGAAAATGTCATTGACACTGAATGGAAGGTAAAGTTTATTTGGAGCATTTCAATCAGTTTGTTCATCACAACATTTTAACACATTGTAAAGGACAGCTGATATTTTCAGATTCTGTTAAAAAAAAGGATAGAAATACAAGGTTTTGTTCCAACAGTGACAATATTTTCTTTTAAAGCAAGCCCTGACACTTAAACTGTCCACCCTCTTGTTTCATCAGAAAATAAAAATAAAATAAAATTGCAGTGCATTGGTGATGTATTGCAAAATTAATGCTGTGGTTATAAGTTTGAGAGAAAAAAAAGTTCAGTGCCTATTTAGCAGAACTGGTGTAATCAGTAACAATACACGAATGATAGTGGCATGCAGCCATGTAAATGTTGCTATAGTAATAGCATTACTTGTATATCAGTGCCATTTCTACCTGAAGTATTTTGAACACATGCCAGTGTTTCTCAGAACATCTAATGGTGTGTTTTTGTTGAAGTTCAGGTTTTGACCAGGTATATTCAGTATCCATGTTTCCAATAAAATGAACATCTGGTTTAGTGGCATAGACAGAAATAAGTTTTGGGTAGGCATCTTAAAAAAGTGGGTAGGCCACTATGGTAAATAACGATTTCCAAACGTGCTGGGTTCCACAGTGTCATTGTGCTGTCATCCCCCTATCTATTTCAATGCTTCCACCCTTTGGTGATACAAAACAATAGCAGTGCATGATTCATATTAACACAACCAACAACTACTACAGCGCTCTTCACTAAGCGACATGTGCTTGCCCAACACAGACACGTTGGTTCAATGAAGACAACAAGCTAAGTTAAAAAGACAACGTACAAAGACGAGGAAAAAACACAGCAAACGTAAATAACCTAAACTTAATCATAGGCTAAAGCATATTGCCATGGTGGTGGTCCCAGAGAAAACGACATAACTGAGATAAATTCAGACAGCTGAGATGCGAAAAGATATGTCAGCTTTTGTAGTAAAATCAAAAGCATTGTAACAACGCCCTATGAGACTGAATCTTGCTTTTAAACATTCACTTTTACATCTTTTAACTGAAAGTAGAGGTTCAAATCTAAACACTGATAATTAACTGAAGACTTCAGATGATGGCAGATAGCAAAGGTTGCTAAGTAGTGATTGGAGGGCTGAGAAAAGGAGGCGGAGCTTGGCAGAGAGCATCATGATTTGATTGGCCATAATACAAAGACAGCACTCACAGAAAACAAATGTGTGGTAAACACGCACACACACACATACATATGTACATCAGCCATAACGTTAAAACTATCTCCTTATTTCTACACTCGTTGTCCATTTTATCTCTTCCACTTAGCATTTAAGTGTACTTAAGTGTTGTTATACAATGGTCAGAACAATGTAGTTCTTCAATGGTCAGGACACCTCAGACCAGGTACTATTTGGGTGGTGGATGATCCTCAGCACTGCAGTAACACTGACGTGGTTGTGGTGTATTAGTGTGTGTTGCGATGGTACGAGTGGATCAGACACAGCGATGCTCCTGGAGTTTTTAAACACTATGTCCGCTCACTGTCCACTCTATTAGACACTCCTACCTTGTTGATCCACTTTGTAGGTGTAAAATTAGTGACAATAGCTTGTCTGTTCCTGCACAGTTGTTTTGGTTGGTGGATTATTCTCAGTCCATGAGTGACTCTGAGGTGTTTAACAGCTGCAGCAGTACTGCTGTGTCTCATTCACTTGTACCAGCACAACACACACCAACAAACCACCACCATGTCAGTGTCACTGCAGTGCTGAGAATGATCCACCACCCAAATAATACCTGCTCTGTGGTGGAGCTGGTAAAATGGACAACGAGTGTAGAAATAACGAGAAGGTGGGGTTAATATTATGGCTGATCGGTATATATATATATATATATATATACATGTGCACATAGAGTAAAACTAATATCTTCCATTGTCGCAATGTTCTCTCTAGG
Organism: Colossoma macropomum; assembly: GCF_904425465.1. Lineage (NCBI taxonomy): Eukaryota > Metazoa > Chordata > Actinopteri > Characiformes > Serrasalmidae > Colossoma > Colossoma macropomum. The sequence continues at coordinate 17,730,060 of NW_023494793.1, read as the reverse complement.
AAATTACATACACATTGTCATTATGTGATAAAATCACACCATTATGTAATGTTAAAAATATTGTCACATCTAGCTTACCCTTTTTTCACTGAGGTGAATGGCACTCCAAAAGAGGATTTGATCACAGATGGATTAGGGCTTGTGTTGTGTGTAAATAAGCAATGGAGCACATCAGCATTCTCAATTAGCAGTGCTATTTAAAAGTGCATTATAGTAACTGTACCATTTTGTCACTTTTTCAGTCAAAAAATTACAAAGTCAAAGTTCAGGTCAGTAAGTCAGTTGGTGTTTCTTGTGCTGAGTTGCCTGGGTATTCTAGTTGATCTGCATGGCACATCTTCACTACCTGCATGACCATTTTCACCACTGTGGGTATTCTGCATGTGTGGTTATGGGTGGTTTTACACTTCATATCATCTATAACTGTGTAACCATGTGTACTGACTGTTCATGATCATTTTTAACCACTTTTAACTTTACGGAAATCAATAAACTTTACTTACAGTTCTGTGCAAAAGTCAGACTATCCGTCACTTATTTACAGCCCTAATTCCAAAAATGTTGGGACACTGTGTAAAATGTACATACATGTATATAAAACAGAATGTAATGATTTTCAAATCTGATAGACCCATATTTTATTCACAGTAGAACATAGAACACATATCAAATGTTGAAATTTTAGCATTTCATGAAAAGCATTAACTCATTTAGAACTTGATGGCAGCAACGCTTTTCAAAAAAGTTGGGACAGGTCCATGTCTACCATTATGTGGCATCCCCTTTTTTTTAACACCAGTCTGTAAACGTCTGGGAAGTGAGGAGACCAGTTGCTCAAGTTTTGGGAAAGGAATGTTATGCCTCAGTCCATTTTAAATGAGCTTTGGCCCAAAGAAGACGGTGGGGTTTCTAGATTTTGTTGACATATGGTTTCTTCTTTGCATAATATAGCTTTAACTTGCATTTGTGGATTGCTCAGTGAATTGTTTTCATAGACTGATTTCTGGAAGTGTTCCTGAGCCCATGCAGCGATTTGCAGTATAGTGAATCATGCTCATTTTCAGTGTAGTGCCGCCTGAGGCCCTGAAGATCATGGGCATCCAATATTGACCTTTGGCCTTATCCCTTGCGTACAGGGATTTCTCCTGATTCTCTGAATCTTTTGATGATATTATGTACTGTAGATGGTGGGATTTTTTGGTTGGTGAACCTTCTAAGAGACTCTGTCTCTCTAAAATGCTCTTTTTATACCCAGTCATATGAGTTAGTTGCAAATTGCTCTTCCAGCTGTTTTTTATTAGTACCACTTACTTTTCCAGCGTTTTTGTTGTCCCTGTCCCAACTTTTCTGAGATGCGTTGCTGCCATCAAGTTCTAAATGAGTTAATATTTTTCATTAAATGGTAAAATGTCTCACTTTCAACATCTGATGTATGTTCTATGTTCTATTGTGAATAAAATATGAGTCTATGAGATTTGCAGATCATTGCATTCTGCTTTTATTTTCATTTATTCACATTTTCTGCAGCGTCCCAACTTTTTTGGAACTGGGGTTGTAGTTTCAAGTCATTTAACACTTAACAGAAAATATATTTAAATATAATATCAATCTTTCATTTTTTGTGTTCCTGCCTTTTGACTTTTTTGCAGCTTCCAGTCTTTTCAAGAGACTTGCTTTCAGTTTTTCAAGGAAAAGTTTTCTACATTTACAGAGTTCAGTCTTAGAAGTTTTCTGCTTCTGACAATCCATGTAATCTGTTTTTTACAGATTTTCTTAGAATTTCCCCTTTCTTTCTGCAAATTGATTATATTGAATATCCTCAGTAAAGTGAATAAAATAAATAAAGTGAATAACTTGTACTGGTCTCTGACATTTGCATGGTACTATATATCATATGCATTAATATTAATTTACAATTATAATTATGATATTATTCACTTTCACTGCCTTACTGCTGCAGCCAACAGTCTCTTTAAAACAGGGGTGCCCAAACCTGCTCCTCATGAGCTACTCAGCCTGCGACAGTTTAGTTTCAGCCCTAATCTAACACACCTGTTCCACCTAATTAAAGAGCTCATAGACACGTGAATGTTAGAGGTAGGCCTGTAGGTAGTTTTATGTTAGGGTTGGAACTGGGTAGATCTCCAGGAATGCGGTTGGGCTGCCCTGCTTCAAAATGTCACACATTCATGAACCCCTCCCCAACACACAAACAATTACTTCAGCTTCACCTGTCTGCCCACCTAGCTCATCGTGAATGCTGACTTCTTATTGACTTGTATTTCACTGATACACTTCCTCTGTCTCTAGTCGTAGCTGGCGACGGTGGAACAGGTTCTGCCGTCGGAAATGCAGAGCAGCAGTTAAATCTACCACCTTCTATTGGCTGGTTATTCTCCTGGTGTTCCTTAATACTCTCACCATATCCTCAGAACACTACAACCAACCTGAGTGGCTCACCGAAGTACAAGGTGAGCACACACAGACAACTAATCGTACTATTGAGGTTGGGTATAGCCACAAACTGTTACTATTGAAGTGAAATGTCACCTAAATATGATAGAGAAAGTTTTCACACAACATTACCTAGTTTATTTCCATCTCCCTCCAGATGTGGCCAATAAGGTGCTGTTGGCCATGTTCACGTGTGAGATGCTGATTAAAATGTACAGTCTGGGGCTGCAGGCGTATTTTGTGTCTCTGTTCAACCGCTTCGACTGTTTCGTTGTGTGTGGTGGCATCATGGAGACCATCCTGGTGGAGCTGGAGATAATGTCGCCTCTTGGCATCTCCGTCTTCCGCTGCGTCCGTCTGCTTCGGATCTTTAAGGTCACGCGGTGAGTAACCAGGCGAGAGTTGAAGCTGATCCAGAACTTTATTGGAGGCTCTTTAATTTACATTTACATTTACATTTACAGCATTTAGCAGATGCTCTTATCCAGAGCGACTTACAAAAAGTGCTTTGTCTATCCAGAGAAAGTATCTTTGCTAGTTACCAATAGGTTAGAGAGAAAGTCAGTCCTGAGCTCAGAAACTGCTAGAATCAGAAAGTCATTATTGACACCTAGAGAAAAAGGAACAGAGTTGAACACAGAGCAGTGCAATACAATACAATACATAAGTGCAGTACAATACATTACAATCAATACTTAATTCAGTGCTCATTTAAGTGCTGTATAAAGAGATGTGTCTTCAGTCTGCATTTGAAGACAGCGAGAGACTCTGCTGTACGGACAGCCAGTGGGAGTTCGTTCCACCACCTCGGTGCCAGCACAGAGAACAGTTTTGACCAGGGTTTCCCTTGCAAAAGCTTTGCAATATAAAAGATGGAGAAAACTCCATTAATTTTTCACAATTTTCACCTAATTCAGATGTATACATAAACATTTTACTGTATACCACTAAATCTTCTTGTTTTTCTCTCTCTGAATGATTGTTTCTCTGGCTGTCTCTCTAGTCACTGGGCATCTCTGAGTAACTTAGTTGCATCTCTGTTGAACTCCATGAAGTCCATTGCATCCTTGTTGCTGCTGCTCTTCCTCTTCATCATCATCTTCAGTCTGCTCGGCATGCAGCTCTTCGGTGGAAAATTTAACTTTGATGAGACGGTGACCAAGAGGAGCACCTTTGACAACTTCCCTCAAGCCTTGCTCACTGTCTTTCAGGTGTGTGTTTATGCATGTACTGTATATGGCATAAAATATCATAAAATATGTGTTTGTGTGCATAGTGAAACAAACTTTTTTTATGTTTTCAGGGCTGTCAAATATTAAAATTTTTATGATTTATCATATTATTTTGTCAATCATGACAACTTTCTTATTTGTTCAAATTTGACCATTAAGAAAGATTTTTTCAATTTAAAGAAGAGTGTATTTGTTATAGCAATATGAGTGTTGTTATCAGAATGACTTATTTATTTATGTATTACGTATTTATTACATTCAATAATTCAATAACATTATTTTCAGTAGTTCAGTAAAATTATTTTTATCATGTAAATGCAGAGTTCACATGATCCTAAACATGAAAATCACATGATTAAATTAAGCAAACACAGCTTTCACTACAGCTGTATGCTTCAACCAAAGACTGTTTATATCCTGAATGTAATCACTGGTTCTAGCTCCTCTGCGATTGTAACAACTCTCATTGTTCCGAAATATTGTTTTCAAACCCAGTCTCGAGCTGAAGTTTTGCTTTAAAAGCAATTTGGAATTCGTATTTGCAGATTATATCGCAAACAGCTAGCCTACCCGACCACAGATGATTTGAAGGGTCAAACTATGGAAATGCATTTGTGGTGTTAAAAAATTGAGTATTGTTAATAATTTATTGCGTTACTAATGCAACTTTAACAAATTATCTTAAATTATTTATTATAAACAGCATGTTCCTGGGTGTGTGTCCACAGATCCTGACAGGTGAGGATTGGAACACAGTAATGTATGATGGGATCATGGCATATGGAGGCCCTTCTTCCTCTGGCATGGTGGTGTGCATTTACTTCATCATCCTCTTCATCTGTGGAAACTGTATCCTTCTGGCCACCCAGTCTTACACTTTGTTTGCACTTAGCTAGTAGTGGTGCAATGATAGCGATACTGGCACTCAAATATTGATTTCAGCAATAGAGAACTCTGATACCATGAAGCAGTTTCTAACATGCATGAGTGATGCTTGCATGTGCATAAGTAGATGGAGTTAACTAAAGCAAGCAACGTGTCAGTAGTATAGGGAGAAAAGCCGCACAGACACAGAGAGAACATGCAAACTCCACACAGAAAGGACCCTGGTCGCCCAGCTAGGGAATCAAACCCAGGCCCTTCTTGCTGTAAGGCGACAGTGCTACCCCCTGCGCCATTGTGCCACCCTCAAGCTAATGAAAATCTGTTTATTTACATATATCTGCCTGTTCAGCCTACAGCAGTTTAGCCCTGCCTATTCACACTGAGCTATAAGGAGTGTTTCAGCCCATACAGCTTTCTGAACGAGGCACAATACAGAACCAATCAGAACAGAGGTAATTTACATATATCACTCTTAACGACACAGTAACAGAAAACATCCTGTTTAATTCGAAGGGATAAAGAGAGAAAATGATCATGGTCAGGTTATGTTTCTGGTACATAAAAAATTAAAATACAAGAAAAATGTAGGATATGGGCCCTTAAGGAAATGGCCGTTTATGGATGAACCATGTCAAAGAGCACAACGAATTTTCATAGCCCTGAAACCATTCAAATGTGAAGTTATCCCACCATTAAATGCTATACTTTAAAGCTTAGTGTATTTCATTTTTGACACGCAAAACCGCTTATACCAATATAAAATATTTAAAAAGTGGAATGATATAAATATCATGATTTATAGGCACCAGTTGAGCAGTTAAGTTAGGTAAAGTGAGAATTGTAATCGATACCTTGTATTGACAGATACTTGAGGACCAGGCATCAGTATTGGTATTGGAAAGGAAAAAGTGGAATATTGTATTGCAGTTATTTAAATGTGACTCAGTGCCATTCAGTAAATTTTATGTTTGCAAGTATAATTTCTGTTCACAAGCATCTTTTCTTACAAGCTGGTAAGAGATGCAGAATATTCTGTGCCTGCTGAATGCTGGAGTTTGTTCCAGTGTAATGTGTTGTTTTCTGACCTTGACCCTCTTAATCAGACATCCTGCTGAATGTCTTCTTGGCCATCGCTGTGGACAACCTGGCAGATGCGGAGAGTCTGAACTCAGCACAGAAAGAGGAAGAGGAGAAGAACAAGAGGAGGAAGAGAGCCAGGTAATCAGCAGGGCATCAAAAATAGAAGTAGAACAACGAACATATATGAACGGTCTTGATTTTAGACATTAGAAGCCTAGAAATTATAGTAAGAAGGAGCAGAATATGATTACTTATGACAAGTTTGCATAGACCCAAGCAGTTTGAAAATATAAATCCTGCCTTTCCTCTACCACCACTCTGAATTTATTTTGAGATCAGTCATGCCTATGCAGAGCCCTGACTTGCTAGAATAAAACTTGACACTTATGTGAAATATCTTCAGTTATGCCACTTTGGTCCAGGGTAAAAGAACGCTTTAATAAAAGTGTCTGTTTTTGAAAGGAGTGGTAGCACAGACAAGAAAGAGGAGAAAAAGCCTGAAGGTCAAGATGAAGAAACTAAGGTAAATGTTTGCTGTTTTTGAAGCATTCCTTTGCATATTTTCTCTTTCTCTTGAGCAAATAAGCTGGAAGTTCTTTTTAAGTCAAAGGAGCAGAGAGCACAGAATTAACCTATTAACAAACATTTTAATGTATGATATCATGCAATGTCAGATGTGTTGCAACAGTGGCACCAGCCAACAGCCACTGCAAGTGTTTGAGATGCTTTATCTTTTCAGCTATTGGGAGTCGTGGAATTATTGACCATGCTGTAGCAAATCATCCTGAAAATCTTGGTCATATGATATGACCACCACTAGTTTTTAATTGAGTTTCAACTACAAACCCAACTGACCTGGCTTATTAGCTACATAATTATAACATTTAACATTAGCAATGGCACTTACGCTAACAAGTTAAATGGTTAACTAGTTAGCTAAAAAACAAAGACAGGCCAATAATTTACTTTCTTCTTGGTTTTGAAGCCCATCCTAGGAAATCCTATTGAGTTTGGTACCAGGGTGGTCAAACATTATGATCACTTAATGCCCATACACTTTCGCTCACGCCACCATCCTTTTATACTGTTTTGAACACATTATTACACTGTCTTGGACACACACTATCAATCTGTATGTTTGTTAGAGGCGTGTGTGCATATTTAAAGTATGATAGTGACATTAAACAGTGGTCTTGAATACTTGAATATAATAAGTAGTCAGAATGTACATCTCTACATTAAACATGTTGAAGATAACATAGTCTTCAGCATATTAAATGTAGAGATGTACATTCTGACTTATTATAGTCATGTATTGGTAAGAATTGAAGAATGGATATCTGTTTAACCACAGGGGAGGAAAAAAGCAGCAACAAAAAGATTTACATAGGACTGTAGGCATGCTTTTTAGATGATAGCACTGGTGTTAGGAGGCTGAAATTTGAAAACGTATTATTATGCAATGGGGAAGCAGTGTTTTTTTTTTTTTACGTTTTTAATGAATAAGAGATTCTGCCTCTTCAGATGAGTTAATGAGATTAAAGATAGAGCTAACCAGTACATCACAGAATGCTGATGACTACTCCTTCCACACAAAGTATTTTTTCCTTAGTGGACGATTTCCCTACACGTTGGATTGTCAGAGAAATCTATTTTCAGTGTTTCTGGATAACATCCTGTGCCTGAAAGAGCAATATAGCATGAAGCTTTTTTGTCCTACTTTACTTGATATTTGAGCTCACGCTAGAGAGTATGACAGTGTTGTCAAGTTTATCCAAGTTTGAATTTTGGCTTACCTCTTTTCATGTATGCATGTATAATGTAATTGTTATTTTTCTCATGCATACAGATTCCATTAGAGGAGCAGGCCACGGATGAGGAGAGAGAAGCAGCAGTTCAATCTATAGGTGCACTGTGTATGTCTGCTTCTACTGTAATGCTCAACACTACAGTGATTATGAGATATACTAGGAATGACACGTCTCCTGGCGTGTGTGCATATACAGGTGAGGATGATGAGGATGAGCCTGAGGTTCCATCAGGACCCCGTCCTCAGAGGCTGTCAGAGCTTAGCCTCAAAGAGAAGACTCCACCCATTCCAGAGGGCAGCGCCTTCTTTATCTTCAGCAGTACAAATCCGTAAGTCCAGCACATATACGCACATGTTTGATTTGTACAATGTCAGGACATGGCACTGTGGGAACTGAGGTTCCACAGTAAAGTGTTTAATTGTTTAAAAAACAATGACCTTAGATATTTACAATGATTATGTTAGGATCTATTTAAACCGAAAGCATTAATTGAGATAGTTAATAAGCTAAATATGTACTACATCATTTATAGGGTACTTTTAGTTGGAAAGTGGCTGTCTCAAATACTAACGCCTAAATGCCAACTTTTAAACATATTAGTTTTTTAAATGTTTTTGCACTAAACATTTCCATGTTATGACATGCTCACAATTTAACTGTATATGACTCTCAACGTAAACAGTGTAATTTTACAACGTCTTCGGCAACTTCTCAGCCAATAAGACTTCATAACTGTACCTGTCCACCCCAATGAGTACTGACTGTAGATTGCTGTAAAGCAGAGCTGGACATTGTCCAATGGATAAAGAGAAAAAAAGGGTAACGACTCTAGAGTTGTCACTCTGTGTAATGCATCACAACACATTTGATATGGAATGACAGATTGGTTGAGTGAATCTCCAGCTTGGGCTAGATGTAAATCAGCCCATTTCTTAAACGATTCATATCAATTTAAAGCAATTCAACAATGCAACTTTTTGGTGGCACAGTCCAAAATATCCAGTGTTTGTTAATATTTGTTAACATTTGTGGATGTCAGTTTTGATGCACGCATTCCTAACTGCGCATACACTTGCTCATCGTTTTTTTCCCACAGGATCCGTGTGAGCTGCCATCGTCTGATCAACCACCAGATTTTTACCAACCTCATCCTCGTCTTCATCATGCTCAGCTCAGTGTCCCTGGCAGCTGAGGACCCCATTAGGAGCTTCTCCACACGGAACATCGTAAGAGCTACTCTAAAGTGCCTTCAGAAACTTACTGTGATAGTTTACTGTAGCAACAAAAGTTTTGAATTAAAGAGACATTACTTATTTCTTCTAACATCATTGCATATGAAGATACAGTATATATAAATGTGTTTATTTATTTATTTCATTTTTATTCTAACATATCCTTAATTTTTTCAGTAGCCTCTTCTGAAGCTTTGTGGCTTCTAATCGTCCTTCATGCAGTTTTTTAGTTGCAGAAGTGAAAGACTGATTAGTCTGGAAAGTCTGAATGTTTGTCATCACAATTGGCAACTGAAGACCCTCTTTTCATGTAGTTTTTAATAGTTCAGTATTTGCTGTGTTTTAAAGTCTCTGTGCTAAACTGTCATGTTGCCCTTTTCCAGATTCTTGGTTATTTTGACTATGCCTTCACGGCTATCTTTACAGTAGAGATCCTACTGAAGGTAATTGCTCCTATCCATGTCTGAGTGTTGTGTTCTAGCTATGTTGTTAATGGTATGACCATCTTGCCTCCACAGGTCCTAGGCTATGCTGATTATGTCTTCACTAGTATATTTACCTTTGAGATCCTGTTGAAGGTAACCTTGTTTCTATGGCAACATCGGCTTTGCTGCATCACCCTTTTGTGTCAAATTGTTTCACAGAGCCTGTTGCACTGTTGCTTGTTTATTAACGCCGCACCTCTTTGTAATGAAACTACTAGGCAATAGTCTTTGCTGCAGGAATATTTCTGTATTTGTAATTTCTTGCGAATAATGCTTCTCAGTATAGTCTAAGAAATATAAATCTTAGGGCTGTCAAACAAATAAAATAATCAAATGCAGTGAATCACATTATTTTGTGTAATTAATCATGGTTAATGACTTTTGTCTTACTTGCTTAAATCTTTTATAGCTCAGTTATAGCTATATGAGTGGACAAAACAATGGCTTCTTTAGATTGTATTACTATTATTAACTTTTAATAATTCAGCAACGTTATTTTCATAGAGTGAATGCGGTTTCCAATTACTATCACTGATGTTGAGTAAGAGCAATAGTGGCTGCATGTTCCAGCCAATGACTGTTTTCTGTATTCTGCTGAATTGGTTTAATGTCAGAGTTGAAAACCCATTTCAGACTTTTAACTGACTTGGACTTTAGACTAAAATCCATTTGCTTTGAAAGACCCTATACCTTAATTATGATTATTTTACTAAAACAAATGATTTAACATTCCCTTTTATCACTAAGAAAACAGTCATTTCACTACTGAAACTTGCATTTTGGTAAATAAATACATGAATATTTCTTTTCCTGGTTCTTTTCTATGATGGAAAACCTGTTGTATATGAATCTTTAAAAAACCTTGAAGGAAGGATTCTTTAAAGCACCAACGAGGGTTTAGCTGTAGTTACAAGCCAATTAACCCTTTTTTTGAAGTGCAGGGCGTAAACAGTTAGTGGAGAGCAGACAGTTAAAAAAATTAGTGGTATTAACTTTGACAGCCCTCATTTTTATATAAGAGATTAGAGTAAAAGATCTGATTCAGAATATTCCCCCATTTTTTATACTTGTCTTAGTCTCAAAAGACAAATCCTCCAAATATAAGGTGCTTTGTTTGTACAGGCCTTTAGTGTTTGGAGTTCTCTGTAAATCTGTGAAGGGACAAGGTTTGCTACAAATGTTGAGATGTCAAGATTGCCTTGTGTGCTGTGGATGGTTTGAAGGGTGAAGTTAGGAAAATACTTTAGTTCTTTACTGTGTTTATGTACTATGAATGCTTTAACTCTGACAGCCCTAATATATATATATATATATATATATATATATATATATATATATATATATATATGTATATATATATATATATTTAAAGTTCACTACATTAATCATAAATATTTAGATTTTGTAGTTTTGCAGGCATGTTGAATAGATGTTAGCTATTTTTGCTGAGCATACTTGTGCAGAACTGCAAGATCAAATTATTCAGAATTAAATTTCAGATTTTTTTTTTATTCAACTTGATTCAGTGTGTTTAGAAAGTCCTCAAAGTTATACATTGCCAATCTGAAATGTAGTGACCTAGACATTTTCCCATGCCTTAAATATGAAGTATTTCTTTCAGTCATGTCTCATATGATTTAACTTTAGGTTCGCATACTGCCAGATGTTTAATTTACTTTCAAACTAAGCGCAGTGAAAGAGGGTGCATACAGTTGCATGGCATTCATTTTGTATTTCCACAAACATCTGCCCTCTGACATCTTGTAATTCACGCACACAGCACTGCATCTGCATGCATGTCCACATTTCAGTGCATCCAAGGTGATGTTCTTTTAGAAATAGTCATAGATTAAAAAAAAAACCTTCTTAAAATTTTTTGCAGCATTCTTCCAATTTGAGATGACATGTTAAACAGTGCAGTTTTTCCAGTTTGGGCTGATCTGGATTTAATTAATCAGTTTTCACTAAACCAGTGTACTGAATCTCTGTGTCATTCCTTTTGTCTGTTTGCAAGTTAAATATTTAATTGTACCAGTCACTCATGTGTTTAATCCCCAGTGTCTGGACAATGGCAATGCTGCTGCTGCTCCCTCCATTTAAAAAATGCATGTTTAAACACAAGAAGAAAGTGTTAGTGCTCAGGGTTGATTTTAAGAAGCCTGAATGTTTTTATATTTGTAAACTATGTCTGATTATGGTTGATATGTTTGTATGTTGTCAGCAGAAATGTTTTGCTGTCATTTTGAAGATGATGACATGCCCATATAAGGAACACAAGGTCTAAGCCTTTTTTGTCTATGAGAAAAATGAATGGCATTCTTAAAAATCACCTGTATGGTGTCCTATGGTAAGATGAAATGTTCCCAAACTGGTGCATTTTGTTTTGTGTACATACTTTCTTTGGATATTACTAGATGCCCTGAATTATGAGGTTGTTGAAGAGTAGAAATATGAATATTGCTAATGCATGCTAACTGTGCTGCACATGTTGACATCGTAAGAAGTAACCACAACTCCCCACACAAACCAGCAAGCTTTGTCAAGTGTGGTAGTGAAGGTGCTTTGACATAGTAGAGTAAATCAGGTGTATCTGGTGTTATTATATAATAGTCTTGAAGTTTAATTTTTGGCCTACTTTGATGCAACTTTGCTTCCATGCCCAGCAATGTTAATATGATTATAGAATCTATGTAGCAATATTCATATTTTGACTACTATACAACCTCATAATTCAGAGGATCCAGTGACATCTGGTTATGTACATAGAACAAAACCTATTGGCTTTGGACCAATTATTTTACCACAAGGCGTGATAACTTTTGACAATTTTCAGAAATGTTATTTTTTTCAACAAGAAACAGAGCTCCTTATTTGGGCAAGGCATCAACTGCAAAAAGGCACATGACTTCAGAGATCTATGGCTGTGTTTTGCACATCAAAGTCGTCTTTGTTTGACTTGGAGACAGTCTGTCATTGTGTCACTGTGGTTGCTTGTGCTTTTCTGAGTTGTGTTTTGTATGGTGTAGTTCAGGACAGGTGTTGACATTTGTTGAATACATCACAAATTAAACAAAACAGAAATCTAGAAGAGCATATGTCAGATCTCCGATCTCTCTTATGTCCTAATGAATTATCAGTTTAATGCAGATACTGAATACTTTAGCAATACTGTAACTGAATATGAAGCTGATTGAATCTAATGCTAATTTTAAGTCAGATAATAAATGCCATCTAGCATCTAAATGATTTTTAATCTGCCATAAAAGGCATCATCATCAGCCAAATAGGCCAAGGATATAAAAAAAAGTGATGAAAACTTCCAAACCTTGCATTGTTTTATTACAAGTAAGAATAGTATTACTTGTAATTACACAATAAAAAGTAAAATTAATAAACTTTATTCAAAGGATTCATATTTATAGTGGACAGTGGAAGAGCGATGTACACTACCATTCAAAAGCTTGGAATCATGTTGTTAATAATATAAAGCCATTTTTGTTGCAAATATGTGAATAACTGATTCTAATATGATTTTGATATTCTATATATTTGAAACCTGTAAAGACATTTTCAATGATGAACAGAGCTGTGGATGATTCTAAAATAATAATAAAATTGCATGGCGCAGTTTACTTTCAGAATGCCTCATATTCAAAAAGCAGTGACTAAATCTCACTGATCAAAAGACTGTTTCTAGTAATTTTGTGACAGGATATTACTATAAATAGATAATAAGTTTATTGTTTAATAACATTTGTAAAAAAATTGTAAAAGTTATAAATAAACCATTGGTTTACATTTTGGTGACTGGTTTATAACATTTCAGTATATACTTTGAGTTATTTTAGAATGACAGTTATTAGTAAACTTTTGAACAGTAACATATGTCAAACAAATTATTTTGGTGTTGCATTTTCTTTCTTAGTGCGAGACCCAATGAAATAAGTGCTCAGATCTGAACAAATTTGACCTGTCGCTCTCTAATTCTGTGGATAGAGTCAGTGCTTTGGGACAGCATCATTTTTTCCTTTTCAGAATCTTTAAACTTATTACTCTCAGCCCTTATAGGCTCCTAGTAATGTTTACGAAGTCAGTATATGGAAAATGAAGTTGAGCTATCCAACATCAGTACTGCACTTAGTGTGCATTCTACACATAATAAAACTTTAGATATTTGAAATGAATGTGCTTGTCTTTAAAGCCCCAGTCAGAAATTGCCCCCCAGATGCTTTTGGGTACCTTTATGTTTTGTAAAAGAAAATGTAGTAAATATACAATGTGGTTGATGTGCAGAGGTATGCTTGGCCAAGTGGGTGGCAGCGATTCCTGATTGGAGTTTTTTCACCAAGACAAGCACTCATTTGTACATCTGTGCAGCACTCTATTGTTCAAACTGTCCTCTTACATTTCTTTTTTCATTCAGATGACAGCTTTTGGGGCATTTCTACACAAAGGAGCATTCTGCAGAAACTACTTTAACCTGCTGGATCTGCTGGTTGTTGGAGTCTCTTTGGTGTCCTTTGGGATACAGTATGTACCAGACATGACAACAGTTCCCAACAGTACACTTCACATACACTTGCGAATGTCAAGTGCGGTAAATCTAATATTGTATGATATCTTTACCGGTTACTGCTGATTACAAGGAATTGATGAGTAGTTTACAGAACAGTGTAATAAATATATGGACACAAATAATCAGCGGCAATATGCAATACAAAAACTGTGAACTGGGGGTGCACAACTCTGGTCCTAGAGACCCAGTGGCCAGCACAGTTTGGTGATTTACCTACTTAAACACAGCTGATTACATTTATAGGTGAATTGCCAGGTTTAGTAAGTATTTTTGAGTAGGGAAACCTTTAAACTTTGCTGGACACTGACCCTCCAGGACCAGAGTTGTGCACTCCTGGTTTACGGTTTTATTAGTCTGCCAACATGAAGGCCAGAAGCAGTCCTTGTATTCCATTTTGCCACAGGTTTTCATACATTTATTACATTGTCCAAAGCTTTCAAACACTTTTTACTAAGATTTGAAAAAGATTTTCTTTTTCCACTAAGCAAACAGCATGAAGATTTCAAAAATGTTTGAATGACTTGGGCAACCTTCTGGGCTCTGTTTTTCATCACAGATTTAAATTAGTATGAATGATAAATGTAAAATACCAAAATTTCACACATTTTTCACAGCATTAAAGCACAGTTGAATGTGAGTTGTGTGTTGTGTCCACAGGTCCTCAGCCATCTCTGTGGTGAAGATTCTCAGAGTGCTGCGTGTGCTGAGGCCACTAAGAGCCATCAACAGAGCCAAAGGACTGAAAGTAAGATGTTCTGCTTGGGTCATTGGTCAGTTTGTGAAAACGGAGCAAAGACCAAAGCATAGAATGTGGAGTTGTGTGTATATTTCTAAGGGAGCATTAGTGATGTAACTGTAATAAAAACAGTTTTCTGTTGCTACAGAAAACATTGAAGTCAGTGAACTGCATAAAACGATAGGAATCATGTAGAGCTTTGAAAGTTTATGATAAAATCAATCATAACCACGAGAAGTAAGGTAGCTGGTGGGCTGCAGTAGCCCCTGTCTGTGCAAGAAAATGATTAAATTATTATTCATTAAATAATTATTTTGAAAAATTGAATAACATTCTACAAAAATTAATTATGTAAAATTATTATTTGATTTTATTTATTTCATTATGAAAATTATTTTATAAGGAACAGTGCGGTTTCCAAATGATTTCAGTGGGAGAGTCACTTTTTAAAGTTCAGCTTACAGTCAAGAAGTCTTATGAGTGTTCTTTTTAGTGCTGGCCAATTAGATCACTGTAAAGGCTGGCCTTTTGTGATAGTGTATGAACATCGAGGTGAGACTGGTTGTAATCGCCAAGTAGGCTAAACTTTTTCATTTCATGGATCCAAATTATCATAGCTATGAAATTATTTCATTCAAAGATTAAGCAGTCAAATATTATAAGGTTCCCTAACTCATAATATATTGATGTTTAGTCTAACATGAAATAAAATAACTCTTTTCTTCTTTCTGGGCTTTATTTTGAACTTCTAAGCCTTAATCTGATGACGTTTGGTCTCTCTGCAGCATGTCGTACAGTGTGTGTTTGTGGCCATCAGAACCATTGGCAACATCATGATCGTCACCACTCTCTTGCAATTCATGTTCGCCTGTATTGGGGTGCAGCTTTTCAAGGTACTCCGATCAACACCATCAGACAAACAGAAAAGTTACTTAGAAACTTTTTTTTGTTTTAACAAGAAATGAAGTGTAATATGTCAACCTTCTGTAGGGGAAGTTCTACCGTTGCACAGATGAAGCTAAGTCAAGTCCAGAAGAATGCAAGTGAGTATTAACAGTATATGCATCTTGTTATAGCACTAGATAATTTAATCAGCATTGTTACATTAATTTGTACAAGGCTGAATCAAATGAACACTACAGGGGTTCATTTGCAGTAATTTAACACTGGTGATTTTACTGTGAACTGAGATCATGTGCTCAACCTCTCTTTTCCTTTCTCTGTAGGGGGACTTACATTTTGTATAATATTGGCGATAATGCATTGCCGCAAGTGCGGGAGAGGATCTGGTACAACAGTGACTTTAACTTTGACAATGTCCTGATGGCTATGATGGCCCTCTTCACTGTGTCTACCTTTGAGGGCTGGCCAGCGTAAGAAAACTTACCTTCTCCATCTGTCTTTAAAGCACAAATTTGTACATTGTCTATTTGAGTTTCAAATGTGGAAACAGATGCACAGATTTAGAAAGCTGTTCAAAACCTAAATGTTATTTTAGTTATTATATTTTATCTGTTTATTCTTTTTTATTTGTCTGTGTTCTTTCTAGACTCTTATACAAGGCCATAGACTCAAACCGAGAGAACATGGGGCCCATCTACAACTACCGTGTAGAGATTTCCATCTTCTTCATCATTTACATCATCATCATTGCCTTTTTCATGATGAACATCTTTGTGGGTTTCGTCATTGTCACCTTCCAGGAACAGGGAGAGAAAGAGTATAAGAACTGTGAGCTGGACAAAAACCAGGTCAGAGAGGTTTTTCCTTTAGATAGTGACTTGATGTGTTTCCTTGTTTCTTTTTGTTTTCTTTTTTTTGTTGTTGTTGTTGTTTGCAGTCACATTACCATGATTTATGGTACATATCATAAGTTTAAAAAGAAAACCTTTGCATTTTACATTTCAGTTATGCTCATGTTTCAGTAAAAAGAGATACACAATATGGCCAAAAGTATGTGGATATCCCTCCTAATGATTACATTTAGATGTTTCAGCCACATTCATTGCTAACAGGTATACAAAATCAAGCACACAAGCATGAAATCTCTATAGACAAACATTGGCAGTAGAATTGCTGATACTGAGGAGCTCAGTGATTTTAACATTCACTGTCAGAGGATGCCACCTTTGCCAACCCTAACCCCATTAAACGCCTTTGGAATTAATTGGAACGTTGATTGTGAGCCAGGTCTTCTCATCCAACATCAGTGCCTGATCTCGCGAATGCGCTTTGGACTAAATGGACACAAACTCCCCAGACACACTGCAGAATCTTGTGAAAAGCCTTCCCAGAATAGTGGATGCTTTTATAGGTGCAAAAGGGAGTCACCTCCACATTAATGGCCATGGTTTTGGAATATGGTCAGGTGTCCATATACTTGTGACCAAATAGTGTATTTAAGAATGCATACAGGGAGTTAACAAAAAGAGTTGAAAATGCTCAGTTTATGTTAAAAAAAAGAAAGCTTAACAAAATCTGAAAATGTATTTTCCTTTTTGAAATGCTGATATTTGCAATAAGCTGTAAGCACACTCTGGTACAGTCCAAGAATCACAGCTGAGTTTTTCTTGTCCAGCAGGTGTTGCTGCAGCTCTGTGACACCATAAGTCATATGTGTTTTTGCTAAAAGCAGGAGTAAAGACCACTGAATATGCATCTGTGCTTTCTGGTGCTAACATTATATACAGGAGTACATAATTTTTAATTCCGACGTAGCACCTTTTTTAATTACGGTAGCAAAGAGTGTTTATTTGAGTCAGCACTGTGCATACCCAGGTAACATTTGGACTAGCCAAAGAGACAGGAAAAGGTTGTTTGACCCCAGTCATTACAAACGAAGTGGTAAACAATGGTTTGATTTTGCATTTGCGTTTCTTTGTGTTGGCTGTGTGAAAAACATGTTAAACATAAATTAAACATTTACAGCCAGTTTTAGCTGATCTTGTATAGCCCTCAATATTTTTGCGCAAAACTTCAGTAACCTAGATGAGAATTTGATTAATTTGTCTGGCAGACCAAGCCATTCCCATATACCATGCTGGGCACCAAAATACTATACTGTGCTGTCCTTTTGCTTGCTTGCTTAATCTCTGAGCGTGGGTTTGTTTCTGTCTGTCTCAACAGCGTCAGTGTGTGGAGTATGCTTTGAAAGCACGTCCATTGCGGAGATACATTCCTAAGAACCGCTATCAGTACAAGTTCTGGTATGTGGTAAACTCCACTGGCTTTGAATACGTCATGTTCATCCTCATCATCCTCAACACACTCTGCCTGGCCATACAGGTAGGGAGGAGTCCAAGCTGTAATAATAATTCACTACTTTATTGTCAGTTCTACAGAAACAACAGTGGATATTATTCCCCAGATTTAGCTGAGAAATCAGTCTCAACTTCATTATGGCCTAAAAAATGTTTTGAATGTTTAACAAGCAAATGAAAAATAGAATGAATCAAGTAATTAAGTATTCTTTTAAAGAACCTGTTAACATATTTTGTTTATCTTTTTATACTTGTAGCTACAGGCTCATGCATGATTGATTGCCAAATAAAGAACATTGGTCATTTCAGTTGAGAGATTTTGCGCTTTTATGTTTCCTTGTTTGGATTTGAGTTGAGTTGGAAGGCACCAGTATACGAAGTGATAGATTGAACCAACTATTACAGCAGATTTTCTGTCAGTGGCTTCTTACTACAGCCCCATACCACCGCCCCACACAAACTAAAGTCTCTTTAGCTGTGCCTGAAGGAATACCATCAAGCTAGCAGCCCAGCATTTTAAAAAACACCACCCCTTAACTGTGGTAAATTGACTGTAATGCATGAATTTTCTTGAAAACTGCCTACTTTCGCTTCTACTGCAGTTTGTTGGCTAGTCAAACTTAATTGACATATCTTTGCTTAAATGATTTGTCACCATCATCAAAGTCACAGCATAGCCACAACTTTAGCAAATGCTGTGTATCAAATGTTAACGGATGACTGGCCCAAATTGCTTCTTGTATTTGTTGCAGTTACTGTAGTCACTTCCAGTCTGATAGTGATTTTGGTCTCAAACACCTACACAGTCCCAGTTAGGCAGTTTTAAGAGTTAGGAGTTTTTCTAGCTTTTCAATCAAATTTTTTTTTTCTTGTTTCAATTCAGACTTTGGTCAGTGATTAAGTCAAAGATTTTTAGTATCATTGATATAGTTGTAATATTTGCAGTTGAGTTGCCAGCCCATGTAAGTACTGTCAGAATGAATTCCAAATTCAAGAAAGTTAAAATGTTAACCTGGGTCATTCTTTTTCCTCCCTTTCCCTGACTTTCATACAGCATCATGGCCAGTCTCATCTCTTTAACTATGCCATGGACATTCTCAACATGGTGTTCACAGGAGTCTTCACAGTAGAAATGATCCTCAAACTCATCGCCTTCAAACCCAGGGTAAGTTGCCTTAATTTCATTTTAACCCCAGTATGTATAGTTATTCCATGGTGAACTCTTGCCTGAATTGTTATTTCTAACATTTGGGGGCCCTTTAGGAAAATATAAGATTTCCTCTATTTCACAGTTCCAAGGGTTCCCTTATACATCCCATAGTTTTGTCCCACAGACTGTTATGTTAACCCCATCCCTTCCCTTCCCTCTTTATCCTCCTGGTTCCCTTCTTCTGTCCTCTCCTCTCCTTTCTGGCTGGATATTAACCTTCTTTGCGTAGGGTTATTTTGGTGATGCCTGGAATGTGTTTGATGCCCTGGTCGTGATTGGCAGCGTAGTAGACATCATTCTGAGTCAGGTAGATGTGAGTACAGCCTTTCCCTCCCTCGCTCCCTCATCCTCTTATGCCTCTTTCCTCTCCCTCCTTCCTTTTCGCCCTCTGGGCTTGTCTCTGTAGGCATAGGTCTCGTACTATCAATCTCCTCTGCAAATTTTGTGTATACTGAGTTTGACTTTCAGAGCAGACACCATACCTCCTGGCCACAGGCTCTACATCTACGATCTTTTTGTGATGCTCTAGTAGGGCTGGCCAGAATGCTTTTAATATTTGTGTATTCGATGCTATTTTTTTTTTAATTTATTAATTTGAAGCTCTTTTAAGTCATGGAAATTGTTGCCTAAATTACAATAAATTTAATGAGTAAAGGCCTTTAGATAGAACAGTTATTGTTAATATGTAGAAAATGTTAAAAATAAATAAACCAGGTTTAGCTGAATGCATCATTAATTCATGGCAGGCGTCCGTATAACCTTGCCTCAGAGCGCAACAAACTACACTGTGGCCATTAAGGCCAAAAGAACAAAGACACCTATGAAATCATGTATTGGAGCATTTTTAGGTATTAGATAATAAGTGCAACATTTGGAGCAAGAGGTTAGTGTACCACAGAGGCATGACAACTTTGATGTTCTCAAATAAGAAAGTATAGTGATCTTTATTTTAGCAGCGCTTGGTAAGCTAACCTTACTTGCTGTCATTGGTATCACATTTATAGTAATATCATTTATCACTATTATAGGGCTGCAACTATGCAATATCATTTTCAAATATTCTTTTGAATATTATCTTGAATATTTTAATATTTGAAAAAATATGTAATTTTGTTTAAATAGCCAATCTTATTGTTGGCTTTTTTTTTTTTTGCACTATTGCATAAATTGTATTTATTTATTTTGCTTCTTAATACAGCTTCATTAAAAGCTGCATCATAATACTGAATCTACCCAATCTGGCAACCCTGATCTGGATCTGAACAGCAAAGCAGCAACAGCATTTGTTAACAGCATATTCGTTTTTAACCATGGTCTAAAAAATGGTAACACTTTTTTGGTCAACTCTTGTCAGTGAACAGGGGAGTGATGAGGTTTTTTAGCTGGTCAAAACTGCTTTGTACTGGAGCACGCTCTAAACTAAACTGATAGCTAACTGGAATGCTGTGGTTTATTCTTGGTAATAAAGCAACCGAGAACCTGCTCTCTAGCTACCAATCTAGGAAATTTATTTGAGTTAAAAACCTGGAGTTAAAACTGATCCCGTCGCTTGGAATTGCAAGAGTCTCACAAGCTATGTCAAATCTCAAGGAGTCCGCACTGAGCTGAGCAGAGTGAGGGTCAGCAGAGCTAACAGCTATGTCTTGCTGGTAAGGCTAATGTGGGTATCCCCACAAAAGTCTGGGGGTTCACAAAAGTGATAATCATGCTGGTTGTTTGATCATCTTGATTTATGAGATATTGTGGAATGTTTGTTGCAGCCCTACACTATCAATACATTATTGCCACATACTGGATGTATTTTGAACTGCAATCATGAACAAACCTAAAATTATGGTTAATTATGAAATGGAAATGTTATTGTTTTAAGAGTGGTTTTGAGAGAAATGAGTATTCAAAGCCTGTAGAATGCAGTTCAGGCCAGCCCTACGATGGAGGTTTAGAAGTTGTTAACAGTAAGGACTGTTATGGAGACTGTTATGGAGTCTGATCTGTGAAATCTGTGTCTATGGTGATCATGCTCTGCTAAGGGGTCCACTGTGCTTGCGAAAATCTTAACATTGTAACAGAGGCCATTTGTGATGAAGTCCAGTTAAGTTAAATAACAGGTAATAAAAGTTATAATTCAGTGAACAATCAGGGTTTTTTTTTACACACACAAAAAAATTGCAAACGTTATCTTCACTAATGCATGTATTAGCTTCAGCATTAAGGGGAATTCCACCAATTTTTCAAAATTCTGCATAGTTTATTCATTGAGGTGTAAACAAAATCATTCACAGTGATATGACAAGAAATGGCACATTGTAGAGAAACTTGCCAGCTCTGATTTCTTCACAAGATTCCTTTAGATAGGAACCAGAGGTTTTGATGTCTATAGTACAGTTATAGCCATTGTATTTATTATCCAAAATGACCAGTGAACCTACATGACTTCTGGGTTTTTATGTGTAATGTTGATATGGGTAAAATAGTGGTAAATCTATAAAAAACAAAGGTTACTTTGGTTATTATTTTGCCTTAGATCACCCTGCATGTACACCTCTTCCATGTGTGCTTTAAAAATAACAATCTCAAAACTATTGTAAACCAGTTTCTCAGGTGGCATATTCATAACCATCATAACAGGGTTCTGTGAGAAATCTTTTAGAGGCATTAAACACACCAGATGAACACTGTTGACACAGTTCTGACTCTGTAAGTTTCTCTAGAATGCTGCATATTAAAACACTCTCAGTGACTTTGTTTATATCTTAGCAATTTAATTA
This sequence comes from Colossoma macropomum, assembly GCF_904425465.1. Classification (NCBI taxonomy): domain Eukaryota; kingdom Metazoa; phylum Chordata; class Actinopteri; order Characiformes; family Serrasalmidae; genus Colossoma; species Colossoma macropomum. Next base: position 17,708,331 of record NW_023494793.1, on the reverse strand, counting down.
TGAAAAAATGTGGAAAAATTGGAAATTTCCCTTTAAGACTGCATGTAATATTTAATAACTACTTAAAGCAGATGTGTCTCAAACGCAGTGTGTCCTCTTCAACTCTGTTTCTATGGCTGTACTATCATAACTTTGACTTTCTTCTGTGTCTCTCTTTCCTCTCATTCTCTCCACCCCTCTTTCACTCTCTTCTTCTTTCTTCTTCCATATCTTGTTTGGTGGGTGTGAGCAGCACTATTTTGCCGATGCATGGAACACGTTTGATGCCTTAATTGTTGTTGGTAGCGTCGTTGACATTGCAATCACAGAGATCAATGTAAGTAGTGGTGAACCTGTGTGCTTGGCTGTTTCCACCTCTCAAGTGAAGGGTCTTGCAGTGCAGCCCCTTTAAGGGGCGCTAGAATTTTTTCAGTCAATACATAGACCTGTCTGTGAATAGAGGTGCTCCATAGTAATTGCAAGGCCCTACACCCTCAAAGAGTTGATGCTCTAATGTTCCCCTGCTTTGCAATGTAATTTTGGATTCATATTTTATGTATTTGCTACTGCCTACTATGTGTTCTGTGTTCTCACAAATGTATGCGCACACACACACAGACACACAAACTATTGTTCACATGTTAATGCAGCTTTGTAGTGTATTTGCATATATTCCATATTATAATTATGTTCATCACATCCCATATTGCATTTTTACAGTATATTTAGTTTTAATTTCCCAAAATGGATGTTTTGAACCTTAACTGAAGGTGGAGCCTTTTGAACGTATTACTTATTATATTTCTGTGTTTTTGTATGTAATTTGCCGAAATGTAAATGTTGGATTTGAAAAAGGCTGAGGGCAGAACGTGGGTAGGTAAAAGCATGCTAAAAATACCTTCCATGCTACATGTAAATGCAGTGCATAAAACTGTTCTGTGCTGCATATAAATATGTAATGTCTTAAATATATAAATGTAGGGCTGTCACGATTACTTGACATGAATTGATTACTTAAATAAATTAATTTATTTAAATTTACATTCATGATGAATCCACTTAGTTGATTAGTTCACAGTTTAAGCGATGAACAGGATATCCACAGGTCATTATAAAGCTGTGTTTAGAAGATTCTCCAAAAGGTGGAGCTGTTAGCACTTTTTTGTGCACCATTGCAAGAGAGGAAACCCTTACCAGCAGGATTCCATGAAAGCTTGTATGTTGCAAATTAGGTTTTGGCTGGGCAGACGGCTGACAGGCCAACAGACTGCTCCAGTAATATTCAGAATTAAGCTTTTCTGAAAGATTCACTGTAAAAATGTGTGGAAGTGAAGGTGCACCACTGTTTGCTAACATAATGTTGAGATTCCCTTAGAACAGTGGAAATTATCCAGTGGAAATTAACATTATCTTAGTGGTGGTTCTCTAGGTACTTAAAAAGTGCAGATTTCTGCATTAAATACTGCTATATAGTGATATGAGTGGCCAGAACATGGCCAAGATTCCTCAAAACCAGAATAAATAAATAAATAAATTGAAAGATGAAAATTTACTGAGAAAGAATACAAGGATTTTGCTGATACCTGCAGATACCCCAATAATGCATATTTCAAGTTCTCTTGCTGCATTAAAGCACCCATATCATATGAAATCAAAATTCCTTACTTTTTTGAAATAAGACTTAGTGTAGAATGTAAAAGTTTCAAAACATAACATTTACTCCATGTTTGAAAACAGGAATATCCCACAAAAACACGTGTCCTCTTTTTCAGCCTACAGCAGTTTAGCGCGCCAACTCATGCCGAAGTTTATTTTAATATATATGTTGAAAAAAGAGTGTTACAGCCTCGATTGCTTTATTAATGTGACAAAATACAAGGCGGCCAATCAGAACAGAGCTCTTTTACGTATATTAGCCTAATAGGCACAGTAACATAAAGAACTTGTTTAATTATAAGGGATAAAGAGGAATAAAATAAAGAATAAATAGAATATAGAAAAATTCATCTAAAAGGGAATTATGAGTGTTTTAGGTACATAGACCCCCACAAACTTAATAAGTGGACCTCGGGGTAGACCAATACAAGATTTGGGTAGGATTTTTTTTTTTTGTATTTTTTGCCATCTTCTTAGCACTTTCAGTGAGTTCTGCCATCTTTGAAAGGCTTTGCACATTATGTTATTATAGTGTGGTATGTTCAGTTAACCCCGTTATGATAGGTTAGCCTAAACACATTGCTTACTCGATTAATTGTTAATATAATCCATTCGTACTTCATTACTAATCAATAGTGACAGCCCTATATCAGTGTATATGTAAAAAAAAAACAGTTGCCATGTCATTTACCACATATCAGATATTGTTTAGAGTTTCTGGACATACAGCACAATTTTTCATTTTGATAGCATGCATGTGGAGTTAAATAGTATATTCTGTTTGATCAGTTTGAACAGTTTGAAAGAAAAGAATGTGTTATTGTACTATACTATACTATATACTATACTATTTTACTCTGTATTTAAAATTCTACTATTACATGTCTTAATGAAAGATGTTGTAGGGAAGTTTTAACATAAGCCCTTTGATTTTTAAGCAGACTGAAGCTCCCATAGTTGTGGCAGTGGAGCAAGGGGTAAGAAGCCCCTTACCTCCAATGTTGATGAATGTTACTTGTTAAAGAAATACTTCACCCAGCAAAGCTAACATGGCTAAGAATGGATGAAAACTAGTGGTGGTCATTTTTCATATCATGAGATGCTCAGTGTCTTTAGCCCCAGTTACCTTTCATTCATTTTTAGTAGTGTCCATATTTGGGTGAAGTGTTTGGTTTCATGTTTTGTCCTCTGTTACATGTTTTTTTTCTGTCTCTTGACTGTATTTGGAAGGAAGAATGTTTTAGTGTCTGTTTTTTTGAAGCAAGATGAAGAAAGTTGTGAAGTTGTCCAAGAGGTCAAAATTACTGAGTGCATGTGTCTCAAAATAAAGTGACACAAAGTCATGGACAGCAACAGCTAACGCATGAAGTGCACCATGGGAAATGAAGTCCATGTTCACAGCATTTGATTGTGGATGTGATCATTTATGCTGACGTAGATGATTTTCTCCGCATGCGTCCCTGCCTGTAATGTTTCAAGCGCACATAGAAGCACACATGTACAGACTCACAAACAAGAACTGTTCACAAAATACTATGTGGGCTTTTTGTGATCCTCTGGTGGTGTTGGGACTATAATGCTTAGGAGTGTAGTAAAAGCATATTTCCATGTTATTCTTTCAGTGAAGTGTCAGTATTTTTTTTTCTCATTGACATTCTTCCTTGATTTTTAGAATACAGAGGACAGCGCTCGCATTTCCATCACATTCTTTCGTTTATTCCGAGTCATGCGTTTGGTCAAATTGCTGAGTAGAGGCGAGGGCATTCGAACACTTCTCTGGACTTTCATCAAGTCGTTTCAGGTATATTTATTGTGTCTTCTTAACAATGGCTGGAATAGGCTTGAATCACAATTATTTAAAATGATCGCAGTTGTTTGAAATGGTAGCAGTTATTTAAGCTGACTGCAGTATTTTCCACAGTTGTTACATTTCGTGACTGTTTTATGCTGCAACAAGGAAAATGTAAACTGGGTGCATAAATGAAAGTAGTAAATGCATTCATTGAGACAGATCATGGGGCTTATTTAAACTAAAAAGGTTCTAACTTGGTGCTCTAACATGTTTAGGGCAGTGCAAGTAATCTAATTCTAACATTTTTAACATGTATGCTAGCAGAATGACTTTTTTGCTTATATTTTCACTCTCAAGAAAAACTGTAGCTTGTTTGAATGCTACATATGATTCTGTGTTACTATAGACAACCGTATATTGTGTGATTTTGACAGTACAACTAGTGTTAGCTATTACGTAAATATTGCTTTTGTTTTTATACATTTATTTATGGAAATTTCAGATATATTACATGCTCTCACAATGTTAACAATAATATTGTTGAAATGTAGCAGAGCAAAGGATAGAAAAACATAACATAAAAATGGAAAACAAGAAAGATAGAAACAGAGGAAAATAGAGGAAGAAAAATATATAATTAAAATAAATATATTAATAAATCTCTAGACCCATTATACATGATATCATTAAAATGGCACACTGCAAGAGGTTCACATACCTATAACACTTCTGTTAGGTATTTGATTCAAGACTGAAAGTGTGGAAAAAAGAAAAAGACAGCTACATCAAGCCTAATGATCCTGTGCATTGGCTAGGTACTGTAAAAAGGATTCCATATTTTTAAAAAAATTTCTAAGACTACCAGAAAGCTCATATCTGAGCTTCTTAGTATGCAGAATATTTGTGACTTCTCTAAACCACATTTTAAACGTAGGTGAGGTGTCTGATTTCCATAACCCTAAAATGATCCTTTTAGCAATTATCACACCATATGTAACAGTTGTTTGTATGCAATTATCAAGGTATTGGACAGAACTTTGAAAAGCCAAACAGAACAATTTCTGGGTCATACATATACACTACTAATAAGCATGTTAGCTAATTCAGCTAATTTAGACACGTTGGCTTGTACTCTAATAGTTGCATAAGATGAACAATGAAGAGCCAAAATTGTTAATCGCAATTAGATACATGACAGTTAATCATCAGCTCAAATTTCATGATCATGAAAGGCCTAATTGTTTATTTTCTCTCTGTTATCCCTCACCTCTCTTTCTCAGGCTCTGCCCTATGTTGCTTTGCTGATAGCCATGCTCTTCTTCATCTATGCTGTCATTGGGATGCAGGTTAAAATATTTCCAAGTGTTTTCATGTGTAACTGCAGTTTTATTAAAGTGACAGTATAGTGACATGTTAACTAGGCTCATTATTCAAGACTTTTTAGCAATTTAGTGAATAATCAAAATTGATACAAGATTTTTGATATAATTTACATCCATGCGTTTGTTTAGGTGTTTGGGAAGATTGCAATGGTGGACGGCACCAGCATCAACCGCAACAACAACTTCCAGACTTTTCCGCAAGCTGTACTCCTGCTGTTTAGGTATGTATAACCAGCTTCATAAATATTTGGACATCAACGAAGTTATTATTCTATCTGTTTACCACAGCATATTGGAGTTGAAAATAAATAATAAATATGAGCTCAAAGTGAGGACTTTAAGCTTTAATTTGTGCGTATTTACATACAAATCGGGTGAACAGTGTGGGAATTACAAGCATTTTCATACAGAACCGCGCCCCCTCCCTTTTTTAGAGGCTCAAAAATAGTTGGACAAAGTAACATAATCATAAATGTCATATTTAATTGTCATCTTTTATACTTAATTGCAAATCTTTTGAAGTCAGTGACTGCAATAGACATCATCAGACACTGAGTTTCTTCTCTGGTGATTCTCTGCCAGACATTTGCTGCATGCTTGATTGGATCAGGTAATTGATTTGACCATTGCAGAACATTCCATGGCTATGTTAATTTACCTGATTACTTTTGAGCCCCTAAAATGGGTGTGGGGGGCATATATGGAAATGGATGTAATTCCTACTCCTCTGTATTTGCACTTGTGCTATTGCTCATCTAATTTAGATGTTACACCCTCACATTAAAGCTGAAAGTCTGTACTTTGAGCTCATATTCATTGTATTATTTGAACTCAAATATTCTGTGGTAGACAGCTAACATAACTAAACGTTGTCATTGTCCAAATATTTATGGACCTGACCGCATGTGTGAAGTGCATTTTGTTGCAAGTTGGTTGGTTGATACAGTATTGTGTAGATACATGACATCAATGTGCTCTAATCTTTCTCTTGCTCTCAGGTGTGCTACAGGGGAGGCTTGGCAGGAGATCATGCTAGCATGTTTGCCTGGTAAACTGTGTGACTCAGAGTCTGACTACAACCCTGGTGAAGAGAGAACCTGCGGCAGTGGTTTTGCAATCATTTATTTCATCAGTTTCTACATGCTCTGTGCTTTCCTGGTACTTGCAAACATTCTGTGCCTCATATATTTTTTTCACAAAAATGTGCTTTCAATTGTGTGGGTTTCTGATTTCAAGCATTTTGAAAGGTTTTGATAGCTGTTTTCTTTTTTCAGATCATCAATCTGTTTGTGGCTGTCATCATGGACAATTTTGACTATCTGACACGTGACTGGTCAATCCTGGGACCCCATCATTTGGATGAATTCAAAAGGATTTGGTCAGAATATGACCCAGAGGCTAAGTGAGCTTCTCAGCCCTCTTTATTTCCTCTGTGTGTTTGTATTTGTGTTGTTGCTGGTTTTACAGAATGTGTGCACCTCTCTCAGAGGCAGGATTAAACACTTGGATGTGGTGACATTACTGCGTAGGATCCAGCCACCACTAGGCTTTGGCAAACTGTGTCCCCACCGGGTGGCATGCAAGGTGCGAACAAACATGTGATCACACGTACACATTACAAATGATTGAATACAAAATTTGTTCGATACTGAGAATGCAGATATGAATCTAAACCTGAAGAAAAGTTGTCTGTATTGTTAGTATATACAGATAGAATATACATGATCAAATAAGTACACTGAAATATGAAGACAAGACATAAGCTGGCCGTATGCTTCAAACAAAAAGAGTGTTTCGAAGCAAAATGATATTTTTGGTCTGAATTAAGCAGTGTTTTAAGTTTGTACGGTGTGGTGAGCGCCATTTGCTGAACAGAACTCCCAATTACCGCATTGTTCGCTCTGAGACCTGCAATTGTTTCTATTGACTGCATTGTTTTGATCCGAGACCTTCCCCTGACTGCATTTTAGTGGTGCTCAGATGTACACTGACTTCCTTTTTAAGTGTACTTAGAACAGAGTGTTCACCATTAGCTCAATTTTGTTTAGTTCTTAGGTACACCTACCTTAACAACTCCAATAACACTGTTGTGTGTGAGCTGCACTGAGTGGATCACACACAGCAGTGTTACATGTCACTACCAAGAAAATCTGCTTTTTGGTGGTCCTCTGGGGGTCCTGACCACTGATGAACAGGGTAAAAAGGGGCCAACCAGTTATACAGAGAAACAGATGGACTACAGTTTATAATTGTAAAAGTACAAAGTGCACCTATATGGTAAGTAGTGCTGATGAAGTGGACGATAAGTGTAGATACAAAGCAGGTATACCTAATAAAGTAGCCAGCGAGTGTATGTTTATAGTGGTACGGAGGACTTCAACAGTCATATTCAGACCGATGCCTATGCAAACATGTACACAGACACATATGCAAATAAAAGTCTGCACACACAACTACAAAAGGGACTTTTGCTTCAATGTGAGGACCACTAAGTTAATTGTCCTTTAACTCTCAGACGTTAAAGTTTATGTAACATTCCCCATTGCATCCTTTTTTTAATTTGTTTGTGGGTAAATTAAAGATGACAGTATACTACTTCTAATGATAACTTTATTTATAGTGCACTTTTCATACCAGTGGCTGTTTAAAGTGCTTTACAGACAGGTTATAAAGCTTAACAGTTATAGAAGAAATTATCAGTATTAAATTGAAATAATATAAGGCAATGGCACAGATTAAATTAAAAAGATAAATAATGTAGGTGTAGAATTTTCATCAAATGCTAAATTAAAGAGATACATTTTCAAATGTTTCTTAACAAATGTTTTCTGTTATACCAGAAATTATCATAGCTTTTTTTCCCTCTACATTTACAGTATTAAAAGACAGTCACAGACACAACCTCGCACTCTCTGCTTTTCTTTTTATCTCTGCCTTAGTCTTTCCTTCAGCACACCCAGTTTATGGGCAGTGTGCATAGAAAAATGCAAAAAGTGTGTATGCATTGAAGGAAAGATTGCACATTAAATGGGAAGATCACACAGGAAGTGGTTAAAGATATTGGATGTGTGGCTCATTACATCTTCCGCTTGACCTACTAAAGTTTGAGCAACTGGTGCCATCCAGTTTTGTTTTTTTTTCTTTTCCTTTTAAACTGAGAAATTCTTTTTTTAAATTTGCAATAATGTCTCAGAGTCATGTTGCTGAATGACTTCCTTAAACAAGAGCAGCAGACTCAGCTTCTAAATTGAGTCACAAGCCTGAACATGTGCTGAAAAAATAATTTACCAACAGTATTTCAGTTCTCAGGATCAGATGTATGTGTGTAAGAAGACACACCGCAAAATGTTTCTTGGTGCATCTGCAATATGTATTTGCATTAACACCACTGTCTCTTCTTCACCGAATCTGTATTTTCTGCTTTGTCTCTAGCTTGTTGATGGCTTCACTATTTTGCCTTATTTTGCCTTTTAAACCAAGTGCTTACAGTGAGAAGACAAACCTATGCAGAGTTTGGAGCCCGCTGTACAGCCTTAGTACATGTTAGCATTAAATACAGACACTATGAGGCAGCTATATGTATGAGTGCAGATGCAGTGCAAAATGTATGTTGATGTGACTGCAAATAAGCACTCATAATGTGCCTAAATTTAACATTCGATTTATTAGAACTGTAGGATATTACTCAATAAATCGTAAATTACATGGAATATGTAATCAGATGAATATCCAATATCTCCACCCACTGTCTACATGATCCTCTCACTCCTTCCAATGCATATGCATGAGTAAGAAAAGCACATTTTACATTTTTTCCATGCTCATGCCCTGTAAACTCTGATAGACAGAACGTGACTGATTTGCTCCCAAAATGGGCTCATTATGAGCTCATATTGCAGTTGCATCGAGTACAGACAATCTCACACACAAAAAGAAACAAATAGATGGAGCTGACATAATGACACTAAACCCGAGTGCCTGCTTTAGCATGACATAAGATCTGATTTGGTCTTTTCAGAGGCTGGTGGCCATGAATATGCCTCTAAACAGTGATGGCACAGTCATGTTCAACGCCACTCTCTTTGCTCTGGTCAGAACTGCACTGAAGATCAAGACCGAAGGTGAGGGATTCACTCTGGTTAGGTGGTTCATGTGGTTAAGTCTTTCCACTACACTGTCAAAAAAAAGGATATGGTACAGGTACATTTTTGTTCAACAGTACAAACAATGTAAGTGTACCCTCAGAGTTACAATAATTGTCTTAAGGTCCAACTATGTACCTTAAATGAGTTTCAGAGCCACACTTCTTTCACTTTTCCAGGTAAAAGTGCATATTTATATACTATATGGCCAAAAGTATGTGAACACCCCTCCTAATGATTGATTCAGTGTTTCAAGTGTTTCAGCCACAACCATTGGTAACAAGTCTATGAAATTAAGCACATAGCCACACAGTCTCCATAGACAAACACTGGCCGTCGAATGAGTAGTACTGAAGAGCTCACTGACTTTTAAAATGTCTGCCCTGATAGATCTGCCAAATCAACTGTAAGTGCTATTATTGTGAAATGGAAGAATCCAGGAGCAACAACATCTCAGCCATGATGTGGAGCAGGCCACTGAGTGCTGAAGTGCACAGCATGTAAAAATCTTCTGTCATCTGTGGCATCACTCACTACAGAATCTGGAGCAGTGGAAATGTGTCCTCTGGAATAATGAACCCCACTTCCCTATCTGGGAGTCTGATGGGTGAAAATGCATAGTGTCAACAGAAAGTTTGGTGGAGGAGGGATAATGATCTGGGACTGTTTGTCAGGGTTTGGGCCCCTTAGTTGTAGTGAAGGGTAACATTAATGCTCTCAACTTTGTGGCAACAGTTTGGGAAATGCCTTTCATGTGTCACCATGACTGTGTTTGTGCGCACGAAGCCAAGTCCATAAAGACATGGTTTGCAAAACAAGACTTATTGTCCAATATCAGTGCCTGACCTCGCAAATGCTCTTTTGGCTGAATGAACACAAATTCCCACAGACCAAAAAAATCCAAAATCTTGTGAAAAGCCTTCCCAGCCACAAGGGGCAAAGTGCCAACTCCATAGTGATGCCCATGATATTGGAATGGCATGTTCAACAAGCTCTTCTAGGTGTGATGTTAAAATGTCCACATATTTTTGGCCATAGAGTGTACCTTCTTCAATTTTAAATAGAAAAGTAATATAAAGCCTGGAGTCAGGACGCTGTACTGAAGAAGTACCCTCGAAAGTATCATCCTAGTGACGGTTTAGTACATTTTTCTCTGAGAGTGTAGGGCTGCATGATGTGGAAAAAATAGCATATTGTGATTCCATTGCCTAACATATTAAAGCATCTTGATTTTACGGTTATGGTTTAGGTCAAAGATTGACCTGCAATATTTTAACCAAAATGATTTACCCTTGTTGCCTCTTGTGAGTCTCTTGATTAAATAAGACTCTAACAGAAACTCACATGGAACATCTGAGGTTGTTGCAAGCCAAGGCACATCTGAAGATGTCAGTATTACAAAGGCCAATATTTGGATAACGATAAACAGAGGATAAATCATGCAGCCCTACCTTTCATTTGAAGGTATTTTACCCGATCTTTCTCTCAGTAGAGTTCCATAGTGTTCCAAGTCCTTAACTAAGCACAAACATTTAGATTTTACACGTGAAGACATCTTTGGAATGGGTTTATGTGTGTGTGTTTTTTGTGACAAATGTGTCTATCAGGAAATTTGGAACAGGCCAATGAGGAATTGAGGGCTGTAATCAAGAAAATCTGGAAGAGAACTAGTATAAAACTCCTGGATCAAGTGGTCCCCCCTGCAGGAGGTTAGAAACACCCACGCACACAAACACACTTGTTATAGTGTTCCTGCTTTCTCCTGAAAGTATCTGTTATTTGTAAAGTTCTGTCTTTTATTAAAGACACATGTTTTTGATGAACAACAAGTGTCTATATCTAATCTTTAGTTGTCCTGAGGGAATAGCTGCTTCTAGAATAAATAAGAACACTTGTCTCTCATGCCCATGCACACATACACATATAACTACCACTGTCAAACACCACAACTCACTTTCTGTTCTGTTTATTCTGAAACCAAATTTAAAATGCATAAAACTTCAGTTGCAAAAGATGACCCCAGACTCCATAATCATCCTTCTCAGAACTTGTCTGCTCGTCTGCTCCTTTCTTAGTGTTATTTTCAAAATAGTAATATCTCCACATACATTATTACAGCATATTCACATAATCACATAGCTTTGCTCACAGTATAAATGTTCCAGGTGTTCTCTAATGCACAAAATAATTCTGAATTTTCATTATTAAAAAAATTTGTAGGTTTTATGACTATGCTGCCATAGGGAAATGTGGAAAAATATATTCCCATGGTTTGGTTAACTAGAGCCTGACAACGTAGTAGGACATTGAACCTCTGGAAAGTTTTTGTTACTGGCCAAAATTACTCATTATTACAGCATGTTACATTTTCATATGAATTGTAAGTGTAATATATTTTAGTTTTGGCATGTTATACAAAAATAGCAAAAAAGAGCTAAAACATAGTAGCTACACACACAACCCATCCCAGAGCTGTTAACAACTGTCTAACCTGAAGTCTCTGTGGGGAAAATGAATAGTTTTGAAAATTGCTTTGAAGATTGTTTGTAGCATGTATGCAGCATTATTCATATTTTAGCTGCTAAATGACCTGATAATTCAGAGAATCAAGTGACTTTCTGGGAAAAGGTGTATTTAGGACCTGGTTCTGAACCATTTCGAAACAGCAGGATACCAGCACCAAAACTTTGCTAAAAAGAATCAAAAATGGCATTTTCTATAATTTGTCATCAGTATCTTATGTTACAGCAGGTATTAAGAGGTTAATGAAATATGCAAGTCTGGATGCTGCTGTGGTAGGTAAGGCAGTATGGTAATCGCAGGACAAAACAAAAGGCCTCACATGCTCCTAATGACCTAATGTCTTATGTAATGTAATTAATAATGCACAATGATAATGGAATCATATTGGTATCTGCAGATAATTAAGTAGGTTAATTCACAAAGTTGCTTTTTGTTTGCTTGAACAATGTGCCAACTGCTCTACATTTTATTTGATTGACCTCTCTTTGCCATGCTAGTCTAAATTAATAAAACATATAAATGCAAATGCAAAGTCTGACTTTCTAGCTGTGGATTATTTTATCAGCATTGCATTGCTAAGTTGTGCTGCCTAATGCTTGATTGTAGAGTGCATGATTAGTGCTTGCATGCTTTGCTACCTGTTAATGCTTTTTTCTATTCCTTCGTAAGCTTCTGTCTTCCACAGCGCATCTTTCGCTCAGTCTGCTAGCTTGCTCTTGCTCCTTGCACTAATGAGTTACCCGAAGCAGTTCTGTTTTAGGCCAGTGGCATGAAACTAGTTACCTGTCACTCATCTCTCCCCCAGCTCACTTATTCAATGTGACTCAGACTCTAATCTGTGGTGCTCTTAGAAAATAAACCTGCTCGGCCACCCTAATGAGAGTATTTTTTTCTTTGTACTTTGTTTTCTAAGAAAATACACCATCTGCTTTCTAGTGGCTGCTTGCTTTTGCATGAACTAGTTCTGAGGCATCAGTTATCATGTAGCTTCAGTTGGCTGAACATCTTGTTCCATGTAATGATTTCATTCAAGCTGTTTAGGTGTGCCTGTAATATCTGGTTTGTCACTCTCTGCGTAGTATACATTTGAATATTGTACTTCTGGTGTTGTAAGTGCATTCTGTGTTGTAGTAATAAAGTAGTCTGTTAGTGAACTAATTAAACCTTTCCAGCTCACAGAAACAACTTCCTGTAAATGCTAACAGTTCAGTATGTAAGCACGCCTCGGATGTACCACTTGGTTTGCACATGCATACCTGCACGTGACTGGTAGTTATTATAGAAAAAGTTATCAGATTTCGGCTGAGAAGATGATTCATGTCACCTTAACAAATGATCTTTGCTCGTGATGATAATAGTTTTCAGATAAACAGCCTTGTAATATGCAAATAGATACTTAGGAAGACCTCAAGAGATACCTGCTGGCTGTGGCCCCACTGTTTTCAAGATAAGCGATCTGCCGAAGAAACTCTTAATAAAGGAAATGAGAAATGATAAATGTATAAGAAAACCTAAAACAGTATAAATTGTCTAGTGATTTTTAAAAGATCAATGAGGTGAGGAAGAATAATCCCTTAAAATACTGATAGCACTAACAATGCCTTAACAAAGTCTTGTGGCCTTTGTGAAGTTACATTTGAACTTTCTTTACATTGTTTTAATGTGATAGGACCACATGAAACATCTATTTACCATCTATTTACAGGATTATAAATGTTTCAGTATGCAGTACAGAATATATAGCACTCTGACTTCAAACTACACTATTGGGATGGTAGCCTTTTGTACAAGACAAAAACAGAGGCAGTGGGTTCTGCCTATGTTACAATTAGTTATAATTATTACTCGCTGACCTAGAAAGGGGTTGTGTGGTCTGTTCATTCAGATGACGAGGTAACAGTGGGGAAGTTCTATGCCACTTTCCTGATACAGGACTACTTTAGGAAATTCAAGAAACGCAAAGAGCTAGGTCTTGTGGGACGGCACAACACCAACTTGAACACTACCATTGCGCTACAGGTGAGATTTTATTTGATCTTCCACCTACAAACCGTCATTAGTTGGGACATTTGAGTTTGTCAGATAATTACTCTTTGCTGATGATAATTGTCATTACCTTTGTCTGTGTGACGGGAATTACTGATTACTGATGATATTTGTCATTACCTATGTTTGTGTCACAGGAGCAGTTCAATGTTTACTGCTTTGATGCATGCATGTACATGTTTTGGTGTTTGCGGTGCTGGAAAATATGTACAGTTGGATAATATAAAAGCAAGACAGCATGATAGTGCCAGAGAAAGAGTGTTTGTATGTGCATGATTCATATCCTTGTCTTGTGATAGGCTGGTCTTCGCACACTACATGATATCGGCCCTGAGATTCGCAGAGCCATATCCTGTGACTTACAAGATGAAGGCCTGGTGGACTTCAACCCTGATGAGGAAGAAGAAATATACAGGGTAAATAAGGAGTAAATAAGGAGAGATCATTGTATATATACATTTTTTGGTAACACTTTACTTGAACCCTACTAAATGACTTCGATGTAACAATACCATAAACATATCATAGCAAATGTCTGTCCCATCCTATCATGAGTTGTCATAATATGAGATTACTAGCAAGATGGCTAATAAGACGGTTTGTCTGCTTTTGGCTTGTACTTGTACAAGAAAAAGCAATTAAATTATTAATCGCAAATATTTATATGATGATCATCAGCTAAACTGTCATGATTGTGACAGTCCTTTCAGGGAGTAGTTACATTTAGATTGACTTGAATTTTGCATGAATACAGACTGTTTTAAATGGGGATTCAACAGACAGAACATAATCTCAAGCAAGTCAAATCTTTATAACTTTATAACTCTTTATAACTTAGAACTATGAGCTTATACATTTTTTATAACCATTGTCCACAAACATAGTCCACTTTATATAGACGTGCATACTGTTTTTTTAATCTGTTCTTAAGTCGTGCCCAATTTGAGGTCCTATAGATATTAAAATATTTTTGAACAATGAAATTAGACTTTATTGTACTAAGCCAATTCCAAGTTGAGGCAGTTGGTAAAATGCAAATAAAAACAGTAAGTACTAATTTTTATAAATCTGATTTGACCTGTATTTGAACAAAACTGTATAAAAATATGTAGTGTTTTACCTTATCAGTTTCATAGTTTTTCTGCTCATTCTGAAATTGATCCCTGCAACACATCTCAAAAAAGTTTAGACAGTGGTTTCTGTCATCACAAATTATGTCCAGTAATGTCAGTATTATGTTAGCGTTATCATTCATTTTCATGGCATATGACACCAAACAGAGTACATGTCAAAAAATAGCATCTGACATAAGCTGACATCAAACATTGTGGCATCTATCATGACAGTTAGCAGTAATGGAACAAAATCTGTCACAACAATTTATGACAGCACATGAAGTCTGCCCTGATGTGTTTGTGACATGGTTATGTCATTGTCTAGCAGAGCTCAAGTGAAGCATCACCATTTTTTCTTAGATAAATGATTTTAGCATTACCCCAACGACTCATGTTTCTGAAGTTATGACTGAGCTCCAGAGCTCCAAATTACTTTTAAGGACGGGTAAAGGCTGAGTTGTAATGTATCTTCTACCTTCTCTTTTTAGAGAAATGGTGGTCTCTTTGGAAACCACTTGAATCATGTAAATGGAGACCACCGAGGCCCCACCCATTCCACTAATGTTACAAAGCGACCACTACAAGTCCCACCTGTTCCTTTCTACATCCAGGTGGATCCCCCTCCACACCCACTCTACTCCCCAAATCAGGATTTTCACCCCTGCTCCCATTCAAACCCCAACTCTATATACCTTAAATCTCCCAAATCTTCAAACTCCAACCTCAACAATGCCAACGTGCCATGCGGGCCCACCTTGTCCATTGGTGGGCAGTGTCCATCTCATGCTGATGGGCCCAGGAGCCGGGTCTCTTCCCTGGGTTCCTACCTCAACCTCAGGAGCGATGGAGAATCACACCAAAAGTCTCATTTTAAGAGGTGAGAGAGCTTTATTTGGGTTGACCATTACTCCTTGCTGATCACACAAAACATTTTAATAGTGCATATTAGGGAACAGGCCTGTCACAATTATTACATAATCACCTAATTACAACTATTTGAGATTAGCACGAATGCTAAAATGATTGTGACAGCCCTTTCAGGGAATAGTTACATTTGGATTAATATATATGATGTATTAATACAGACTATTTCAAATTGTACATATCTGTTAATTTTACTATACTGTTTTTTAATCTGTTCTTAAGTTGTTCCACATTTGAGGTCCTGTTTAGATATTCAAATATTTTTGTAAAACAAGAATTTATTGTACAAACCCGATTGCACATTAGAACAGTAGGTAAAATACAAATAAAAACACAAAGTAGGAATTTGTACATCTACTTTGACCTGTATTTGAACAAAATAGTACAAAGACAAGATATGCAATGTTTTATCTTACCAATTTTTGTAAGTATTTGCTCATTCTGAAATTGATGCCTTGCACACTTCAAAAAAAGTTTGAACAGGCACAATTTAGGACTAGAAATGCTGTGAAATGTTCAAAAACATCTTAAACAGGTGATGCCGTTATGCTTAGACATGAAAGGAGCAACCAGGAAAGGTCTAGTCCTTTATGAGCAATGATGTCTTCAGTCCCCAAATGTTTATCGGTTATAAGTATTGATAAGAGAAAGGTGATGTAACACAGTGGTAAACATGCTCGTCAAAGTTCATCAAATATTGTTTTTGTACCATTCTCAATTTAATACAGGTCAAACAGAATTTACTAATCACTGTAGTCTGCTTTTATTGGCATTAACATAATGTCCCAACATTTTTGGTATTGGGTTTGTATGTCTTAGTTAGAAATACACTACACGAATATACTTAATAATATACATAATAATATACATAATCTGTTTTTTGTGAAAGAAAAAAAAACACCCAGCTGCTGTCTGATTTTAACAGGCGAATGATAAAACTTCTTTCACGTAACATTTTTTTCTAAATGATCTGATAACTCTCAGTGGTCGATTTACAGAGTGTTAAGCGATGTAATACATTCCTTCCTTGGAAGAAATTATCCCACATATTGAGCAACTCATATTGCGTTTTTCTAACTGTTGATGTGTTAATCTCTCTGAACTCTGTCCCCGTCCCGAACATGGATTACTCAATACTCACATTTGTCATCCGCCCTCACAACAGATCATGTTTTGCCAACAGAAAATCTGTCTTACTTTGTCAATGCTCTACTGTTTTATGTTTTGTTTTATATGATGCATCCACCCATCCGTCCATCCATACATTCATGCATCTGTTTGTCCGTTTGTCACCCCTCTGCCTGATGGGACAGA
The DNA here is from genome assembly GCF_904425465.1 of Colossoma macropomum. Lineage (NCBI taxonomy): Eukaryota > Metazoa > Chordata > Actinopteri > Characiformes > Serrasalmidae > Colossoma > Colossoma macropomum. The sequence continues at coordinate 17,691,458 of NW_023494793.1, read as the reverse complement.
CCACGTTACTATGAGACCTACATTAGGTATTTGTAAACAGTTACAATCCCTTTATAAAGTGTTTTATCCATTCATTAAATGCTCATTGTGGCATCTAAAATTGCTAATGAGTGAAAGTTGGCTGGCTATTATAATGAAAAGCACAGTAGTAGTGACAGTAGATTTCAGCTGTAGTTTTCCCTCTGGGTGTATTGACTGAATGGGAAACATTCAAGTTACATTGTACATTTATATGTAGCCTAATAAAAAAAAAAAATGAAAATCCTTAAAACAAGTTTTAGTGGCTTAAGTAGTTGTAACTGTTTTCTAAGCAGAGACTATAAGAATTTGAAATAAGCAGAAAACTTCATGTTCCAGGTCAGATGCGACAGCTGGTTGCTATCCCACAATCTGCCGAGAAGACTCCACCCATGATCCACCCAGCGATGATGATAGAGCCTCAGGGGAGTACTACAGCGGAGAGGAGTATCACGAGGAAGACCTAATGCTTTCAGGGGACAGGTATCGCCATCACACCACCTGTTTTTGGGGGTCTTGAACACTTAGCCTCTTCATTTCTTTCATACTCTTACCTTACCTTGCAATAGGTCGCACAGAGAGTATCAGGACACCGTCAGTGATTTTGAGCCAGATACTCCCGATGGGTACCAGGAGTGTTTTTATGATGATGACGAGCAGCCCATTTTCCAGGAACCCAAGAAGTCACCCAAGAGGAGGCTTCTCCCCTCAACGCCCCAAAGTGAGACAATATTTATTGTTTATTCAGAAAGAAAACATCATTAATCGCATCGGTATAGGCTTGCCCTGCTTTTTTCTTCCTGGAAGCTTTTTATAAATACAACCCCACTTCCAAAAAAGTTGGGATGCTGTGAAAAATGTAAATAAAAACAAAATGCAATGATGTGCAATTCATTTAAACCCTATATTTTATTAAAAGTGCTTCAAAGACAACATATCACATGTTGAAACTGAGAAATTTTATTGTTTTTTTAAATTTGCCCATTTTGAATGTGATGCCAGCAACACGTTCCAAAAAAGTTGGGAGAGCGGCAGCAAAAGGCTGGTATAGTTGTGTAATGCTAAAAAAACACCTGGTGGTGAATTGGCAACAGGTCAGTAACATGATTGGGTATAAAAAGAGCATCTTAGAGAGGCTGAGTCTTTCAGAAGTAAAGATGGGGAGGGGTCCACCACTCTGTGAAAGACTGCACGATCAAATAGTGCAACAATTCAATAATAACATTTCTCAACATAAAATAGCAAAGAACTTTTGCTTTTCATCATCTATGGTACATAATAACATTAAAAGATTCAGAGAATCTGGAGAAATCTCTGTATGCAAGGGACAAGGTCAAAAACCAGTATTTGCTAGCCATGATCTTAGGGCCCTCAGGTGGCACTGCATTAAAAATGGACATAATTCTGTAGAGGAAATCACTGGGCTCAGGAACACTTCTGAAAACCACTGTCTGTGAAAACAGTTCATCGATGCATCCACAAATGCTAATTAAAACTCTTAAATGCAAAGAAGAAATAATATATTAACAGGATCCAGAAATGCTGTTACCTTCTCTGGGCCTGAGCTCATTTAAAATGGACTGAGGGGAAGTGGAGAAGTGTCCTGTGGTCTGACAAATCAACATTTGAAATTCTTTTTGGAAATCATGGACACTGTGTCCTCCGGGCTAAAGACCACTCAGCTTGTTTTCAGTGCACAGTTCAAAAGCCAGTATTCATGATGGTGTAGGAGTGCATTAGTGCACATGGCATGGGTGACTGGCACATCTGTGAAGGCACCATTAATGCTGAACGATATATACATGTTTTGGCAACATATGCTGCCATCCAGACGACGTCTTTTTCAGAGAAGGCCTTGCTTATTTCAGCAAGACAATGTCAAACCACATTCTGCATGTATTACAACAGCATGGCTCTGTATTAAAAGAGTCTGGGCGCTAAACTGACCTGCCTGCTGTCCAGACCTGTCACCCACTGAAAATATTTGGCACATTTTAAAATGAAAAAATATGACAAAGGAGACATCGAACTGTTGAGCAGCTAAAATCCTATGTTAAGCAAAAATGGGGTAAAAATATGGTTTACATGATTTGCATATCATTGCATTCTAGTTTTATTTACATTCTGCACAGTGTCCCAACTTTTTTGGAAATGGGGTTGTACATCTGAAGTGGTTAGGCAGTGAAACGGTATTACAAAAGAGTGGCCTGAAGACCTGAGCTTCATTTAATCCCTGCAGAATCACATCCTTTATGTTATTCTTTATGTTATCCTTTAGGTTTTTACCATAAATGCACTTAAGAACTGTACTAGAGGGGTGTAACATAATTTTTCTAATAGATATTCCCCCAGTTAGTGTTTTGATGGTGGTGGTAGAGAGTGCTGTCTAACACATTGATTCAAAATCTCATGCGTGGTCAAGTTGGTTGGGATGTGGCGATAGTGAATGATTTACATGATTTTCACACTCATTTGGAACCATTTAGTGACCCCTCAATGACTTTTGGGTGTGGGAATTGTCTTTCTGGACGTGACCATTCCTATAAAGATAGAATGTTTTATTAGAGAATAAGGTGGTTGTTCAGAATAACTTTGTATTGATTTGCAGAGGCCTTTCCCTCTAAGTGGAGCCATACTAAGTAAAGTGTGCCCCACAGTATAAAAGAGGCATGGGACCCCCTCAATGTAAGTTTCAAGCATTCAGGCCTCTTGGTGTACATCTCATATACACTTACCCACTTGTGGAGAATATGGTGAAGAATGACTCATCTGACCATATTGTTGTTTTCCACATCTTTGTAGAGTGTTTGTAGTTTTTACACCACTGAATTCTCAAATGTCTTTGTAATGAGCGACACTAGTTGGGCAGTCTTTATGACTGAAGCTTCTGCTATTCATGCACCAATAATGAACCAAACCTTTTAAGTCATGTAGATCTTTATATCTTGCCATCTTCATCAAAATCAAGTCCAACTAAGCCTACTCAGCATTTTGATACATTCTGCAGAGCATGGTAGGAAGAAAATAATTGTGTATCTTGCAGTACCCCTGTACTTATTCAGGTCTTCCTTTAATATATCACCATCTGGATGTTCACAGAATGCAGTCCATTCAAACTAAATCTAGTTTTTGACAGGACAAAAAGGCAACTTGAGGCCTTTGATAAGAAATCTCTGGATGACCAAACTTTTCATTCTCTTAGATCAGTTGTTCTCAGCCCTGGCTCCGGAGCAACACTGTTCTCCACAATGTAAAGTTTTCTCTGCTCTAAGACACCCATTTCATCTAAAAAGAATGAGCTCAGTAGTTGAATCAGGTTTGTTGGAGCAGGAGTAGAGGGCCTCCAGGACCAGAATGCACAAGAGTATGCTGAAGACAGTATTGGTCATATTCTCTTTCGATGACCAGTGCACGTTTCATTTTTCATACAGCTCCTCTCCGGCCTTCCTTCAACTTTGAATGTTTGCGCAGACAAAGCAGCCAGGATGAGATCCCCCTTTCTCCCTCGTTTCATCATCATACCGCTCTACCTCTGCAACTAATGCAGCATCAGGTAACATTACTCAGCATACATTCAGACGGATGGCTGCACACATTGCTTTTGCATAGCTGCATTAAGGTTTGTGTGGCATAACTGACCCTAAACTTTCAGGATTAAGCACATATATATATATATATATATATATCCACATACCATCCCTTTATCGACACAATTTCCACAGAATAACCTTTTAAAGGGGCTGCTGATTGATTTCCTTAAAGTCCTTTGCAGTTATTGCTAGGGTCCTGCATTAATGTAGTATTAACAGTTAAAAAACAACACTGGTCATTTTACTTAAGTTTCTTTAGCTTAGCCTGAGTGCCCAGCAAGTGAACAAGGTAGCTAGGAAGCACATTATAGGCTATACCATTTCCAGTTTTATTTTATTTAAGTACTCTTTCCTGTTATTCTTTTTATCATGTCATTATGTTAATGTTGCGTTAATGGATTTTTCAATAAATGTTTACTTTTTCCTAGCATAACACATAAATAGTTTAGTAGTGTCATAACATGTTGATTTTTTTTCAAAGCCAAACAACCCTACTTTCAAATGAAACACAAGTTACTCAAAGAGTATGTGGACAAAGGTGTTGGAACCCCAATCTAGTTGTCTATAGATCTCTTTTCATAGTCATTTTTCACATGTCTTTACTGTTTAGCATTTATCATTTTTGTGTTTTAAATTTCTATCTTTAAAAAAATTACATTCATGTTAAATTCAAACTTCATATTAGAAGTTGACTGCCAAAGCAATGTTTGCCTTTGTGCTCAAAAACAATGCCTTTACTGTAACACTGTAACACATTTTCACTGTTATCCAATACAATTTGGACAGCCAAAACTGCCCACAGTTGCAGAAACACCCAACTATATTTAAATTATGGATTTCATTTTTTAAAACATTTTTGGTTAATGATAAATTCCCATATTTTTAGTATCACCCCTTTAAACAAAAAAAATGAAATGTCTATTCTGAAAAGTCTCATCCTGTTGCCTAGGTGATGGCTGTAGCTGGACTGGACTCCAGCCGACTCTCTCCTACTCGCTCTATCCACTCATGGGTCACACCCCCAGCCACGCCCCCATCGTACACCCCTCTGATTCAGGTTGACTGGCATGGAGCATCGCCCAGCACCTGCAGCACTCCAGCACTTGCACGCCGCAGCTCCTGGTACACCCAGCAGGGCCATGACAAGTCCCACAGATCAGCTACACCCACCCGCTCCCACCTGCAAATCCCACCTGGCTACTGCAGTCAGTACCTGCAGCAGAGAGGCAGTGCTCATAGTCTGGTAGAGGCGGTGAGTCATCAGGAAATAGTGTTGTTCTTGGGAAGATCACATTGCTTACGTCTCTCCTTTCTTTAATATTGTGAAATGGGACAAAAGAACGTTCACTTCTGTTAAGCATGCACTGTGGAGGCCTCATACACAGAAAAATTTTAAATTGCATATTAACGCCATCATTCACATCAAGTCCAGAATTGATAGACTGTGCTGTAAAAAGTTTAATCAGAGCCAGATTGATTTTCAGCATTGTATGCACTAAAAATCAGGCTGACCAATCAGAGCTCCATTGTCATGGTTGCTGTCCAAGCAAATGGCAGGAGAACAGCTCATCTTGCTTGTGAGAGAGAACACAACAAGCAGCATGCTGACTATGAAAATACAAAAGTAAAAATACATGCAGGATCATAGCTGAAAGGATGAGGAATGACCTTGAGTACCTTTGAACTACACAGGGACTTTTTGGCTGTTTTTTTTTTCTTCATTCTGTTATTGAAAGGTTTGCTTTTCAAAATTTACACAGTTCCACAATGTTAAGGGCTAGTGGTGTTTTTCAAATGATAAAAATAAACATAAGTTTTCTTATGGCAGCAGTGACATGCAGTATAGACCGTGACTGAATTTTGTCATTTTTCCTGTAGGTATTGATATCAGAGGGACTTGGAAAATATGCAAAGGACCCAAAGTTTGTGGCAGCAACAAAACATGAGATTGCCGATGCCTGTGAGATGACCATTGACGAGATGGAAAGTGCCGCTAGCAATTTGCTGAATGGTAGTCTAGGTGATGTGGCAGGATCAGACAGCACAGGGACATCCCAGAGCAACACGGATCGTAATCTCCATGACTACAGTGATGAAGAAGTGGAGCCAAGCAGCAAGTATGAGGAGGACCTCACAGATGAAATGATATGCATCTCAAATTTATAGCATTTTCTTTTTTAAAAAAGTACAAAAAAAGGAAAAAACAAAACAAAACAAAACATAAACTACGAAAGAAGTAATAGTGCCTTTTAGGGGAGTGGAGACCAGAAGTCTCTCTGGGTTGATCAACCAAGCAAAATTCTATTCTTAGCCATCCATCTTTCAACAAGCTGACACTCTGGTACATGGCTTGCTACAGGGAAATAGTTAGACATGAGAAATGTGAGGAAAGCTCTGAAATGCGTGTTTCTTTTCCAAAAGGCTTTCAAAGTATATTTTTCCACATTCTTTACATATCAACCAAAAACGTCTCCTTTTGCAGTCATATCCCTCTCCATTGCCTTACCCATGTGCACAAAAGACATGAGAGTAAAACTGAAGTTAGACATAGTTTTGTACACTGCTATTCACTGCCCATTCCAAATGTCACTCAATAAGAGGCCACAAAACAGCTCATTAAAACTGCTCAGCAATATATCATATACACCAACCATATTATCAAACTTGAAAGACAGACTTCTTTTTACTCCCTCATGCATATGCAGCTCAGACCAGGCAAGTTTTTCCCCAGCTTTAATAGACCATTTTAAATTCACTAGATGATTACAGAAAATTATGAATTAGTCTTTATACAGATGATCTTTAGTATATTTTACTAAAAGAAAAAAAACTTCCCACAAGTATAGCAATATTCCCTGCTTTTGGAAAACGATAAAATGATGGCGCTACAGAAGCTTAATGTAAATGTTGATTTTGCCTTTTTATCATGGTTAATATTTCAGTCTAGCCATGCGAAGATGGCCTGAGCCAATGTGAAAGCAAAATGCACACGATATGCATAAGACCTACTTGTAACAGCTCCCAAAAATGATATAGTATGTGCTCACGAAACCTTGATTTGATCAAAAAACATTTTTCAAGCAGGTACACGTTTGACTGAGATAACACAAAAAATGTCATTTTTTGGGAAGTGATGTACATTGGAGGATGTGCTTTTGTGCATATTGTGTGCATATTAAGTGCACACGTAGATTTATGCATTACTAATGCTGCTTTACATGTTGACACAAGAAACCATTTTGTACTAACAGAAAAACCACTTAATCACATTCAAGTACCGCGTTTTCTCCAAGATGCTTATCTAGAACAGGCAATGTACTGTTTTCATGTTGGAGGCTTTTGTTGTTCAGAAACTTTTATACTTTTCATGTATTTTTTTTCAAAGAACGCATGTGAAACATTCTATTGTCCTTGTCACGCACTCCTACTCCTCAGGTGAAGTACTACCTACACGTCTGCACTACCCAATAGCTGCTAACTCCACACTGCACCTCTGCTACCTCTACCAGTCAGGGTCTAGCAAAGTCAGCATGTTCCCTTTGTGACCAAAGACATTGGGATAGAAAGCGCAAAATCCTCAGAAACCAGAACTCAGTGCTGAACCAGTTAGCCATTGCCCTTCTCGCGTACCCACAAGAACCAGATTGTTACCAAAACTGCTCCCTCAAAAGCTGCATGTGTCTCATCCTGTCATTTACAAGCTGCTGTCTGAGAGGGCTTTCTGAGTGAGGAGGAGCCATACTTCCTCCATAAATGTGGTTATCAATGAATGGAAGCTGGTGGGTAACAAGTGTCTAGGAGCTTTCGTTCATGGTTAGCAGGTTAACAATTCACATAATGCTCTCCAATCAGCTAAAAGTCTACCAACTAATTAATGAGTGCAATAAGAGCAAACATGGTTGAATCAGTGTGAACAGTTATTTGAAGGGCCTAAATGTTGATCGTCAGCCTTGAGGACGTAGGAAACACCATAAACAGGCACTGCTGCTAGTGCCTGCTGAATCATCACCCACTTTTTAGGGTGCCAACTCCCAGGACATTTGTATCTTGATCTTCAAACAAATGAAACCCTTTGTTTGCTGAGCCATACAGCTTTCTTCACCCTTTCATTCTTGCCTAGAGAACTTTTAACCTACAAAAAAAACTGCCTTTATGCACTTTTTCCAAGCAACTGTACATAAGAGACTCTTTTATAAACTACATTTGATGAAATGTCACATTTGTCCAGGTGAGTATACATTACATATCAGTGTTTTTACTTCAGAGTCAGTTTGTATGCTCCATTCGTCGTCTCCTATTCTAGTGAAATTCCAGGGATGGATTTTGTTTAGATTTAAAGAGGACAAAAAAGCCTGCCACAGGTTTCAACTGAGTACTGCAGTGATGCAGTCACTGATTCCAATCATGAATTAGTTCTGCGTTGTTTTGTTTTTTTAACGTGATAAATATCACAACAGCGTCTTTAGCAAGGCGACGGATGCTTGAAACCTCCTACACAAAGCCAAAATGCTGGCTCTCTGGAGCATTCCTTTGTAAAACTCTTCTAACCACCAAGGGCTCTGTGAAGCAAACAGCACATTTATGGTATTGCACTCTGCACTGTCCTAAACATCAGCGTTGTATTTTGTTTTTATTTTCTGTGTTGCAAATGTCATAATCAGCAGAGTGCAGACCACAAGGCTACACCAAAATATGCATTTGATAAGAAAATGCCAACTTTTGTTCAGCAAACACCACCACAGGTATATTTGGCAGGCAGGGAAACAGTAACAGCATTTGCTGTAACAGAAACAGAAACACTGAAATTCATAGGGAAATTCATTTTTATTTCAAATACATTCCAAATACAATGTTTGCTCCATTCAGGTCATTTGACATCTTGACGAAACAGGGGTGTAGGGCATTCTAGTATACAATTTCAAAACAAATTCCTTTCACATCGTAAATCAGCTTTATTATGAGTTAGTCAAATTGTTACAAAGATGATTTGAAAGAGACAATGTAAAAAGTATAATGAAAGTGTTTATTTTCATATAGTGATTTTGTGTACTTGTACTTGAAATCTCTACTCTTTCTTCTGTTTTTAGCCCGACTACTCCAAAATCTGTCCGTAGCTCTTTGCCCAGCACTGTCAGTTTTGTACCAATGGACAATTTGTTTTTGTACATTAGCTTTTCTCTCTTGTTCATCTTGGCCTGGATTATTTTATAATTAAATAAACTGTGTTAAAAACAAACAAACAAAAAAAGAAATGTTAGTGTGAGTTCACAAGAGTTCACAAGAAACAACAGCGGTACCAAAAATAAAAAAAAGACACGTAAACATTTTTCATACCACTTTGCATAACCCTTTCTCCTTTGCATATTCCATTTTACTGGCATCTGATTATTTACATTACATAATGTCCATTCTTAGGCACAGACGCAGAAATGTTTCACATCTTCAGACTATGGACTAATGTGGTTGTAGTTGTATATTTAAGATTAAGTGTGCAGATTAAGTTCTTTTATTTTTATATATGTATTTAACTTAGGCATAAAACATGACATGGTAGTGATTAATAACTTTAAAATCTCTTAAAAAAAAATGTATTACTATCTTGGTAAAAATTTCATCACATCACAGCCCTAGTGATATTCCTGTTTCTCAATACAGCAGCTCAGTGATCCTTATTCATATTTAAGACAGTGTCATTATAACCAACACAATCACTAAAACTATGTAAAAGATACTGTACTCTCATTAATAACACTGAATGAAGTGCACTGGTTAAGAAGACATTAAGACTATGCAGTGAACAGTGAAGAACATTGAATAGTAAAAGTCTTCGGTTAGTGTAAACATGAAGTGAACTACTGTGTTCTGTTTGTGTCGTTCCCTTTCTACTTACAATGCCGGAAGTCGGAATCTTCATAATTTAAAATGAGTGCAAAACACATCAGTAAAGGAAACATTCAAGTTTAGTAACCACTACATAAGAAGATACAAAGTGACGTCAAAGGCACCGTTTTGAGTATTTTGTGAAAATTCACTGGAAGCCAAGACCACACATTTCTGCTGGGTTCCTTGGAAATTTCATTACTGTAGAATAGATGTGAACTAAATTTGATTCTAGTAGTGTGATAAAAGGTCAGAGACATCACAAGAATGCTGAAAAATAAGCCTCTGAGTCCCACGTATGTACCATTTTAGCTAAACAGTGTACCTACAGGCAGACGGACTATCTGCTTCACGTTGAAACTGGAGATGCTTATTTGTTCCCATAAAGATCTGGCAATCTTCAAGCTTTCAAATCTGTGTAATAAGGCAAACTGTGTAATTTTCTAAACTGATATGGTATCGCAACGTAAATTCATGCTGCAGGATTTCACAGATTTTTTGCTTCATTTTGAATATTCTGTTTTATCACATTATTATGCCTTTTTTACGTCCAAATTATTGAGGACCTCTGAACATAAAGCAAGTGTTTCCTGCTACAGATTTGCTTCCAATGAGTCTATTCATAAAAAAATATGCTCACTGAATATTAAGGCAGCTCAGCATTAGTAAGCCTACTCTACCATGTACTCACTCCATGCACTCCTCACTCTGGACCTTATCCCTTCCACGGCAGCACTTTTATCTTTGTGTCTCCAGACTGGGTGACTGGTACACAGCTACATCAGGATCATGGAGAGAGGGAAGCCCTTTAATGGCATCTGCAGCCTTCTCAGCAATCATAATGGTGGGGGCGTTCAGGTTGCCACTCACTATGCTGGGCATGATAGACGCATCCACCACCCTCAGGCCCTCCAGGCCATACACCCGTGTCTCCGGGTCCACCACGGCCATGCGGTCCGAATCCTGGCCCATTTTACAAGTACAGGACGGATGGTAGGCACTGTCTGCTTTCTGCCGGACGAAAGCATCGATCTCAGCATCTGACTGGATGGCAGGGCCTGGCTGGACTTCAGGACCACGGAAGGGTTCAAAGGCTTTCTGAGCGAAGATTTCGCGCGAGAGTTTCACACACTGGCGGAATTCCCACACATCTATGTCTGAGACACAAAGACAGACGACTGAATGAAGAGGGCGCATTCCCTACCAAATCATCACTATCAAAGTTGCTTGTCACTATGCAGTCTAATCTTTAGTTTAGAATTTATTGTTCTGATTATTTTATTATTTGAAAAAAAAAAAAAAAGTTCAAAACAGCAATGACACTACAATCAGTCCATTACTGATGAATGAAAAGCCGTTTTAGTTTTCTTGGTCTCAGACATGAAATGGCATAGACAAGGACATCCCATACTTTTCTTTCAGTACTTCATTTTGTGTAGCTCAGCAGCAAAATGACCACAAAACTTAGGTAATACAAAGCATTCTGTTTGAGAGAGGGCTTACCAGTGGAGAGGTAATTAGGTTGTAGAATAGGGTGATCTAGGGGATTCTTGCTCCTCAGTTTTAACCATCCAACACTCGTACTCCTCATTGGTCCAACATGTACCTGCCATTCATAAAAAAAAAAATAAAAAAAAACAAATAAAAAAGACCTCCAGTTGACTGGCAAGACACCAATAAGTCACTTCATTAAAACCACCTCCTTGTTACACTCTTTGTCCAATTTATCAGCTCCGCTTACCATACAGCTGCACTTTTTAGTTCTACAATTACAGACTGTAGTTCATCTCTACATACTTTTAGCCCCCTTTCACCTTGTTTTTTAACAGTCAGGACCACTACAGAGCAGGTATTATTTGGGTGGTGGATCATTCTCAGCACTGTAGTGACACTGATGTGGTGGTGGTGTGTTAGTGTGTGTTCTGCTGGTACGAGTGCTTAAGTTTCATCCCTTTCCTTTTGTTCTCTGGAATTCCTTGGCTGCCAAGAAAAACAAGACAGCCTGTGTTGTTGCACACAGTGAATGCAGCATGGTGGATCACACCATCCCTAGACCACACAATGTCATGTTGCCCTCACACAGCATTTTCAAAGATCTTTTGTTCCCGGCTCCTTCACTCTCTCGCTGCTCTTTTCAAATGACAACCGGCTGAGTTGCTTTACTGACTTGCCTCCTGCCATCCTGTTTGTGCTCCTCTATACCTTCCTATGCCAACAAACACTAGAAGTAGGGATGGACAATATGCCAAAATGTATTACGATACTTTTAAGACATTTTTACGATACAGGTACAATACACCAGTAGTGTCATAAGTATTCATTAAAATTCTTTCATAAACTGTGAGCAAAATAATTCTTTTCATTTTTTTCATTTGACATTTTAAGACATCACATTCAATTAAGCAAGGCCAATTATGCTCTCTTTTATGTCATCTTTAAGATGACAACTCCCAATCTATCAACAACAGGGGGACAGCTATGCCGCTTGTTACTGTTTTTTTTTCTTTTTTTGCTAAAAGAAATGGTTTTCTTTTCAAGCTGCACTATTCTGAGAAGAACCACTTCACTGGAAAAGACTATTATTAAAACAGTTGAAGGTAAAAGAGGAAGAGACCAACCAGCAACAAGATGGATGGATAAACAGGACATTCTGGAGAAACACTATCCGGATGGTCAGCAGGAGTCAGACACTATTTGACGGTACTTGATGATAATAACAATTTGAGTTTTAGGTTTTTGAAAATGTGGACCTGCAGAAAACGTTTATAAGAACATTTTGTATTGTCGGTTCTGCTTTGAACCCCCCCCAAAAGCATTAAATCTGATGACGAGCTCAATGAAAGAGTATTTTCAAGTACTAAGAGAGCCCTTGAATACTAAAAATACCCAAGAAATGACAACAGAACAGCTTTTCTGAGCATACTGTCCAAACACTTTTTCCTCTTGCGTGGGCAGGTTCTTTCCACTGCCCCTTTAGTATTTGTGCTCATGGTGTACCAATTTGCACCTGTAAGATTTTTTTAGTACAACTGATGCTTGTACATAGTATTTTGCATGTAATGATTTATGCAATTAACATCTGCGTCAGTGGTTGCTGTAAAATGTACTTGAGCAAATGATAATAGTGCAATCTATTGATAAACATATTACAGTCAAATGAGATCTGCATTTGACATTTTGCGACATGCTTTAGCATTTGCATTTAGTTTTACAATGAGAACTAAAACAGCGCACAGCTAGTCATGATAATGCAGTGGTGTTTTGAGGTTAGTCTTTCAGGAAATGTATGTAAGTGACTAAGGAAAAACTGTATCACACCTGTAGAGAGGAATAATAATGTCACCTACAACAAAATGAGATGGCAAGATGGCACAAAAGGACTCTAGGACTTTAGCGTTGCACTGTGAAGACACTTGGGGTCTTCTTTATTGGCAACACTGTGCCCACTCTTTCTTAAAACCATGTCAGAATGTGTTTTTGGTTATACTGCAGTTACCTGATTTTGCAACATTTTACGATTTTAAAGATTACTTAATCTGCATATGTGGTTGGATGGTCATACTACTGGACATTTTTGGACTTTAGGAAACATAAATGCCTAAAATTAATTTTATTTTAACACAGTGAAAATGTATTCACATAAAGGATTTATTTTAGAATAATGTGACCCATGTCTTGTATTTCTTACAAGATTTAATAGTAAAATAATGAACTTACACAAAAAATGCTTGTCATGTCACTGAAACATAGCCAAAATCATCATAGATGAGATAAAGTCCATAGCAAGTCAGGTCCTTATTAACAGCCTCAAACACTACTGACCTGGTAGGCCTCGATTTTGGAGCTGATGCGGCCGTGGTCAATGACCTGCGAGGGCAGAAAATGGAACTGGATGTCAGGGTGGGTGACACCAGGGCAACTGCGAATGAAACCACCGCTTTCTAGGTGGGCCGTAGCCCCATAGCCTGAGAGACAGAGGTTTAAAAAAAAATAAATAAAAAAAAAAGACATCTTTGAAAATCGCCAAGTCATACATTATGCCTATGATAGAGATCAGTGAACAAGCACTTGTCATACTAGTCTCTGGCTGTCTAGGCTGACTTATTCCTGAGCTCTAGCTTTAAAAGGTCAGTCATGAGTGTCGGGGTGATAAATGATAATTATAAAAAAAAAATAAAAAAAAACTCCATTCTCCAGTGAGCTTTGGGTACAGTATTGATGGCCTGCTACCTGTGAACTGGAGCAGCCACTCCAGGCCGATCTTAACCATATGGAATGGCTTCTGAGCCTTGTACAGAGTTATGGGCTGAGTGCACTGCTGCTGGACATAGAGTTCCAAATGGTCCTGCAGATTACTACCAACACCTACATATACACACACACACACACACACACACACAGAGAGAGAGAGAGAAAAAGAGAGATTTACAACACAGCTCTTTCACCTTCAGTAAACAAGATGTGGACTCAAACACTAATACTTAAGAAATCAAATAAAACCAAGACAATCATTAATCAACGAACAGCAATGATCAGCAGAGCACCCTTTACAAAAATCCATGTGACTGTGAGCGTAAAGCTGAGTGGTTGTATTAACTTCTACAATAATTTCTTTACAGAGTTTTTACACTTTCCATCGTTTACATTTTAAGTCTGATGTGCTTACATACTTGATACAGATTTGCTGTATCTTCATATAGCATTATGAACTCTAAAAGGCTGGGTAAAGCGTTTTACAGTGTACCAAAAGACACCAAATGCAGTGCCGAGAAATGAGAATTCCATATATTTAAAAAAATATATATGCATAATTCAAGTATGAAGATGTTAAAAAAGACCTTTTGATTTGTAATACACCGTTCTAGCATTCTAGAAAAGAAAAAAAAAATCAGTAGTGGTAGGGGGGTCCTGTAAACATCTGATGAAAACTGGCATCAAGCAAGCTGTTGTACTTCATGTTGCTTTTGAAACTGGTGTCTCCTAGTAACAGAGGAACGTGTTGTTCACGCAAATATTGTATATTCAGTTCAACTCAAGTTGGGTAAAGAATGACCCCAACTTTTTCAGCAGCCATAAAAATATATAAAGATCATTCTACCAAATTTGTTTAATTTGTTCAAGAGCTGAAGACACATTTTAGACTGTTAACTGACTGAGGAGTTTATACTAAATTCTTTTTGCTTTGAATGACACTTTTCCTTAACTCAAAAACGCTAGCCAGTACATGACTAGCAAACACAGCTTTGAACAGTTGTAGAAACATAAATAAATCATAATAATATAAAATAATATTAAAAAGTTTACTTCATTGCAAAAAATGTGTTTCGGTTGTGACAATTCTTACAGTTTATCAATGATTTTCAGATTTTGAGACACTTCTACTTCAAAACAATGGGATCTAACTGCTCACTATGTGGTCATGAGGGACAGAGATGCAGTCTCACTTCATGCTCTAAAATGCAGGGGTGTGGGTAAAGTAAGGCCCCTGCCTATTAAAAACTAATCCTACAATAAATTTGATTTTGATTTTTTTTAATAAAGTTATCTCCACAAGTTGAAATTTAGGGGTTAGGGTGTTGAGACATCCACCCCTAATAGAGACTACCCTATAAATGAGGATTTTGTATACATTTAGCTTATTACTATGTCAATTAATGCCTTGGCTTTTAATAGTTCATAACAATCTTTGTAAATATCTAAGGTCTGAATACTTACTGTGGGACCCCGGTTTGAACAACAGTTGGAAAGTGGGAGAAACCCTTTTCGCAAAGACCACTAACTGAATAAAATTACAATGACAACAAAGTACACAGTATAGACGTGAACTTTGAGAGCTGATTTCAAGAGAAAAGTACTGACTGATGGATTTTTTTATTTTTATCAAACAGAGATTGCCTTGTTATGTCATTTGTGGTAGAAAACATTGAGCTGCGGTGTGGAAAAAAAGGTCATAGGTCACCTGGGAGGTGCTGCACGACGGGGATGTCCAGTTTCTGCAGGTCATCAGCATTTCCCACTCCAGACAGCATGAGCAGCTGTGGTGTGTTGATTGCCCCACCACTGAGGATGACTTCTTTGTCAGCAAACACCTGAGGCACAATTACACACTCATGACCAGAAATTATGTGTGTTAACAAACAAATGATTGGTCTGTTATTCAAATATTCGTAGGCCTATGCTCGAGAGCGGTGGGAAGGGTACAGATAAAAAACATAGTTTGCAGGAAATGACGCAGTGAATATCAGGTTCGCCATCAGCTTTTCTCAGCAATACGGGGCTCCAGCTGCGATAAGCTACGCTGCACGATAAGGAAGGAGAGAATGTGGTTGGAACGAGCTTATTCACATACAAAACAGGTCTGCTCTATGTCTGAGGGCCTTAAAGCTGGTCATTATGAACACCAAATAGTAATATCCTTCAAAGGTCAAGGGCTTTTGGAGTATGATCGAGTTTTGCAGAAATAAACTATGCAGTAAGAGTTAGTAGGAAAAAATTCAGTAGAAATGAATGAATAAAAGAAGGTAACAGCTGTTTATACAGTTACTATACACTGGTTGTAGTTTATGACAACCTATTTATTTGCTCTCCATCTTTTTTATCCACAGTTATTCAGCACAAGTAATGACAATACCCATGGTACACTCAAAAAAGACATACTTTGACAATTTATCACGATAACAACATTTAATATAGCCCACCACTAACTAAAAGAAAGAGAGAAATAGGGCTCCAAGACCAAAAAACAACCCTATCAAATTAACCAACTTCTAATGCAGGAGAAACCTGTTAAGAAACTCCAAACAAAAAGACCTTAGGAACGTCCACACTTTGCAAAAAATGCAATGACCCAGCAGCACAAAGAAAATAATGTAAGACTGAATGCAGCTTCACAGACATGAAACCATTCTTTAAAGTCACGACCCATAACTTGCATACAGTGGAAGAGACTGAGCACCGAAGAGATGACAGGAGGAGTCATTAAGAGAATTCAAGTTTGATAAGTAGTACTGACATTGCTAAGTAACTTACTCATATCAGACTTGACTTTCTAGCCTTGTGGCATGGTAAGCTGAGAATTCATAACCTCAAATTTGCCTTTTATAGCAGTAAGATGTGTGTGTTTTTGCCAGCCAATCTTACATCAGAAAAGCTCTATGAAATATTTTACCTCTGCAGCTGATATACAAAAATCAGGGCATCTTTTGGAAATTAAAATATATTAACCGGAATTAATGTTTTACACAAATTAGATTATTTTTAAATAGGTAAAGAAAATTACAAGAAAAACTAAAAAAGTTTTGCTTTAAAACCAGCTTTAAACACAAGATATCTAGTTATCAAATTTCAGCATGATAGAGTCTGGCACCCTTGGAAAATGGGCAATTGGTGGTTAATTAGCTCAAAAGCATATTGAAAATAGTGGAGAAAAAGCCCATATTCACTGTAGGGGCAACATAATAGCTGCATGTTTTTTAAGCTTTTTTGTTAAAACTGAAAGAAGGGGCATTACTGAGAATAAATATTGTGTGTCCCCTTCTGTGAGTCACCCTGTAAAGTCTGAAATAATCATTTAAAAGTCAGGTTGGGTCAGATTTCGAGTTTTTTTTCAGACCACAACATACATCTTTACGTGTTGTTGTGCACAGGCTCAAAATGGTCCGATCGTCGTTCAAGTCTCAAACACAACTTCAGCATTATACGGATGAAGATATGATGAAGAAAGTAGATATGTCACTTACATCCTCCCAAGACACTTCTTTCACCATATTTTGACATCTATCCATTTGCCATCTATTTGCCATCTAAAGTTTGCAGTCATTTGTTTTATTTTCAATGTGTTATTAATGCAAGCCAGGACCAAGCATGTTTAAAAGTTCAATTTTATACCTACTTGTGTCTTATGGTAATAGTATAGTATTGTTTTGCATGTTACTAGCTTTATCTGGTTAACTGAGACCAGGAACATGTCTAACAGACACTGCTTTAGTCCCCAAGACTCCATGGTGCAAAGCTGACATGGCCATCCAGAATACTCGTAGCTCACTTCAATCTGGCCAATCTTGCAACCTAACCTATCAATCTTTTCACCTATTCATAGCCTTGGACTTCTGTCCTACCTTCTTTGTTTGTCCGTTCTGCTGGTACTCTACTCCAATGGCTCGAGTCCCCTCAAACAGGACACGTGTGGTCAGGCAACGGACTTCAGCCTTCAGATTAGGTCTGGACAATGCAGGCCGCAAGTATGCACTGGCAGTGCTCCATCTCTTGCCTACAGAGTTGGGAGAGAAACAACATTGAAACAGAGTTTGGGTTTTGATACACTGTATCTTTTTCATTTGGTTGGTTTCACATTGCAACAACTAGAGCGCATCAAAATAAACATGTGGGTGTTTACTCATTCGTCAGAAATGTAGCTGGGATACAAGTACACTGATACTTCCACATTACAACCTACAAACAACCATTTATTACTTGTCTAACAATCTATCTCTCACATATGTTCTTGATATAGATGTATTATCTTTTGCCTATTTTGCATTAAAATGGAAACAGTCTTTATGACTAATTGGTTTGTCAATTAAATTAAATTTAACCAATCAAGTTGCTGCCAAAATGTGTTCCACGAGCCAAGTGCTAAAATCAAATGCATTGCTTTGCTAGTACACTATACTGCAATAATGATGACTGTCTATTAAGGGCTACATGTTCCAACAGGCAGATTATGTGGACAGCACAGTGCTTAGAGGAAAGAGGAAAGCATGCCCTCATGTTGAAATCCATCGTTTGGTGTGGACTACTGTAAAAATGTGTTCCCTCCAGCAGCGAACTGAACCAGCGTTTGCGGTTTTATTTGCTTGGAAGTGGTTCATTTGTTCAGTGTTCACAACTATCAAATGACCAAACTAAAGAAAAAGTTTGACAACATAGGTTTGAAAGCGTGAGAGTGAGAGGGCACAAATTCAGAGAGGAGTGGAAGTGCCTGTAGAAACTGAGAGAAAGAGTGTGGTAAAATGAGACAGTAGAGAAAATGACAAGGACCATGATCGGCCATTATGATTCAGTGAACTGGAAGTGAAACGATTTTACCTTCTGATATGTAAGGCTACTCTCACAATTTGATTTGATCCATGATACTAGGTTAACAACTCAGCTTGCTTATTTTAAACAAAAAGACAAAAAAAAATGAATCCATGTAATTATCCTCGTTGCACTATCCACTCATGGTGCTGACCATGCTGGTGTGGATTAAATAGATTGCGACTTTTGATGTTCAAAAAATCCAACTGCATTAGACAGCAGAAATTTATAGAATGCAGCTTATATTGCTAAACTCTATGAGGTGCATTATTTTTGTCAGTTTTATGTCATGATGTACTGTTTCTCCCCTAATGAGTCATTTCATATGCTGTACCTACCTTTATGAATGGTCATATCCATCCAGCCAAATCCTTCCTGTTGGTAGCCATTCATATCCTCAGTGAAGGGGTAACCTGCCTGTTGACCAGCCTCAATGAATGCATGGTGCAAAGGGTGTTCAGTCTTCCCCCGAGAGACATGCAGGGGACCACTGCCGCCCCGGTATCGGTCTGCTCCCAGCTCGTGGGTTTGGGCCTTCCTGAAGTATGGCAGGCAATGATCATAGTCCCAGCCCTCAGCCCCTTCCCTGTGCCAGCGGTTGTAATCTTCAGCATGCCCGCGGATGTACACCATTGCATTGAGGGAGGATGAGCCGCCCCAGACTCGACCACGCGGCCAGTACATCACTCGGCCGTCCATTCCAGCCTGGGGCAATGTGTGATAGAACCAGTTGTATTTGTCGTCACAAAGGTTATAGGTCAATGCAGCCGGCATGTGGATCTTCCATGACAGACGAGTGCTGCCCAGCAGCAAGTCCTTAGGCCCCGCCTCCAAGAGGAGGACAGACTCAGATGAATTCTCTGAGAGGCGGCTGGCCAACACACAGCCTGCTGACCCGGCCCCAATAATGACATAGCTGAAGGATGGGGTTTTCTGACTGGCTGAGGCAGTGCTATAGTGTCTGTATCTTTGCAGTAGGTTTAAACAAGAACAGGGGGAGGCTGGTACGTTGGCATGCCTGCCAAGGCCTAAAGTTAGCCGTGCAATTAAGGGGATGCACACCATAATGATGTCACTTTTGGAGATCTCTATGTGCAAAACATGTAAAAAGACTTAGTTAATATTCTATATTACACAGAACTGATTAATTTATCATAGTGTTGCTCAGACATCATTTGTTTTCACGCTTAAACACAGCCTAAACACTACATCACAACATAAGCAAAATTAAAATTGATTTCATTTTTTGAGGTCAGACGATAGCATGTTGTGGACCATGAGGAATTGTCTTCTAGTAAGCCAGCAGCATAACCTGGCTATAAATATGGCTATAGCTAAAAAGATATAAACTGAGGTTCCTTCCTCTCTGAACTGTGTAAAAGCATATGTCTAGGCAGCTGTTTTTCAAGTTTGGATTTTGGCTTCTAAATGCTATGCCTAATCTGTTTATTATAAGCTATTAAAGGAATTTCCCTCAGAAGACAAAATCCCATCAGACAACACTGCACAATTCCAACATGGCAGCACCGTCTACTGACAGCATCATTAGAAAGCAGGGGTGGAAAATAATTGAGTAATTGTACATTATTATATTTGAGTATTTTTTTCACTCAAGTATATTCTTGGCTTCATCTTTCCACTTTTACTTGAGTAAAATTTGACACAGCACCTACACTTTCACTTAAGTACAGTTTCTCTGCACTTTTTACACCTCTGTTAGGAAGGGCGGGTGGGACTTTTACTAGGTAAGTGACTGATTTTTACCTAACTCTTATTTACTTAACAGGTTAGCCATGCTAAAGGAAGGAATGCACACTACCTCATTGATGAATGGATGCTACACTTATATGGACAAAAGTATTGGGACACAAAAAAAACCCCCCAAAAAATCAAGCACCTAGCCATGCATTCTACCTTTACAAACATTTGTGAAAGAATTGTTCTAAAGAGCTCACCTAATTCAAGTGTGGTACTGTAACAGGATGTCACCGTTGCAACAAGTCAGTTCGTTACATTTCTTCCTTCCTAGCTGTTCTAGGATCAACTGTGAGTGATATAATTGAAAAGTGCAAGCGTTAAGGAACCACAGCAACTCAGCCACCAAATGTCAGACCACGTAAAGTTACAGAGCAGGGTTTCTGAGCGCTGAGGCACACAGTACATAAAGGTTGCCAATGCTCTGCTGACTCAGTAACCTCCTTTGGGTTCCAGACCTCCTGTAGCATTAATGTCAGCACAAAAACTCTTCAGCGGGAGCTTCATGGCATGGGTTTCCATGACCAAGTGCTGCATGCAAGCCTTACAACACCAAGCACAATGCCAAGCATCGGATGGAGTAAAGAACACCGCCACTGGACTCTGGAGCAGTGAAAGTGTATTCTGTCAAGTGACGAATCACTCTTATCTATTTGGCAGTCTGATGGACGAGTCTGGGTTTGGCGAATGCCAGGAGAACGTCACCTGCATGACTGCACTGTGCCAACTGTAAAGTTTGGTGGAGGAGGGATTATGCTATGGGGTTGTTTTTCAGGGGTGGGCCTAGACCTCATAGTTTCAGTGAAGGGAAATCTTGATGCTTCAGCATTTTGGACAACTGTACGCTTCTAACGTTGTGGGAACAGTTCGGGCAAGAACCTTTTTTGTTCCAGCATAACTGAGACCCAGTGCACAAAGCAGTCCACACAGGCGTGGCTGGGTGAGTTTGGTGTGGAAGAACTCGACTGGCCCTCAGAGCGCCCTGGCCTCAACCCCATCAAACACCTTTGGGATGAACTAGAACAGAGAATGCAAGCCAGGCCCTCTCGTCCAACATCAGTGTCTGACCTTACAAATGCTCTTCTAGGTGAATGGACAAAAATTCCCACAGACACACTCGAAAATCTTGTAGAAAGCTTCCCAGAGGAGTTAAAGCTGTTATAGCTGCAAAGGGGAGACCAAATCTATATCAATGCCTATAGATTTAGAATGGATATTATAAAGGCTTCGGAAGGTGTAACGTGTAGGTGTCCCAATACTTCTGTCCATGTAATGTAGCTTAGCTAGTTAGATTTGGTCTGGGGTCGGGAAACAGGGGTGAGCTGTTGCAGCGTGTTTAAGGCCATTTTTCAATTATGTGCTTCAAAACCACGTAAACTGCAACCTTCTTATTCTCTTATTCTCTGAGCTGTGATCTGAACATTAGCAAATGAATGCTAAACGGTCAGCTGCCAGCTTCGACGAACAACAGAGCCCAATTCGGTTCGTTTCTTTAGCTAAACAGCCATTCAGACTGCTTGAAAACGACTCGTAAGAAAGACCAAAAGTACTGACTTCCGCGAATATTCACAACACACTCGACGCATCCGCCAGTGTTTGGACGGAATATTTAAGAGCCAAACGTTTCATACAGACAGTTTTACAACCAAAAGTTTCCTGTCTAAAATCCGTCACTTACCGCTCGAAGCTAACTTTCCCCTCAGCTGTTGTTTGTGGTCTGTGACTTTTCGTTGAGGGCGGAGTCACAAACAAAGTCCACTTTCCACAGAAACAGACGGCGGCTATGTCAGCAATGTCGACATACCTGAACGATTTTCCATTTTACGGTGAAACTAGAACAAACTGACAGACATTCAGAAACTGGCGGGCAGCGAATTAATCCAGTAAAACACCCCAAATACCCAATAGTTATCCAAATACTTAAATTTTTCACAGACGACCAGATGACACTTCATTCAGCGGCTAACCACCGTATTCACTTTAGTACTGGTACACGGATCAAAGTACACACTCACGATATTTCAGTATCCTTTTATACATTTTTACACTTATTTCATAAAAAAATATTACACATAATTGTGCCAAATTGAATATGATCGCCAAAGGCTACAGCCTAGTTAGTACACGCCTCCTTCAGTGGGCGTGACGAACAGTGAAAGAGCCCCAGCTGTATATAAGTGCAGCAGTTTATCTGCACAGGTAACAGAGGCTAAATGATAGAAAAGCCTTTTGAGGGATTTTTCATTTCACTGCCGTACAGCGGAGCTGCTAGTGAAGATGAGGAGCCTCATGTTACTCTCGCTCATTCACCTCGCAGCTGCTGACTCCACTCCCAGCAGAGTGAGTAACGCAGAGACTTTAAATACCTGGGCTACATTTAGACCACTTCTTTAAAAAGGGTCTTCAAGTGTTCACTTCTCATGTCACTTTTACACAGGTGGCGAAATGCAGCAGAGCACAAGGTGAGTGATGTGGATTTTTGCCTATTGTACACAGTCCATATGAAATTAATTATACAGTTCGAGCTCATGTGCTTATTACAAAACTATATCACATGTATTTTAATTAGTTCATGAGAGACCCTTTTTAGCCACTGGACATGGATAATTTTTAATATGGCGTATGCGAAAATTTGGGTGCCCCTGGACAAATTACAATTGTTGATTTTCATGTTTAATAAATATAAGTGCACGATTACTGTTTGTTTGCTAAATTTAACATTGGGGAAAAAATAAAAGTAACAAAGTGTGGCCTGTGCAAAAGTTATGGCACACACACACACACACACACACACACACATATATATATATATATATATATATATTTATATATATATATATATATATACATACATACATACATACATACATACATGTATATGTATATGTATATTTTGCAGTTGTTGGAACAAAATCTTGTATCTCCACAATGTTAACTTTCCAGGAGAAGGAAAAAATATACTATATCCAGACTTTTTTCCAAATATATATATATTGCTAAAAGCTGAAGAATTATTAGCATTTTCATGTTACTGGGAACTACTGATTTAAAAAAAAAGATCAGACTATAAGGATTCCCCACAATATAACGTTTCTAGGAAGAATCTTATTGTTATAGACCTTTTACATTATGTGTTGCAAGCCTAAATTAGACGGGCACTCAACAGGCATGTTATTTGAGAACTTAAAGTGCCTGCTAAGACTTACAGCAGCAGTCTAACCGATTTAGTAATACAGGATTAACACAGGATGTCTCAGGATTTGGCTATAGAAACTGCATACATGTTACTAGTGCAAGTTCAGGTCAGATTTGTATGAAATGCCATGTATGACTGTGTCATGAATTTATTTATTTATATTTTATTTTTGAAGAATTGATGCCTATGGAATGGTACAAAGTATATGAGTTCACTCCTTCACCCCTACGTGATCTCGATCTCAAGCTTAACCTTCAGAATGGACCTACAGCTTCTCCTTCCATGACCATAAGCTGGGCTATCAATATTGACAGTGAGTACATTTGAGAATGGGAATGGGAATAGCGGGGCAATGATTTTTTTTTTTTATGTACATATCTGAAAAAAAAAATGTAGAAATTAGGATGAAATCTGCTTGGATTAGCAATACAAAGAAAAAAAATAGATGTTTGTTGATTTTTACTTTTCTACACTTAAGCTCAGCAGCTGCTCTTTACATCATGTGAAAATTTCAGGACTAACAGACCAATAGAAATGCTTCAAAACTGCATGGAATAAAATCTATTTACATTAACTTACACTGAAAGTAAGTTTTGCCCTCTCCAGTAAACTATACTTGTATACATACATACATCCATCATCTAAACCGCTTATCCTTCTGGGTCGCGGTGTATGTATATATATATATATATATATATATATATATATATATATATATATATATATATATATATATATATACATCATCTAAACCGCTTATCCTTCTGGTTCGCGGTGGGGTGCTGGAACCTATCCCAGCTGTCATTGGGCGGAAGGCAGGATACACCCTAGACAGGTCGCCAGTCCATCACAGGGCAGACAGACAGACATACACAGTCACACACACACTCACACCTAGGGGCAATTTAGCATGTCCAATTGGCCTGACTGCATGTTTTTGGACTGTGGGAGGAAACCGGAGTACCCGGAGGAAACCCACGCAGACACGGGGAGAACATGAAAACTCCACACAGAAATGACCCTGGTCTATATATATATATATATCACATCATTGCTGTTTTTTTTCTTGTCTTTGTCATAGTGATTAATGACTGAGGGAATTTGGCCTGTGTTTCATTTCATATATATTCTCTAGTGAATCAGTAAGTCATGACTGACCATTTAAATGGTCAGGTAAACTTAAAAACATAAAATAGAAATATACTTCAGTTAGATTTCACTCTTATGAATTTCTAGAGGTGCAAACACCTTGTGGCACATGTAGATTTGAGAAAAATATTTATTTCAATCATTAGAGCTTAAATAAAGGTTAGATTTTTGCTAATATTTTGAGTGAAAGATGAAAAGGACAAGTAATTGAGAACATTTTTTACAGCTCATTTTGCACATGATTACCAGGGGTGCCAGTATTTGAGGAGGGCACTCTACCTGCCAGCACCAGTATGATACCAATATCATTGTGACTTCAAGTAACAACAGTGGTCATTTTACTCCAAGCTGCTGGAACTACATTTTGGTGAAAGAAATTGCCAATATTAAGGACATAGTATGTTCCAGGCTTCTTTACTTTTTGTCTTTACTTTGCAAAACTTGCCTGCGATGGAATCACAGCTGTCATGCCATGACCCAGATTTTTGTATGTTTGTAATGTCACTTAGTTGGTGAAATCATCTTTACCCCACTGGCCTAGTTCACAGTTTGCTTTGTAAACGTACTCAAACATACACACATAGCATTTGGACACCCCAACATCAGATACTTATGTTCTTATTGCACATCCCACCCCAAAGCCATGGGTATTAATGAGGAGTTTGTCCCCGCTTTTGCTGCTATAACAGCCTCCACTCTTCTAGGAAGCCTTTTTACTAGATTTTGGAACATGGCTGTGTGGACTCACTTCACGGATTTTCTTTATTTCTTATTCTGACTTAAAATAGAGTGTTAGTGACGTACAGGCACTGATGCTGGTGTAAGACCTGACTTGCAGTCGGCATGCCAGTCCATCATGTTCTCACCCCAAGAGTATGAATTTCAGTTGTAGCTCTAGAAAATGGTCATGAATATGCTACCTGATATCTGAAACATTGCTTTATGGTAGTTTTAAGAGAAAGTTTTGGCCTAAAGCAAATTTTTAAATACATTAATGGCAGAGAGGTAGAGTCGTGTGCAAAAGTTTTGGCATTTCCGGGCAGATGACATAGTTTGTTGATTTGTGAATTGAAAAGATGACAAGCAACTTGTTTTTTTAAATTAGTTTCACATGTAAAAGTTTTGAAACCATTCAGTTGTAATGTGGCAGTACTTTATTCACTAGCTTAATTACCTAATTACACCTTAATTGATTCATTAGGACTGGTTATGCAGGTCAAGAATTGTCATTAGGAGAGTCAGCTGATAACAATTTTAGAGACTTATAAATTCTCTGAGCCTACAAACCTGGTAACACTCAACAACCATGAGGTTCACTAACTGGCTGGCTGAAGGATCTGAAAATGAAAGTAATTGATGCCTACAAAGCAGGGGAAACTTGCCGTTTCCAAGGTCAAAAATGCCATTAAGAGATGGCATTTAAGCAGAACTGTAGAAGTCAAAGCATGATCTGAAAGACCAAGAAAACTCTCAGATGGGACTGTTCAGATGCAAAACCTCAACATGACAACAAAGGACCCGTGGGAAGCTTTAGCTGACACAGCAGTGATGGTGCACCATTCTACCGTGCAACACTGGTAGCACAGACATGCTTTACATGAAAGAGTCATCAGAAGAAATCCTAACCTGCAACCTCAACAAAAGTCAACGTCTGAAGTATGCAAAATAACATCTAGTTAAACCAGAGCTACAAGCCCAATTCCAAAAAAGTTCGTATGCTGTGTAAAATGTAAATAAATGTAAATAAAAACAGAATGCAATGTTTTGCAAATCTCATAGACTCAATTATATACAATAGAACATAGAACACATATCAGATGTAGAAAGTGAGACATTTTACCATTTAATGAAAAATATTGTCATTTAGAACTTAAAGGCAGCAACACATCTCAAAAAAGTTGGGACAGGGCCATGTCTACCATTGTGTAGCCTCGCCTCTTCTTTAACAACAGTCTGTAAACGTCTGGGAGTAGCTGTTCAGCAGTCCTGGGTGCTGTCTGTTTCATGATGCACCAAATGTTGTCTATTGGTAAAAGGTCTGGACTGCAGGCAGGCCAGTTCAGCACCTGGACGCTTCTTCTGCAAAGCCATGCTGTTGTGATGGATGTGGTATGTAGTTTAGCATTGACTTGCTGAAATATGTGAGGCCTTCCCTGAAAGAGGAATATGTTGTTCTAAAACCTCTGTAAACTGTTCAGCATTGATGGTGCCTTTCTAGATGTGTAAGCTGCCCACGCCATAGGCACTAATGCAACCCCATACCATCAGAGACTGTGTGCTTATAACAATCTGGGTGGTCCCTCTCCTCTTGAGTCTGCAGGACACAACGCCTGTGGTTCCAAAGAAGAATTTAAAATTTTGATTAATCTGACCACAGAACAGTTTTCCATTTTGCCTCAGTCCATTTTAAATTAGCTTTGGCCCAGAGAAGATGGCGACGTTTCTGGATTGTGTTGACATATGGTTTCTTCTTTGCATGATACAGCTTTAACTTGAATTTGTGGATTGCGCAGTGAACCGATACAGTTCACAGACATTGATTTCTGGAAGTATTCCTGAGCCCATGCAGTGATTTCTAGTACAGAATCGTGCCTGTTCTTAATGCAGTGCTGCCTGAGGGCCCGAAGATCACAGGCATCCAATCTTGACCGTCAGCCTTGTCCCTCGTGTACAAGGATTTATCCAGATTCTCTGAATCTCTCAGTTGCCCATCCTCTGCCCAGCTGTTTTTATTAGTACCACTTACTTTTCCTGCCTTTTGTTGCCCCTGTCCCCATTTTCCTGAGATGCGCTGCTGCCCTCAAGTTCTAAATGAGTTAGGCCCAATCCCATTTCATCCCTTGCCCCTACCACTTAGCCCTTAGCCCTCTGTTTTGCGCGTTCACGTCTAGGGTTAGGGTGTCCCAATTTTTGTTGAGATCGAGGGGTAGGGCAAAGTGTTAGGGCAAGATGTCTGCGCGAGCGACCAAAGAAACACACAAATGTGAGAATTTTCTCTGTTAAAAATTACAATAACTATCGTATTATCTTAGTTTAATGTCGTTTCAATGTATTATGGTCGTTTTCTTCATAACAAGCAAAAAAATCGCTGCTAGCTTGCTAATGTTTCGGGAGCTATCTAGCTAACATCCCGTTCCACCTTAAATAGTCTAGCAGTGTTGACGCCTGAAGCGCCAGAATGTAACTACTGCACCATTTAAGGTGGAACGGGAGAATTCGAACAAGAAGCTGGCGAATAGCTGACTTCACCTTCGTATCACCAAAGAATTAGCGGTGGGCGATAATAAATAACTGTCTTAAACCCCCTGTTTGAAAGCATACGATGCCCTAAATGTAACTAAAGCCCAGCAGTGAGGAGCTGAACTTTTCCCTTTTCTGCTATCACTGAGGACGGGCTGGGTCGCCTACTGAGCAGCGCTAGTAGCTGTTAACGAAGCAATGTGTTTTTTTTTTTGTTTTTTGTTTTTTTTTTAAATTTGAGGGTTGTCCCATTTCGTAGGGTAAGATTTCAACCACTACCCCTTGTAACTCAGTTCAAAGGGGTTAGGGTGACACTCGAAAACAAGGGGTAGGGGTAATAATAAGAAATGGGATTGGGTCTTAATGTTTTTCATGAAATGGTAAAATGTCTCACTTGCAACATCTGATATGTGTTCTATGTTCTATTGTGAATAAAATATGGGTCTATGAGATTTGCAAATCATTGCATTGTTTTTATTTACATTTTTTTTTTTTTACATTCTACCCAACGTCCCAACTTTTTTGGAATTGGGGTTGTATTTTGGAAGGTCAGTCACTCTTTGGCCACAATTACCTAAAAGATGTTTGGACGAAAAAGGAGCAGCATTTGATGAAAAGAACTCCTTGCCAACTGTTAAGCACAGGGGTGGATGTCTACCAAAAGTGGTATTAATAAGTACTGACTTAGAAGTGTCCAAATATTTGCATATGCCATAATCACTATTTTTCCTACTTATAAGTTAATAAAATTCAAAAGTACCTGTGCATTAACATTTGCAGGAAAATGTTATTTTTTAAAAAACAGGTTGCTGCAGAGGTTGTATTTATGTCTTTTCATATAATCAAAAAAATATGTATTTTGGCTGAATATTATTAGGATGTCTTGCATGAACAGCCTGCAATATAGCACTTGAGCAGATTTCTTTCACAAAGAGCAGGCAGCCAGTATTGTTTAGTACATTATATGGCATGGAAAAAGCCTGACTCCATTACCCTTTTTTTCATTTTCCTAACACTGGAAATGAAAAATGTTTTGCATGTTGTTAAATAAGACTTTATTTCCTTCTACTGACTAAAATGAATATCAGATTAGTTTTAGGACCCATTCATGCAGAAATCCAGATAGATTCATTCCAAATCACTCACAAACATTTCCTTAGAAGTACAGCTCCTTAAAATATGTTTATACTCACCAAAAAATAGGCCTAGGTCAAGTAACCACAGCCATAACCAAAATGAATGACCATTTGCACTCTATAAACCTTTCATATTACTCAAATGCATTATGCCTACACTGTTTTCAACAGAGAGAGCAAAACTCAAATGTTGGGTAGAAAAATGGTCAGATACAGAGAAAAGGGTAAGCTTGAACTCACTTTCTCAATTTTTGCATCCCTAGGTAGCATTCACAATATTACTGGCACGTGGATTGAACTGAACATACGTTCCCATTCAAACCCTGATCCAGTAAGATATAGATGTGACTACCAGCCTCCATTCTCTTCAAAACCAGCCAACTATGCTGGTTTAGAACAGGTGAGCCCTTTAGTACTGTTTCTCATTGATTTTCTGAGATTATTGGTAAAAACATGGTAAAGGCATTGATACGTAGATTAAACTGTATTTATAAATAAGTAATATATCAATGTTTTAATATTTTCACTGCTACACAAATTCTCTGACCAATCTACACACTGTTCTCTTTTCTTCTTATTTCACTTGTAGCTTTGGTTCAGTTTCATAAGCACTGATGTCAACATTGAACCAACTGGCTTTTACAAGGTTGATGTCTATAATCTCCCTTCTCCACCGGCTAACATGGGAGGAAAACACTCAAAAACCAGAGAGGTTCAGGCACCTGGTTGGTTTCACATTCACTGTTGAAAAGCCTTCATTGTATCTCCTATTTCAAGACATTTATTGTTCAGCAAATATGTATTTCCTTTCCTCATTTCACTCTTGTTTTATAGGATGTGACAATGCACAGATGAGGACTCATTCAACATGTTCAATTTTGCAAGGTAAAACATTGAAATACACACACACACTATATGGCCAATAGTTTGTGGACACCTGCTCTTCCAATGTTTCTTCTGAAATCAAGAGTATTAAAAAAGGAGTTTGTCACAATCTGCTGCAGTAACAAAGTCTACTAAATAAATAAAGTCTTTATTCTTCGAGGAATGCTTTACACTAAATGTTGGAACTAAATGTTGCAATGAGGATTTAATTCAGCAGTGGGAGCACTAGAGAGATCATGTTGGATGATTAGTTCTGAAACACAAATGCCACTCCAACTCATCCCAAAGGTATTTGATGGAGCTCTATCACACTAAAGAAACACGGTTCCACTGCTCCACAGCTCAGTGCTGGGGGGGCTTCATACCCCTCTAGCCTATGCTTTGCATTGAACATGGTGACCTTAGGCTCATGCGCTGCTGCTCCATTTTCTATGGAGACTATACAAGCTGTGTGTGCATTTGAACTCCTGTGACAGCAGTGAGTGTACCTTAATGTAGCTGAATGCAATAATAGAAGGGGTATGCACAAACTTTGGACATAATGTAAAGGGAAACAGGCATTTTCAAATTATGTCAAAAATTGAAAAATGGAGATACAAGGTTTTCTTTCAACAGCAGCGATATATATAATTATATACACACACACACACATTAACTTTGTGTTTTGCCAAGTATTAACAATGATGTTTATGTGGTCAGATATGGACATTAATGCTGTACCTGAGGGGGATGAAATAGTGGTCTCCTTTGAACCCCGCCCTTATTATGAGGATTATGATATCATACTGCAAAGAAACGCAGATAAACTAAACCGCATCGTGGTGCCAACGGTATGTTGCACTTCACCTTCTGATTATTTTCTTTATTTTAACTTGGTTGCTCTTGTCAAACTTGACAATGTTATTATGTAGCCATTTAGAAAATACTTCTCTGCCGATTTTGTTTTGAGCTGCTACTTGTTTGTGTTTGCCTGATAGGGTGGAAAAATCTGGATTAAAGAGAGACTGAAGTATTCTGGACAATGTGAAAACCTTATAATATTGGTCTGTATATATCTTGTTTGTATAATTACTTCATGTATATCAAAGGAATTATATCTAGTCAGCACTGAGGACCACAGTTTAGTAATCTAATCATCACTGAGGACCACAGTGTAGTGATCTAGTCATCACTGAGGACCACAGTGTAGTGATCTAGTCATCACTGAGGACCACAGTTTAGTGATCTAGTCAGCACTGAGGACCACAGTGTAGTAATCTAGTTTTTACTGAAGACCACAGTTTAGTGATCTAGTCATCATTGAGGACTACAGTTTAATGATCCAGTCATCACTGAGGACTACAGTTTAATGATCCAGTCATCACTGAGGACAACAGTGTAGTAGTCTAGTCATCGCTGAGGACAACAGTTTAGTGATCTAGTCATCACTGATGATGACCGTTATAACCTTACCGATCATAATCTTGATGCTTTCCACGTCTTACCTAAACGTTACCCTCCTTTATTTTCTCTTCCAATCACTGCTTTTCAACCTTTACACTATCCTATATTACCCTGGTCAGGCTTTCGGGTTTATTTCATTTATTTATTTGTTTGTTTTACATCGAGCTAGAATTCCTGTGAATGTACTTTGAATTTGAAGCACCAGATATACAAAAGATGTGCCTGGGGGATCTGTAAAAGCAAGAACCGAAACTTTGACAGAGTAGAGGATGCCATTTTCCAACATTTTTTCACCCCCACCATAGCAGTATGCTTTCATTTATCATTGTGGTAAATGCTATGGTTGTGAAAAGCAGATGCATACTTCATCAGGAAGTAGTGCACTGGTTGTTGGGTTTGTGTTAACCTGTGTTCTTGTTCATGTGTGTAATCTTGTTATGGTTTTGTTTTTACTACAATAGCATACTGGAATTTACAGAGTGATGACATGTTGATGACGAAAACACCACCAGCAAATTGAAAAACCCAAGCTGTCAACTATAATCTAAAGCATACTGCCACAGTGGGTTTTTCCCACTATATATTACCTTTGAAGTAGACAGTTTGCAGATCACTGCCAACACCAACACGGTGACTTTTCTCCTTCAATGAGGAGCTAACATTTTTATTTGTGTCTGCCTTTGAAAACGGGCATCCTTTACTCTGTCAAAGTATCAGGTCTCACTTTTACAGATCCCTCACGCAGCTCTTTCATACATCTGGAGCTCCAAATTCAAAGTCCATTCACAGGATGCAAAAAAAAGAAACCTTGAAAAAAAAAAACTGAAAGCTTGGCCAAAGAAATGCAGAATAGTGAGATAGTTGCTAAGCTTTGGAGGAGAAATGAAGCAGATGTTTAGGAGTAATGTGGAGAGTGTCATGACTATGACTGGCTCAAAGGTTGAGATTTGTTCATTTTTTCGCTGTGCTGCTAGTTAAGTTCCCACTGTGAGTCAAAGCAGCTGCTTAAATTTTATTATAATTGCTTGCAGGGGCCCCCTAGTGGCTTAGGCCCTTGGGCATGCGCATATAAAACCCATTGAATGATCGTGCTTTGCTCACCAGTGACCACTGTTTAATAATCCATGATTATTGTCAATTTTCTCAATATTCCAAGTTTAACTAAATGAGTGTTAACAGTGGCTGTATTATATTGGTGTCACTGAGAATGGTTCATCACACAAATAATATCTGGTCAGCAGTGATCCCCTTCTAAATGCTAACATTAGAACAAACACAAATAAACTAGTAAACGATACATTGTACTTGACTAAACTGGGGAGTCAGGAACTAAAGTTGTGTTCTTCCAGCCAGGATCAAAAGCTTCTTTTAGAAAATTAAGAAAATCTTATGTTTAACTGTATGTATGTTTATTTGTATATATTAAAATGTTATTACAGGCAAAATGTTAAATTTTTTACAGGCACAATCACACTTACTGCCGAGACTTTTGCACAGTACTGTATATGCAAACAAAGCAAGCAGTTTGTTTATATGTATCACTGACCAAAAACACTAATAAGTCTAAACTAATTACAGATAAAACCACGTTTTAAAAATTGTGGAACTCTCTGTAAATGGATCAGGCGTGACATAAACTGCACAAGTAAGTACCCTATCTTACTCTGCACAATGTTTTCCTCAATTTAGACGCTGCTACTAGACATTTATTTCAGCACCTGGAAATAAACAAGTTTCTGTAATCATATATCTGTGTGTGTTATGCACTGTGTGAGCACTTTTGAATTTATTTGAACTGTTATCTGAACATATTTATGTGTGTAAATAGTTTTTTCTCTGTTTTCCAGAAAAGGAACAAAAAACAACACAACAACCAGAACCTGAACCTGAACCTGAACCAGAACCTGAACCAGATCCTGAACCAGATCCTAGACCAGCAACTAAATCATGGACACAAGACAATACTGCTCTGCTGATCAGTGTTGGGTGTGCAGTAGCAGGAGCTGTTGTTTTGATTCTTATCTGCTGCTGTAAGTTAAGAAATACATAGATATGCTAAATTATTTTCCTGAGGTGATGGCAAATGCACAGTTTATGTAGTTTACTTGATCAAGTAAAAATCTAATCTTTTAAGTCCAAAAATTACAGCATTTGGCAATAGCTCCTCTAAGAGTTCTTATCTTAAAATAGCTCCTCAAAGAGATCTTAGCTAAAATAGGCCCTTTTAAGAGTCTAGGCATAGACACATTGTAGTAATATGTTAAAGCCAGCTTATAACTAGAAAATTGCACTAAAATTAGAAGACAATTTAAAAAATGTCATATTAATGTTTATTCCCTGTAGATCAGGGGTGCTCAATCCTAGTCCTGAAGATCTACCACCCTGTTTAGCTCCAACCCTAATCTATCACACCTAATCCAGGTAATGAAGACCTTCAGGGTCCTCTGATTATTAGAGCCAGGTGTGTTGGATCTGAAGTCTTCAGGATGGTAGATCTGCAGGACCAGGATTGGGCATCCCTGCTTTAGAGGATGTGTTGACTTAGTTACTTAGAAAATCAACAAAACATGTAATTTGACCTGGGGTGTTAGAATTTTACAGTTAGAATGTTCTCAGAATCTATAACAAAAAGCTGCCTTACTGTTTCCCAACCTTAATTCAGATGCTCCCTCTCTCTCTCAGCTTGGTCCTTCATGTCCTTTCTAACTGTCTTCCAGGCCAGCTCTGTAGACTGTGGAAAGAGTCCAGATTTTCTAAGTGTGGGCTAAACTCCGTCTCCACTGGATCAGTCGGGGTGTTGGTGGTGTACCCGGCAGTGGACAGTGTGTTCCAGCACGCTGTAATAGCCCTTGCTGACTTCCTGCAGAGCCATAAAGGTTTGAACGTAGTCATCGACATGTGGCAAAGGGGCTGTCTGGCAGAGCAAGGTCCGCTCCGCTGGCTTAACTCACAGGTTGATCAGGCTGATAAAGTCCTCATCATCCTACCACCTCAACCTACCAACACCGGCATCAGTGCTAACACAGGTAATGTTTCACTACTGTTTTAAAGTTTGGAAATAAACCCAGTTTGCAGATAAATATAGAAATATATTTTAAAATGCTAAAACTGAATATTTTCGACAAAGAAAAAATGGTAAACAGTAAAAAGATTTTTAGATTATTCTAAAATGATTGATATGCCTTGTAGCATCAGGAATGAAATAAACTTTAATTTTCAAGCACAAAATTATACTACATTTATGATTTAATAGCATTTTGTTCTTCCCCAAATAATTCTTAAATATTAAAACATCTAAAAATACATTTTGGTGTCTATTTTGTTTGCAAAAGTTTGAATGCACCTGGTCAAATGACATGTTTTGTTGTTGTGTTGTTTGTGAAATGAAGTACACATCCTCTATAGAGAACACACTTAAATATGATATGTTCTGCAAATTTTAGTGCACAGTTTTTTATTTATGAGTTTAATATACTGGAAAAAATACAACATAAAATCTAAAATATGCCATAACCTTTGCACAGGCCTTATTTTATGTTTTATTTTTTTATTTTTCCAGTATGTCAAATTCAGCAAATAAACAGTAATTGTGCATTAAAAATGTGCAGAAGTGTGTTCTCTATAGAGGATGTGTCAACTTATTTTTACTTAGCAAATTAACAAAACATCATTGTTTATCAAAACAACTATAATTTGAAGTTAAACTGCATTAGTATTGTTAGTGTATATAAATAACAAATTAATAATATGACCACTGATTCCAGACCTTTAAATAATAGCGTATCATTTTGTTTTAAACAGTCCACACCATGCATCCTTGCAGAGTGTGCTCCAGCCATTTAAGTAATATTAAAACAAGCCAATCACTGCATTTTATTTACACTTGTCCTGCATTAACACTTTGATCTTATGGAAGCTTAGCTCACGCACTAGAGATTAATACTACACTAAAAAGAGTTTTAAAATCTAAGGTATGATGTAATAGATTTCAAAACTCTTGTGCACACTTGCTGTGTGCTCTCTTTGATGATAGAAATTGTCTTTTTATCTGGGAGATTTTAATTATTATATGATATTATATGATTTATTGTGTTATTACATCTCTAAACAGAACTCATTCCATGCTGGATGAAAGGCTGGCTTTACACAGTGAAACTTTTATGCTAGTTTCACTAGTTACATATTGTGAGCTGCCTGCAACAATTTTCATGCAACTTGACAGTGACATGAAAACAAAGCCGCATGCAACACAGTTACTCTACTTGTTAGCCAAATTAGCAGCTCATATTTTCGATAGACCATATAATTTTATATAGAGTTGCAGGACACTTCAAGTGCAATTAAATTTTACCTAGGTTTCATGCAACTAAAGTAGCTCTTTCATTACATTCATTACACTGTTTATTATTCATTATTATACTGTGCAATTATCAAGCACTTCAACAAATCACATTTTTTCTTTTGGGTTCTGTGAACAACCTGGTCTGTCTCAGATGTTTCTGAATGTTCCAGGGGTGTTTTGACATATCAAGGCATTTACAATAATGCCTATTATTATATATCAATAATGCAGTCCAAAACTTGATCATGTGATTAATTGTTCACCACAGCGGTGTTAATATGCTGGAAGACATATCTCAATGTGTAACAGTGTAAGACATATTCATATCTCAATGTGTAACAGTGTAATTACAATATTATGTTATGTCCATATTGTGTAACACAAGTAACTAATAGAAATCCATGTTTCTCCACAGACTGTCCAAAACGAGTTGTGGTGCCTGGCATACCTGATTACACAGTCCCAGCCTCAGCCCATGAACTTTTCTCCTTGGCCCTGAACCTGGTGGCCAGCAGTGCCCATGACCCCCGGCACCATCACAAGTTCTGGGTGGTGCGCCTGGGCCAGGGTGGGGAGCGGAGCACGGTGCCAGTGGAGCTCCGAGGCTGCAAAACCCTCAATCTGCCCAAAGACCTAGAGAAACTCCCCCAGAAACTGGCTTCCAGACCAGGAGAGAGGTGCTCAAGTCTGAGATGCAGGATGTGGTCTTTCCATTGGAGGGAAACCTCCAGAAAGGTCAGGCAAGCTTTGCTGCAACTGGACAGGAGCCGTCCAAGCTGCTCAAAGGAGGAGATTGTTCGTCTCACTGAGGTGGAGTGCAAACCTTGAAGTTACTGTCAGCTTTTTTTCAGGTCTATGTTCACATATATGATCTCAGACTGTGATGATGTAAAGGCCAGTTATATTAACATCTGTTTAAATTTGTTTACCCACTGCCACTTTTTTCCCTGGCTGGATAAGCCAACATAATTGGTCTGCACAATATATTGTTTAATTGTCATTACGTAAGCCAAGGCACAACAGCGTTAGTTTGTCACCAACATAAGATTTAAAACATGTTTAAAGCACTAATGAAAGTTAAAAAAGGCAAAGGACTATTTTATTTGGATAAAAAGACTTAACACTGCTATATATGCGAATTTAAGATTATATGACAAAACATTTCAAAAGCTTTTGAAATGACTGGAAAATGTCATGATTTACTTTATGTTTAGACATCTGTTTTAGTGTTTTATCTTGCAGTGCTCTTTGGCAGAGTTCTCAACTGATGAAATACGCAATCAGTACCCAACATTTCCAATGAAAAATATTTACTATATACTATGAGCTATTTTTTTGTGACACCAAAGGCATTTTTATGTTAGTTCAAACATATTAGATGATGAAACAGGCGTACACACTTCACAAACACACACAGTGTAGGCTACATTCAAATTTAACCATCACCTGTTAATGACAAATACAGGAAAAATTCGTACTGTAGGCTCGAAGGCTATTTTGACTCACTCGCAATATTTAGCACAAAAAAAAGGAGTGGTAAGGACTGGTACAAGGCATTTTTCATTTGTTCGCTTTAATAACGAGAGATCATGTTTGAACATTTTAAAAAGTTTTAAAGTGTGGTATTTCTCCAGCTAAGTAGCCAACTAATAACAGCCCAGTGTTCAGATTCCTTGGTAATATCATGGTCTCTAGGGTAAAATACGATATTCAAGTTTGAAATTAAGGATATTCCCCTAACGACCACTTCCTTCAACACACGAAAACAGGATACCACAGAGTCGTCTGCCTTTGCATCCGTGTGCTGATTTAAAAGTCACAGCACTTCCTTTTGTCTTTTTATTTCTTTGAAATGTCTTTTAATTCTTCTTTTTTTTTTCTTAAAAAAACATGGTATGGGGACCACATGTACAAACCTCGATATTACATAATGAAATAATATATACACAGAAGCTATACAGGCAATTAATCACTCATGATGAAATAATAACGTGTTACACACACACGCACACACACTCTTCATCTCACCAGACGAAGGCTGCTCTTTCTCGGAGCATGCGTGCACCAAAGCGGTTCCACTCTCTCTGGTGGATCCACAGCTCCTGAGTGGTGTCCAAACATGCCAACACTGCTCCACCTTTCCACGCTGTTAGTCGGGGGTCCATGTCCTACAAGAGATGTCAAAGTTGTTTGTGCTGTGCTACACCATTTAACAAAGCGTATGCATTTTGTGCCATACTGCTGTCGTACTGTCATACACTGTCACTGAGTTAAAAACTTTGTACCTTTCAAAACAACAGCTGTCCTTAACATTGATGTGGACTTTTTAACAAACCAATAGAGCTGGTCCAAAATCACTTGGAATTAAGTCTTGTTACAATATTATTTTCCTTCTCTCATGTGAAATTATTGTTTCGGAGATACAAGGTTTTCTTCTGATGGTGACAACATACTAAGGATGGTCCCTGCACTCTCAGAAATAAAGGTACAAAACTGTCACTGGGGTGGTACCCTCAAGGGTACATCTCAGTACTTTTAGTCAGGGAACATAATTGTACCATAATCCATTGACATTATATTTTCTAATTTGTGTTGACTCTGCATACATACTGAAATCAGTGTTCTGTGATGATGATGGATTACATATGGTGGCGAAAAAGAAAAGTCTAGTAAGGAAGGAACATTGTCCTACTGTGCAAGCTATACATCCTTGGCTCTTTTTGCTGTTAACCTACAGGCCAACAGTTCAATGTTGATTTGGTTTGAATAACTGAACAGCCTAAGTTACGCACCTCTTTACTATGTTTGTGTGTTAGGAGGTTGAGGCTGCATTTTATTGTTTAAGAAATATTGCTAAAAGTTCAACCTTTTATATCCCAGAGAGATGCAGAAAAACTTCCATTTGTTACAAGCAGAGTTGATTACTGAAATGCTCTTTTTACTGGACTTCCCAAGAAAATAATACATCCACTACAACTCTAAACAAAATGCAGCAGCATGAATCCTAACGAAAACAAGAAAGAGAGCTCATATCATCCCTCTGTTTTGAAAGCACTGGCAGCCTCTATCTTTTAGGATTGATTTACAAGTTGTTTTACTACTTTTCAAAGCTGTAAATTACCTAGGACCTGTGTACCTCAAAGAATGTCTGTCTGTTTGTTTCAGCATGTGATCTTAGATCTGTAGTCAGTGGCCTTCTGCAAATATCTTCTGTAAAATACATGTACAGCCATCCATGTTTGAGACACCAGAGCCAGAATCCAATTCAGAGCCAGAGGACACTAACCTACCCAAGAATCAACCTCGTTCCTCTCTATGTCTGCAGCAGAACTATTATTTTTTCCTCCCATTTATGCAGGCAACAGGTATTACTGACTAGTATAACCTAACCAAATAAAGTTAGGCGGGGAGAACCACTGCTGCTAATGCGCTGTAGTTTTTGTACC
The DNA here is from genome assembly GCF_904425465.1 of Colossoma macropomum. NCBI lineage: Eukaryota > Metazoa > Chordata > Actinopteri > Characiformes > Serrasalmidae > Colossoma > Colossoma macropomum. Next base: position 17,652,300 of record NW_023494793.1, on the reverse strand, counting down.
GTTATAATGTTGGGCCAGGGGTCATGCTAAGTGTGTGTCGAGCCATTATTTCATGGCTGCCCAAAAATCCTGAATGCAAATATAATGAAAAACAGTTGAACTCCACAATTCAGTACTACATAGTTGACAGTCTTTTCACGTTTTCAGCAATCATTTTCTAACATGTTTGGAAACAAACTTCTGAATTTACACCACGTGTGTCAGTCTCCAGTCCTTGTGGGCCAAATCACTGCAGACTTCAGCATGCTGCCTTATTAAACACACCTGATTCAGCTCAGCTAATTAGCAAGGCCTTTATGAACTGAATTCAGTGTTAGATGAGGGTAAATGCTGATCTCTGCAGCACTCTGGCCCGGAAGGTCCCTAGTTTGACATGCCTGCTTTATACAGACTTTAAAAACACCAAGGTTATTTTTCCTTTTTACTTTATTGTCTGTTATTTTACTTAATTTTATTGTTATTTTATCTAGTGTGTTTTTGCTTTTACTTTTAAATCTTGCTATATCATTGTAAAGCACGTTGAGCTACCACATGTATGGAGTTTTTTACCATTAATATTATGAATAAAGCTGCATACAGCCAATAACAATGTTATGCTGACATTCAATATTATATTTCATTATATCTCTATTTTAGTTTTGCCAGACATAGCTGTGGGAGGGAATAGTACAGTAATGAAATTTATACTGATCAAATTAGGTTGGACAGTCAGAATGCACATCCCTAATGTATAGGTTTGTGACAGTGCCTTATGAAATAGATCATGTGCATTTATAAAATAGACTGTAACAGGTGTCTGATAAATTTTGAGTGTACAGAACCCAACCATTGCGAGTCTTTTAAAGTGGCCACTGACAGCTTTAAAAGCACTTTTAAAAACAACTGTTACACATAAATACTAGTATTATGTCTCATTCATCAAGAGTGCATAAGCAATAATTTGTACTTTCACCTGCAAGAGCTTGGATTTATAAATAGCTACTTACTTTAATTGGTCTGTCCCATGCACACAAATGCAGAATTAACTCAGAACAACTAAACAACCATGCAAAAAAACACTGCCTTTGTATGAGGTAATAAAAAAGTCAAAAGAGTAACATAAGAAAGTAGTCTTTTTATTTTTTCACTTGAAAAAACTATATTGGTCTGTTTGTCACCTACATCTGTGACAGACTGGGCAACTTCTCTGCTTGAATCTGCAAGATCTTGATCCCAATGAACTCGCCAACTATAGACCAATTTCCGATCTCCCTTTCATTGCTAAGATCTTAGAAAAACTGGTCTCGAATCAACTGTGCTCCTATCTACAAGAAAACTCTCTCCATGAGATGTTTCAGTCTGGCTTTAGACCCTTTCACGGTACTGAAACAGCATTAACTAGAGCAGTGGAAGATCTCTTTGTGTCTCTCGGTAGCGGCCATATTTGCATACTAGTCCTTCTAGGTCTCAGTGCAGCATTTGATACTATCGACCACAAGACCCTCCTTGATAGGCTGGAAAATCTGGTTGGTATTGAAGGACAGGCTTTGTCATGGTTCCAGTCTTATCTGACAGACCGTCATCAATTTGTCAGTGTTAACAATAAACATTCTGATCACATGCTAATACAATATGGTGTCCCCCAAGGATCTGTGCTCGGGCCGCTGCTTTTCTCTCTGTACATGCAACCTCTTGGTAACCTAATTCGCAGATTGTGCGTTAGTTTTCACTGCTATGTGGATGACTAGCAACTTTACATATCTGCTAAACCGAATGAGGCTCTAGATCTAAATAATCTTGAGAATGTGTTAAAAATATCAAAAGCTGGATGACCAACAATTTCCTTCTTCTTAATCCTAACAAAACTGAGGTCCTACTACTTGGACCCAAAGCAGAGAGATCTCAACTCTCCAATTTTGAACTAAATTTAGATGGCCATACGGTCATTCCAAGCACTACTGTAAAAAATCTAGGCGTCCTCTTCGATTCCAGTCTCTCTTTTGATACACGTTTGCAACTATGTTTGAACTGCATTCTTTCACTTGCGTAACATCGCTAAACTACGTAATATTCTAGGCATAAACGATACAGAAAAACTTGTACATGCATTTATAACCTCCAGGCTGGACTACTGTAACACCATTTTAGCTGGATGCTCCAATACGTTACTAAATAAGCTCCAACTGGTCCAGAGTGCAGCTGCTAGAGTCCTTACAAGGACCAAAAAAATTTGACCATATATCCCCAATCCTGTCGTCATTACACTGTCTACCTGTTAAATTTCGTGTAAAGTTCTCTTAACATATAAATTGTTAAATGGCCTGGCACCGCAGTATCTTAGTGAATTAATTCAGCCATACGTACCCACACGTACGCTCCGCTCACAGAACAACGACCTACTGACAGTTCCTAGAATTAGAAAAACCACAGCAGCTGGTTGAGCATTTTCCTACGTAGCCCCTAAATTATGGAATTATCTCCCGACCTCTGCCCGGTCTCAGACACACACTCTACATTCAAAACTACTAGACTCAAAATTTATCTGTTTGCACAAGCATTTTGCTAATATCAGTTGCTGCACTATTAACTCACTAATATCTCTCCATAAATGGACCTGTCCTGTTAATCAAATTCTCTCTCTCGTTCTCCCTCCCTTTATTTGAGCCCTGAGCGACGTCTGCCTGAGTCGCCACATGTGAGCCACCAGAGCTGCTAGAGTCACCAGAGCTCCATCTCTGTTGGCTTACCTGCACCTCACCTGCATGAACTGACCCTCCTGCTGCTGCTGCTGCATAAACTCAAACGGTTTAATTAACCATTGCTCCACCTGTTTTCCCGTTTTGTATTCTAATAATTTATACTAACGCTGTTTGCTCTCCGGTGTCGACCAGAGGAGGATGGGTTCCCCTTTTGAGTCTTGGTTCCTCTCAAGGTTTCTTCCTCTTGCTCTTAGGGAGTTTTTCCTTGCCACTGTCTCCATTGGTGATGCTCATGGGGACGTGGACCCGGATTTTTGTGTAAAGCTGCTTTGTGACAACACCTGTTGTAAAAAGCGCTATATAAATAAACTTCGACTTGACTTGACTTGACTTGATCGGCTTGTAGTTCACCTTTACTATCTAATGCATGTTGTATACATTTAGAAATAAAACCAAGATTAAACTGAGATTTCAGAGGTGAGGGAACTTATTTCATGAGTGCTAACAACATGTAAACAATGTTGTTAGTTTTTTGTATTATGTGGAATTTTCAGCATTGAGATCATAGAAATTTAACTACAAATGAATGGTAAGTCCTCCCTGTTTCTTGTTTGATGGTTGCCTGTGAACTAAAAATAATACATTTCACAGAAAATTCATGAAGATATGTTTCATCTACCTTATTTTTACACTATGCAATCTAGCATACTTACCAATAGTGTAGTTTACTTTCAATGCAACATTGAAACGTTGCATTGAAATGCAACGTTTTTCATACAACAAATGAAAAACAAAAAAACAATAGCAATAATTTCAGCTTCTTACTAAATGTGTTGTTGTAACATGTTATGACAACAGGAAAGACAGTTAACTATCATTGATAAAGGTGTGGAAATGGCGGACAGCTTTTGCTTACTCAGTTCAATTATTAAAAACAGGATCAAGCACTCAAGAAATATGACAGACTGGCGCTCGGCAGAACAAGGACGAAGGAGCTTGAAAAAAATCTCTTTAAATGCAACGATTTGTTTCTTCAAACAAAGATCAGAATATTCAAGGCTATAGTCTTCTCTGTGTTTTTATGGATGTGAAAACTGGACAATAAATAAGCAAAACATGAAAAATGTATATGCCTTTGAACTTTGGCGTTGGTGAAGACTTTTGAGAGTATCTTAAACAGCAAAGAAAACAAATAAATTTATCACTGAACAAATTAAGCCTCACCCCTCACACAAAACTCACATAACCAAACTGAATCTTACTTTGGACACATTCTGAGAGAAAAAAATTCACTGGAAAAGACCATTATGCTTGGAAGAGTTAAAAGGTAAAAGAGGAAGAGAATGACCAACAACGAGATGGATGGATAAAATAAGAGGAATCAAGAACCAGCCATTCAGAATATTCTGGAGAAACACTATGCAAATGTATGCGCATACGCACGTTTTATAAATTCGGCAGTAATTTTGTGTGAGATGTTTGTCTGCACACCAAGTCAGATCATTAGTATGCAAACAGTGAATCAGACTCACTATCTCTTAAAAGGTACAACCCATACAGATACCTTTGGTCGTGTGATGACCTCCACGTTCTCTACCAGACGACGAAAAGATGGAGGCATCTTGTTGAGAATGCGATGCTGAAGGAATTCCTGTGCCCCGTGAAACAGGAGCCCACCGCCCACTACCAGGATAGAGCTGTACATCTTCCGCTTAGTCTCATCCGATGCTGTCAGAGACATCCACAAGACCAAAATGAGCAGGGTTTGTAGAGTTAACAAACATTTTTAGTTTGTGAATAATAACACTATTCAATCTTGTGTTTCGTTACTGCCTGACAGACAGACAAATAGCTAAGCTATGCAAGTGATCCTAAGGATTTGAGGTTTCTTTGGCCCCGATTCAGTATTTTTCAATATTGACAATCTGCTGATACCAAGGTCCAATATGATATTTTGATCTTTGTAGATACTGCAGGAGCACAGTGCACATTTCAGATTAACTATTACTAGAATCTAATTTAATTTAGGTAAGATAGGCAGGTAGGCATCCAATTACTTTGAAATGCTACAGTAAAATAAACTGTTTTTACTATGGGCATAATAAAACACTAAGCCCTATTTGCACTGTACTAAATTTTTAATGTCTCCACGATGATAAAACACCATACAACATGATCACCGCAGGATGAGCATGTTTCTAGTGGGTTGTATTTTCCACAAACCCAAATGGTTAATTGTAGAACAAGAAAAGCTGATGAAACTCTGCATATTGTGAACATACAGTAATGCTATTTATCTGCAGCTGCCATGAGATATGCCCCTTTAATCAGCATGCAGAATCTTGCCCTTCTGATTGAATTTATTTTCTTTCTCTGGGTCGCAAATTAATTGATAATTATATGCCAATAACTAATTAAATACTCATTAATTATATACTAACTGCTCCTTAAGCATTAGTTACTTAGTAGTTAGTAACTGAGTACACTTTAATTTGTCTCTAGTTCACTGCTTATTTACTCATTAACTTTGTACTAACTTACTGCACTGCTAATGAACTGAGTGTGTTTACTAATATAAATAAGTAACACGAGAACTAATAAGTACTTGTGTTAATCCTGTTACTTATCTGTTAATTAATCTACTGATTTAATGTAATTAATTGATTGCTAATTTGTGTCCCTCCCAGTAAAGGGGTTATTCACGCTACTAATTATGTTACAAACTCTTGATTAAGACTTGACTAGTTACTAATATCTTAATTTCTTTCTGCTTGTTTTTGTGTCCCCTGAAGTAAAGAGGAAAATATACGTACATTATCAATTAACATTTGGTCTGTTAAGTCATTCATTCTTGCACATCTCTAGTTATTTAAGGATCCAAGATTGGGTTTTCAGAACCCTTTCGGCACCTTAAAATTTAAAGTAATAAGGTAATTCCTATGTTAACAAAGGTCCTTAAATGAGCAGGCTGTGCTTTAGGCCTAACTTGTACCTACTGTAATTCACAGTAAATGTATACAGGCTGCTCATAATCATGAGTTTGCACCTTTGAGAGGAGAGTAGAGATCCCCCCCCCTTAATTTAATTTGCAATCCTTCATGTAAAGTGACAGGGATACTCTTGCTAAGACATTAAATATAAAAGACCAATAGCGATACTTATTCTATTGCTTGACTTTGAATACGTGGTTACTCAAGTGTTACTAAAGTGCTACTAAAACGGAGTCGTTTTGATTTTCCCCTTACTGTTCTGATTTATTTACATTTATCCTTCAGACTGCATCAAGACATCTCTGACAATAACCATAAATCATTTCTAAATATAGGATGTTGTTTTTACCACAACAGTCGATGCTGTGTAGAATAGCCTTATCCAGCCCAAGTGCTTTGCCCTCAAACTGGGTCATTGCTGACTTTCTGGACAAGAGGACGGACGGGGTCTCTTCTGGATCTGTCCCCCCAACAAGACAATCAGCCTGGGAATGTCCAAGCTCTTCTTGTCCATGGCTTCCTCTTTCCGCCTGGTCACCTCCCTGACTACTGGATTCACCCTCAAAGCCAGGGAGCTTAGGGAGACCCTTTCTTTCCATGGCTTTGGATGTCTGAAGGGGGAGTTTAGAAAAAGAAAAAGAAAGATTATTTCGTCTTCTTCCTTTTTGCTGTAGCAACATACTGAGTATGCCAATAAAGCTCAGTGTACTAGATCTTATCTAAATGCTTCAAGAAGCAGATAATGACTTCATGATACCTGGTCCTATTCTCTATAGTGCTGCAAATAATGATTATTTCTATAACTGATTAACTTTTTAAACTAACTATTAGATTAAATGACTACCGAAATGAATCTATATATCATGCCTCCTTAGGTTTTGCTTTTTAAAGTATCTGTGTGACAAGTGTTTTCCAGATCCATGCCAAAAGATGAGACAGAATTTTTGATCAGCCATGAAAGTTTCTCTCTAATGTATGTTCTCACATTATAGAACCATGAGAATGTACTCCACCTATGAATAGTGTAGAGCCTGTGTCTCAAAGAAGGAAACATAGAAAGACTACTGCAGCTGTCTAAAGCAGATATGGGGAACTGAGGGCTGGAGTCCTTTGCCATCAGACATGAAAACTCATTAGCAGTGAAAAAAAGGTGACGAAAAAGGTGAAGCTCAGAAGCAAGTTCCCATGTAGCTGGAGTGTGGCTGTATTGTGAGAAACATTTAGTGATTTAACAGGAAATTCATTTTACATGAATGGTTAGAGGCCATTCTAAAAACCTTACCCATTATTTGTGTTCTACGGTCTCCATAAGGCGCACTGTGCTTGGACCCGATGATTGGCACTTGTGATGTAATTTGTACACGATCTTATAGCAGTAAGATCGTGTACAATCCACAGAATTCCACAGAAATCAACGTGTCCTTAGTTAGCAATTTCAAACGAAAGGTAAATGGAAAGTGACTGTCTTGGCTGCTAACAAAGATAATTAACAGCCTTTTTTCACATGCTCTTTGAAAGCTATCAGAGACAGAAATCTGAATATATGAAAATGAAACCAACTTCACCACTCATGAAATCCTCTTTTTAGGTTTTGTTAATGTTGTCTTAGTTCTGATCAGCCTAAAAAATTAAATACTAAATATGTGGGTTAGCTGAGTAATAAGCATGGTGCTATGCTGTGTTAAGCAGATTCTCTCTCAGAATTCTCTGCTGGCAGCAGACACCCCCCCACCTCACCCCTTTAAAAATTAAAAAAATATTCAACATAAAGCATGGCAAGCGGCGAATTCTGTGACAAGTTTGCATGTACTGCTATAGTGAAATGTGTGAGAACAGACTAAAAATCACCCTACAACTTTGGTAAACCATCAGTTTGTTTACATACGAACATGGAAGCTATGAATACAATATAATAGCAGAATATTTGGTGATCCTTGTAACTGTGATGATGAGAATAAAATTGAACTATGACACTTTTGTTGGGGCACCACATAAACCAAACAGGTGCAATTCTACTCCAAAATGCCTCTGGACAAAATCAGATGGACAAAATGAGAGACAGCGATTAATCTCTTTGATTACGTAAGTTAAATGACATCACATTATGTATGAATGTTGTAATTATACACATGAAGTGAGCTGCATTTCTGTCTTATACTGTCAGTTACTCAGTTGGAAGATATGACTGAATATGGGCACGACAGTAAGTTAAATTGTACAACCTGGTCTTGTTTGCTCTGAGTGCTCAGTAGGTAGTGTTCATCATGTGGATCCTCAGGGTCTCCTTGGGAGCGATGCTGCAGAGTGGTCATCTTCTGCCCCACAATTCCAAACGCAGCAGGGTAGAACAGAGCCATGGGAGCCTAAGCAGAAGGTCAAACAATCAAAGAAAGTCTCCCTCACTCTCACACACACACACACACGCGCACACACACACACACACACACACACACACACACACACACACTCCAGGACAAGACTAAAGACAACAGAAAAAGAATATGTTGCCACACAACAGAATGTTCCTGTTTTACATTTTCTTTCATTTCAGATTCACGAGAAACACTGTTTGGGTGAGAGAGAATGCTGTAAGTGGGAGTTCAATGGAAATGTTGGTGCAGTCTTTGAAGAGGCTGGATAATATGAATCAACTTGGAGCTGTCGTAGAGAATGGTAGAGTGGAGTTTAATGAAATACTAATTTGCTCGGTAGCATTTTTCACTCATTACAGATCAGGAGATGAACTGAAGATCACTAGATAAAAAATTAGCATTACAACTTGCACGCTACCAACAGAAATATTGTGGGAAAACATTTCACAATCTCCACTGCTCTAAAGCTGGTCACTCACCATACAATCCATTTGAAAACATGCAAGCGTATGGCACAACTATCGATTTCTAAATCGTACCAACATGAATAAATGATAAATCATTGCAATGATGTGTTTTAAATGTCTAAATAATGTAGCGATACAGATAAGCTTTTGGTACGATTATGTTTGTGTTTGTGAGTGAAAATAAAAAGACAGGCTGCTGCAACCCTCAACCCTGCCTCCAGCGTCCTTCCTGTACTGGGAGTTGCACACGGCAGGCTACAGATAAGCCCAAAAACGGCAAACCACACATGGTCCCATCTCCAAGATAAATGAAACATGAACTTTAAATGAATTCTTATGAACTAAACAAAAGCGCATTTTACATCTGAAAACATTTACAACCTTGGAAAAAAAACAGGAGGAGTGGTTGCGGGAGAGAACGACAAAAAATGGTTTTACATTATTATGTATATTTTATATATATATATAAATTAATAATAATTATTGCCATTGCTACTATTATTGCTGTTACTACGACTGTTATAATTATAATAACTGTTATTAATTTTATCAAGACTCCAGACTCTTGCTGTCTCGTCATCCTGGGGGCAATGTTTAAACTGTTTTTGGACAATTAACGGAGATGCAAAAACTAAACACTTGTCTGTAAAACTTAACTATACATCAAAGCATTAGCATCAAGCTAACATATTTTGATACAGAGCGTTTGATACACATACTCTCATGTACAATCATAAATGTATTTATGGACCATAGGAATGTTTTTGTACATTGTGTGTCTTTATATGTGCATGTGTGCTGAGCATGTATTCAGTGTATTGCTATTTGACATTTATCATTTTTAGGAATCCATCATATGTTACCACAAATATACTAAGGAAAAAGTAATATAAACAAAGCAGTTTTATATTTTAGATGGTCAGTTTTCACTTTGGCTGATGGCTGACAATATTTTTCGGGACAGTTCTGGGAGGGTTCTGAAAAAGTTCGGCTGGAACCTTGTTTTATTATTATTTTGCTCAATATTTTAATTATCATGATATTGTGATAACATATCATTTGAGCTCATGTCGCCAATCCTTAGCTGAAATAAAAAAAAAATTCCACAAAAAATTCACCCTTCAGCATTAGAGTGTGACAATGAGCCCACTTACACCTTGCACTCACTTGTGTTTCATGTCCGGAAAAAATGTCAGCACAAACGTAATTTCCATTACGTTCCATTTTGTTAACTCTTTTCCCAGTTATGATATGAGTCACCAAGCTTGGCTTCGACACTTATCAGCCTGGAGTGCATGAAGCTTCTTGGTTTGCGGCTCCCAAACAGGTTACTTTATTGACCAGTTATCCATATACAATTACATTGTAAATGATTTATGGAGCTTAAATAACTGAGGAAGTGCATACCTGTAACTTCTCATCACCTAACCGTAACTGATACAGAAGCACTGGGGATTCTGGGAAACGGGTGCGAAACTCATGGTCTTGCATTCCACAGATGTCCTGAAAAGAAAAACAACTTTAAGAAGCCCCTAAAGGTATATGCGGCAGATACTGAAACAGGATATGGCATGTCGATGTTGCTGTACCTGGTCAAGATGACAAAAGGTCTCTTTAAGCTGTTGCAGTAACATGCAATCCAGCCGATTAGTCAGCTGGCACTCTCTGTAAGGGAAGCCAGCTCGTTGCATCAGCCAAAAAAAACAGCGTGTCACATCAGAGCCTCCATATGCAAGACACAACCTGAAGACAGTAAAACACATTCATGTGTTATTTGACCAGGAATCTTATACCTTTTGCATTCGACTGCACAAGTCTCATACACGCAGTTCTTGGGTTCTTCTCTCATGGTCAATACAACCAATGTGTTGAGTCACATAAGCCAGGTTTCCATCCAGCTATTAAATTAAATTTAAGCAAATAACTGAAATGTCATAAAATATGTTAAATGAATTAAGTCACTGAGGTTCCATTAGCTCTGTACAAGGGAATAAATCTCTCTACATTTATGTTTACAGAGAAATCTTTTATGCTGAGCAGCTTCTACTTGCTGTTTTGTTTAATTTTATGGATATACAGTGCTGTGCAAAAGTCTCAGACACCTAAGTATATTTTTTAAAAACACTGAACTCAGCATTTTTGTAGCACATATCATCGCAACAGATGAAAATAAACATGAAAGTAGTTGATGTCTTGTTAGCTAGTTTAAAGAACAAAGTTTGGTTCCAGATGTTTCCTGGACACCCCCAACCATTACATAGATTTGTTAAATTCCAAAACAGGTATTGGATGATAATTACGATTGATACCGGGCTGTGACACTGTGCATCATGAAAATGTCTTTACCATATTGCCCCCCTTTGGTACCATGAAAAAATGTTGTTCTATATGTTGTTATTTGAATGGGAGGAACAAGTCACAACATACCAATTTTAAACCTTTAAAGAATTTACAAAATTTTAAATCTGTTACTATATACATTTTTTAAACTGGTATATGGTGTATCTGATCTATCTCCTATGCTCCAATGTGGTTTAAAGCTTGAAAACTTGTCCAACCTGCTGAGACTGTTCATGTTAGGTTCGGACATCATTATATATGTGTTGGCCGAGGGTCGATTTCAAATTTCATGTTCAGGTAAATAAATAGCGAATCAATTCAAAAGGTACAGATTAGGGCAGCAAAAAAGATGTTTATGACTTGCTCATGAAGTAGTTTTATTTTCAGTGTTCAATATATCACATAAAAAAGTGAGTGCGTTTAATAATCCTTTAAGCAAATTGCTTTTAATAATCCTAACACAATCGGACTTCTGCAGTTACCCGATTATATAAATTGTCATGTAAACAGCATACTCTGATTTCTGAGATCAGAGTAAGGTTGAAAAATCTGATTAAGAAACCTGATAAAGAGAACTGGACTTCAGCTGAGTAATCAGAATTCTCAGCACATGTAAACTTTTACTCTGATTTCTTTCGGATTTCTCAGTCTGCGAATGTGTGAAACAGATGGCGGTACCGGAAAGAGGCAAGCAGCGTTTAACACAGCACCCATGAGATGGCAATAACCAACTACATGCTTGACAAAACGAAGGATTTATACATTCTTTATTTTCTAGATGATGCATGTTCATATTTTCAGGTTAAGTGGCGTGATGGTTTTTAAAAAAGCTGCGGCAGGAAGTTTGAGTTTTATATTATGTTTACATCAAGTCTTATTCTGAGTATATTGGCAGGTTGCAAAGAAAAAATCTGATTACTGCATGACTCATATAGACGTGGAGTTTCCCTATTATCTGATTACTAAAATGCACGTAAACGCTTTGATTGGATTACTGTCAAAATCTGATTTTCTGCAGTTATCGGATTATTAAGTGCATTTAAACACACTCAACGTGTTCTATCTAAAGAAACAGAGTTGTATGATTAAACAGGTGAAGGCCATCATCTTGCTATAAAAGCACTGAACAGTGTGAGAACGTTGCAGAACGGAAAGTTTATCCAGACTAAAATATTTGATGTCTGAAAACACTGTTTGACAAATAAATTAAATTAAGCAGCATTTACACATCATTTTAAACAGCTTTTTATTTTATCGTATTTTTAAACATTATGTTTATGTTATTTTGTCAGTGATCTAATGACTGCTACTACTGTTGAGATGCAATAATTTAACCGGTGCTATCCGGACAAGTTTTGGTTGATGTCGGGCCAGTTCAAGGTTGTTTCGGACATAACTTTTTGGGACTTGGGTCAGTTTTGGATTCAAAACTTGATGATGGGTTAGGTAAGGGTCAGGTTGGGTTCTGTGTGGTGCTGTGTGGGTCAGTTTCTTCCTATTTTATTAAAGAATTTTCAATCTTTTAAGCCCAGCATATTTTTTGAACTAATATTCTGTGATACTGTTATGTTGCCTTTTACAGACAATGAGGTAAGAAATAAAATCTTTATCCTCAAAAGTTCTGTATTGTTTTCACCCTCCCATCTCTTTTTACCCAAATTAGAAGAAAGTGCGCGCTTTTCTTTCTATCACTTACCTGGAGTTGCGGTGGGAGACGCCATCTTCCACACAGCACACGCTGGTCTTCTGATCCCCCACGTCTACCACACACGCGCTACTCAGCCCACTACCAAACGTAGCACACACCGACTCCTGGTGTACCACAATCGCTAACACCACAAACACACAATAGCCAGTGTAAAGAAATGTACATTTATAATAACAAATTGTGAAACCGGGTCACTGGAGTCATGAGTGCTTTCATTACAAATTCTTTTATCAGCATAAAATTTTGAAAAGAATTTATAAAATATGAAATTCTGTTGTTTATTTCCAGGTTTATCCCAGGTTTTTGGTCCCCACTGTACCTCCTACTCAACTGATAACCTAATCATCACCAGGGATGGTAAAACTGCGGTCTTGGAGGGCCGCACAGTTTAGTGATTTTCCTACTGAAACACACCTGGTTTAACTCTTCAGTTATTTACTACGTTTGGTTGGAGTGTTAAGATCATGAAAATCACCTAACTGTGCAGGACCCCGGCCCTCCAGGACTGCAGTTCACCACACCTGGCCTAGACTTAAAAGAATACCCAATGGTGAACCATTGACACTGACACTTCAATTCTGTCTAAGACTAGGTTTAATCCATGTTTAAGAAACTGGTCATTAGAGTCTATAGCTGTGACAAATGGCTTTCCTTACCTGAGAAACCCATCTTGACAAGGAGCATGTTCACCACTTCTTTCACATGCTGTCTATTATAGATATCTGGGACCAAAAGGATGCATCTATAATACTGAAAGCCAAGCAGAGCAGCATATTCAAATCACACATCCAATCACATCTCATTCATATTGAAAACCAATAGTAGTACTTCTCACTCAGAACATACCTTCAGGTCTTTCAGAGGAATCTCTAAAAGCTTCTGAATGGCATGAGACCAGATAGTCTCCAGGTCCGCTAGCACAGCACTCAATGAGCCTCCGGGCCCACTGTGGGCATTCAGCTGACCCCGGCAGATAGGCCAGTGAATGCTGTAGCAGTCTGTGGGGTTCACATGTAAAGCCTGGACATGGAGGTAGGGATACAGAGACAAGAGAATCAAATGAATACATTGAACATGTATTAAATACATTCCAAATGTAAGGTCAATACTACGAAACTACAAGAGTTGTAGTTAACCAACCATGTCCCCTTCTCACCTCGTCTCCAACCAAGTACTCTGGCTGATGAGTGGTATTTGTCCATTTGAATCGTGAGTTTGGGTCCAGAACTGCTGGTCTGATCTGCCTGTTGTACACTCGAGCCTGTCAACACATGTAGCCACAATCACCATCAACAATGCACAGCTGCAAACAAGTGTCTGAGGACAGATCGTACTTGTTCAGCAGAGACTGGAGTTCTTCTGGCCCCATTGGACATCTTCTTGGACCAAATCGCCTGGTCTACCATTTTGAGGCCATTCTGCCGCTGCTCACCGCTTTCTGGTCTCTAGAGGAGAGTTAGGAAAATGTATATTACATAAAATATGGCTGTTATATTGGGAAACAGGCAAACAGCTAAAAACAAAAGGATGCATCAAAATAAAAAGAGCAAAACTATAGACATGTAACCTCACAACAATTTCACCACAGTTCAATTAAATTATTTTGGTGAATTAAAGACATTTGCTCCTTATTGTTCTTTGTAAACTATAACCATGACCTTAGGAAACCTTTTATAGATCTCCTTCATTTATCACACTAAGGTTTGATGTTTCATAGAAAAAGCTAAGGGGACATACAGCTGTGGGAACATGGACAGGCAGGCAGCTGATATGACACTAAACTTACGTTTAGTCCTTCTCTTATGAGTCGAGGGTCTTCATAGCGAGACTGAGAGGGTAGTTTGTGTCTTCGGGCGATGACGTGCGGAACAGTAACTGGCAGAGTATCTGTAGCTCGGCCAATGCGGAGACTCTGCGATCCAGAGTGGATGACCACAACGAAGTTAGTTTGAATTTGCTGTGGCAAAGAGGTAGTGAGAAATCTTGCTTTAGAGCAACATACTGGGGATAACATGTCATGAAAATCACATTATTTTCAGGATATTTTATTAATCCATGAAGGCAGTATCACCCAGGTACAGCTATAAAAATGATTTTCTCCACACCATTAAAATTATACCCAGGTAAATAAAATTAATTTATCGGTAATGCACTCATATCAGAATTTTCCTTGCCTTTCTATTTTTCAAACAAAAGAGTTTTACGTAGCATGTACACACCGTTCATGTTTCACAACATACCATTCACCCCAGTCCATACAGTCCACACATGGAAACTAAACTACAGGCAGTTTATAAGTTGATTTGTGGTGTCACACCATTTGTGTGTGTGTGTGTGTGTGTGTGTGTATATATATATATATATATATATATATATATATATACACACACACACACACACACACAATATATATATATATATATATATGTTATGTATATTTTATATATATATATATATATAAAATCATTTGAGATATGGCGAAACAATATATATCCACCTATCCACACTGAGGTTCTAAAGAGTGTTTTTGCCCAAATTGCTTTATGAGGCACAACACAGGCAGCCAGTCAGTACAGAGCTCATTTACATGTATCAGTTTTAAAGGCACAGTAACAAATCAGCCTTTTTATGTCTAAGGGATACAGAGATGTGTGGAAAGTAGTTATGCAAAAATTTATTACATCTGTTTCTAGTAAAAGTTTCACAACATACCAGTCACTCACCAGTCCATACAGTCCACATACGGACACTAAACTGCAAAAACAGCCAGAAGTCACTGTTTATTTAGAGCTAACAGCTTACTATTCAGTCGATACACTAAGTTAATGGTTCTTGCGACTGCCAAACAGCTCAACTGAAAATGTCACCATATTGTTGGCAAAACCATCTGGCGTAACAGCAGCCATTTATAAGATATATAATTAAGCTTAATGTATTATATATATATTTGGGAGGAGGACTCCTGCAGTGTCTACAGCCGTTAGGTTAGCTAAACTCACTCACCTCCTGCAAAGGCTCTGGGATGGCAGGAGGAACAATTGGTCTCTTTACTCCGCGTTGCTCTTTTTCTTTGTCCTTTTCGCGCTCTTTATCTTTTTCTTTTTCATTCTCATGTTCTCTCTCCGCTTGTGTCATTATCCGACGCCTAAATGACGGGCACAGGAGAAGTGTTTTCGAATCAGGGACCAAAAAATGTTACCAGAGTGCTAACTGTACTTCTTCTTCTCCTGTGAGCGTGAGGCAAGCAGAGAGCGCACAGCGCCACTCATCGGATGGTGTTTGAAGTACACATGAAAGTGTAGGAGCCGGTGTACTGCTTTATAACGACTCTGACTGAGTCCTGCTGAGTATCAACCACCATAAAAACGAAATGAAATCCTTCATCTCAAACCCTACCGACTTATATACATTTGATATACATACATATATAATTTCTGACCATGAGACGTTAAACTGGATAAATATACATAAACCTGCATAAATAGGGGTGCTCTAAAACTTTTGATCGGTGGTGTATGAGGGGAAAACCCAAAAAAAACGTTAATAAACTACATAGTTGTTCAAAATATTAAGAGACTATAGTATATTTTGTGTGGTTTTTAAAAAGCATTCTGCCGTTTCCAGTCCACATTCCCCCCAAATTTCTGTGAAGGCCACTGCTACCCCAGCTGCCCCCAGACCCACCACTGCTTTTGAATACATTTTTAATTAAATATATTTATTTTTATGACACATTTTTTCCAGAGGAAAAATTGGGGCCAAGCAACACCACCAACCATAAAAAAATATATATCAGGGGAATAAATGTGATTGGTGGTATGATTACAGCAGCGTTAAACTAGTATCACTGCACTATAGTAGCATTACAGTAAGAGAATAAGGTGCAGCAAATTCACATATTCTTGATCGTCTAACCCAAAATAGATCTAATAGATCTGTTTTTAGTGTAGATCAATAACAATGCCCAAAATGTTTAGAAGGTAGTGAAAGGACCTGTTCATGCAGAAATGAGGCAAGAATTCAGGAAATGCCCTTATGTAAAAGAAACAACAGTACTTTCAAAAAATAAAAATTTCTACTTCAAAAAGCTATGATCTAAAAACACATCTACCTATTCCATGTCAAGTGAAAAATTAAAAGTATGTAAGGAAAGACATGAGCAACAAACAATTCCACACTTCAACTTTATTATTATACTGTAACATATAACAAAAAAAAAACATATAGAATCTGTCACATCCTGAAGCTTTTAACTTTATTTAACAGAGGTCCAACCTGACAAAAAGAGTGGAGGATTGCTGCTGAATTCAGCTACTCCAGCCCCTAATGATAGGAATTCCCAGAGCAGCATCAAAAATCTGCTATGCAGAAGCAGCCTGAGGGTGAAGAGTGTGATGGGCCTGGGTGTTCATCTAAGACAGCATCACTGGTCAGATTCTCTGCTTTGCAGAGCTTATATGAGCAGAGTTCAGCCACGTCTCAACCCAACACACTCCACTACGCCTGCATCAGAGTGCAGGCGTTTACCTGTAGACACAAAGAAACAAGAAAAAAAGAGAAACCATGAAACAAGGAATGTTACTACCCTACACTAGGACTGTGTGTGTGTATATAAAATTACATCGTTCTTTCTTGATTCTCTCTTTTGCAGCTAAATTTTGGAATCTATGAAAAACAAAGACTGGCAGGGACTGTGTTATTGGAGGCAAAAATGTAATATCACGAGTACTTTAAGAAGTTGATGTGTCATGATATTTTTTTTTGGACACCTGATAAGTCGGAACAGATAAAGTAGTGCCAATATCAAAAACTTAAATGTGCTCTCTCTTAAATAAAACATGCAGTGTTTAAGTTGTGACGATATCCACAACATGCTCAGAAAAGCAACTTGGCCCTTATTCATCAAAGTTCCATGCAGTGAAATCTGATCATAAAGTGTGTGTGTTGAGACAAAGTATAGGTCTTTTCACATTTGCTTTCTTCTATGCTCTAACCTATGTAGTCTTTTTGTTGTGTCAGCTGTATTGTCTTACAGCTGTGTGCCTTTTGGTGTTTTATCTGTATTGTTCCCCCTGAGGTGAGAACAACCTCACCTTACCCCTGGGGTCTCCCCTGACCCCAGACCCCCTTCCCCTTCTTCCCCAACCTTTTGATTGTCACCTACTTCCCCTCCCTCTTTGCTTCCTCCCCCGACCCCCAGTATCTATACTTAAACCATGTCAGACCATGTATTCATCAGACTGGACTGGAGACTGGACTGCAGACTGGACTAGACCAGACTGGTCACACACTGATGACCAAGCTGTGCCCATGCATGATTGTCTGCATGCACATGAATAAGACTAGACTCCTGATACTGCTGACTGACTGTTGATCGACCACCCTGTACCCATACTTTGTATGTGGAAATAAACTCCAGTCAACGCCGAAGCTCCAGTCTCCTGACTCTTTTTGCTGAATTTCTAACAGTGCGCAAATTCATTTCATCAATTTCACCGTTGCCACATCTGTACAATCAAACTCATGTGTGGTAGGTCTGTAAATTTGAGTGCAAGTTTAACAACCTGAAAAAACTTAACAAAACCAAACTATTATTAAACAAAACTTAACTAAACAAAATTGTTATTAGCATCATAATAAAATAATACAAATAATAGGAATAAAAATACAAATTACAAAAATTTTGTGCACATGGAAATCCAGTACAAAAGTGGATGTATTTTTTTTTTTTATTTTAGTGGATGTACCATGTTCCATTTACGAGCACAGCCATTGGCTCACAAGCCACTGAACGATGCTGTTTTAACTGGCTCCCTACCTAAACATCTGCACGAATAAGCAGTTCAAGTAAATGATATGCGTAAGAAGGTACTGCTAGGTTGGTGCGTGAATCAAGCACTGAAACTGATTCATCATTTCTGCTTCAACCACTGCTTTTTTCCATAATATAGCTGGTTTTATGAACCAGACACAGAACAGTTCATTATTAGCCAAATCTGCAGACTTTTAACACAACTTTTAATATTAATTAGGGCCACTGTGACATACTGTTATGTAATTTATCGTCATAATGAAAAATACTGTCATACTGCCCAGCCTAATTGACAGCCCTACTCCATACATTGTGTCTGTAGCTGACAAGCTAACAAACTCTTCCTCACCTTCCTCATCCTCCACCACCCATTGGAGGAGGACTGGGGCCTCCACCGTGGTTTATTCTGCCCATGCGTCTCCGCCCAGGAAAACCAGGAGGCCTAATGAACAAGAAAATTATCATTCAATCTTATCAGGTTTGTTACATAAATCTAAGATCCTTCTTTTCTGCATGAATGTATTTACAAGAATCTAAATGGTAACTGATCCTGGGCCAACATTGTGATACTAAGATGTGTTATAAACATGGCACCTCGCCTTTTGCTCAGCCAAACTCAGATCACTGCAGTGGGACAACACCAAACACAACTGAAACCAACAGGTGTTGGGTGAAAAGGCAGAATTACTTTGCCGATCCTTTTTCGTTTTTGCTCTCCAGGGACTTACCCTCTGCCATCGCTGAAGCGTGACGATGCACTGGAGTTGCCATCATTGGACAAATCTGGCTGGACAAGTGTCTGGAAGCTGGAAAGTAGGAGAAAAGCAATACAAAAGTATTAGATTTAAAAATCCTGATACTACTGATAGGAGGTGTAACTACATAACTCCTTACATTTATTCAGCTCTATGCATTTATGTCCAATGTCAACTCAAACCGAGGACTTTCAAACGACCATAATTTGTACACAGCTGTATGCAAAAGTCTGGATGCCCCTGCTTAAATTATAGTGAGAGTAAATTAACACTTTTTTATTTTGTTTTTACAAAGAACATACTTCTGTATATTTAAATGCAAAATCACTGTTTATTTGCTGAGTTTAACATACTGGAAAAAAAAAACAAAGCACATAAAATACGGCCCGTGCAAAAGTTATGGCACATTTTATATTTTATGCTGTAAAAACATATTTATTATACATGTTGAACTTAATAACTAAAAATTGTGCATTAAAATGAACAGAAAAGCATCATATTTATGTGTTCTCTGTAGAAAACGTGTGAATGTAATTTCAAATATATATATATATATATACATACATACACACACACACACACACACACACACATACATACATACATATGTACATACATACATACACATACATATACATGATACACAAGAATTTTATTATTCGATCCTGCTGACCCACCTCCATCTTCATCAGGCTTTGATTAATGTTATTTTATTCTGTTGTCTTGATCACTGAACATCACTGCAATCATGTTGAGTTGTTGCAATTATGTGGGTGTGTATCCATGCTTAAAATGTTATGCTGTTGGTTGCTGACAGAAGGTTTAGCGTGAGCTGAGGAAACCCTAGTGGCTCCTTTTTTTTTTTAGCTCTTCATCGGGTGTTAAATTGGCATTAGCTGAGAACAAGTTGAGATAACCTAAAGAAAAATAAAGACCACATAGCGTAGCCAACTAGCCAAAGGTTTTGCCGATGCACAAGAATTTTATTATTCGATCCTGCTGACCCAGGAAAGAACACAGATCCACACAGCGTGTTCATCAACAAATACAGCCCTCCTCTACCTCTGATTAAGATTAATAGACTCTTTTTAAGCAGTAACAAAATGAGCTGTGTGTCTGAACAGACAGCAAACACTAAAATCTGCTGTGAAGAATACTAGTAAAGCAACTCGGTCCAAAAATACTGATTATATATTCAATAAAGAGACTTGATTTGAATCTCCTTTGCTCCTTTCTAGTGTTAAAATATCCGTGAAGTAAATGTCGAATAGCCGTTAGTTTGATTTCAATCAATAAATAAACAAACCGCTGCTCATCTCGCTTGTCCTCCAAAACGAAAACTTGAAGCGTAACCACAGTAAAAGGCGCTATGATGTTGTCATAAAGTACCCAGTTTTGCTTGTGCGAAATTATGCCGACGATCAAGTTAGATTGATGTAAATGCATGAATTCTGAGCTGACTGTTCAGATAAAGTGGCCCAAATCGGGACTGAAACAAAAATATTCAATGTGTTTTTTGCCGTTCACGCTGTTACACACACAAAAAAAAAAATCTGTCACATATAAGGAATAAGATCAGATTTGGGCCAATCTTATCTGCAGCCAGTTTTTTTTTAGGACAATTTTAGACCACTCTACCCAACTCTATTACTGACAGCTCCAATCAATGTTTAAACAAACAAACAAATAAACAAACAAACAAACTCAGTACTCACAACAGGCCAATGAACTCCACTACACCCCAGAAAAGGTCGCTAAGGAAAGATAATCTCCATGGCGACTGGGTCCTGCTGTCCAGGACTTGACCTGAAATAAAAAAATTGGAGATATGTAAAACCTGCTGTGGCACGTGCACCGCCCCCCACTCCCTCACAGATTTCATCCTCTCCCCACTGTCTTTGCGGGGTTTCGTCTGGGCTCTCGCAGCTGTCATCGGGGCCCGGAGATGGGCACATGCCACACCTGCCTATAACGCAGATACTGGCAAAATTGTGAAGGTTCAACACAAACACAGAAACTCTTCAGTCTTTAAAGGTCCTTTACTTGGTTTAGCAGGGTCATGTTAGGCCACTAAGGTACTATGACTAACAGCACCCATCCAGCTAAGGAACAACAAAGGCTGTTACATAATCATGCGCATTTACCACGGTTTCTTAATCTTTCTTAATCTTAATCTGAAAAGAACTAGATGTGCGCAATATGATGACGTTTTATCCTCACTGTGAGAAACAGTATGCATCTCTGAGCATATCATCTGTACTTACAGAACACTGACCAACTCTGTTTCATTAAAAAGAGAGCAGGATTAGTCCTGTTTAATTGGATTTAGTGCAGCGCAGTATGTGAAATGTTGAGTAAAAGTAATTGTACCAAGAGTTTTTGAAGGCAGTTTTTAACTGTGGCACTACTGGTGCATTGTGTCTGTGTCTCAAAAATATTACTGTCAATATTACTGTCTATCATAAAAAATACCTTTAAAGGGGAACTCCAAAAAATTTTACAAACATTCTGCTTAATTAAATCATTAAGATGTAAACTAAATGTCACTAAATGTGGTTTGATGTAAAAGTCTCCATTCTAGAGAAGCTTACCGAGTCATTATTATTCACAGTGGTGGTAATAGGAACCAGACGTCTTAAACATGTAATGCCTCTCTATAAGCTCCCTCACAGAAAGTTTATTACATGAAATGGTTATGAATACGTTGCCTGATACCTGAGACATTGTTTTACAACATTTTTTCAGGTTTTGGCCAAGAATGATCTTTTAAAAGCCTTTTAATACTGGAGGGGTACATGCAGGGTGCTATAAGGGAAAACAGTCCCCAAAGGAAAACATACTTTTCCAGATTTACTGCTACTTTACCATTATTAACATTACATATCAAAACTCAGATAACTTGTGTAGGTTCACTTGTGGTTTTGGATAGTAAAAATGGCTGTATTTGTGATGCAAACATGGCAACCCATAGTTCTTGTCACCATCACTGTAAAGAAACCTGTAAGTTTCTCTACAATGAACTATTTCATATCAAACCACTCTGGATGACTGTGTACAACTCAACGACTGAATTACGCAGACATTTTGAAAAAACAGAGGAATTCCCCTTTAAGTATCGTAATATGATATTTCTACCATATCACCCACCTGTTCACAATGACCAAATCCTTTTCAAATTGTCTTGTGTTTGCATAAAGATGACTTGTCAAATCCTAAGCGGTTAACAGCTAACTTAGCTCAAAAGCCCAGAAAGAGTGAGTTCCAATAACCTGGAATTCATCAAGACTCATTAGACATTTACTTGCACCAAATAGAAAATAATGACCTGGCGATCAGTTATTTAGTTCAGACGGAACAAAACTCAGAGAAATAAGTATAATATTTAGCTAAACAGGCCCCACATACTAAGCTAGCTAACATCACCAGACTCATTTTAGCTGGATGATTGGCACTGCTGGACGTTAAGAGTTCACTCCGCTAAACTAGCCTCGCAAGATAATTATAAAGACAACACTGTCTGTGTCATCAGCGTTTTCAGTCCTATAGCACAGACATTTCTCTAATTCCTCAGCTAACGCAGCTAGCATACGGTCACGGTGAAGCTAGCTGGCTAACGCTAAGGAAATCTCCCGTTCACTGAACAGAGCACTGAAGTAACTTTAAAGGTAGAGTTTAATATTGCAATGTGCTTGAAGTAAATGCTGTGTGGTTAAACGACAACTTTGTCCTAATTCAGTAGAGTTTCTCGCTGGTGCCACTCACCGTTAGACACGTACACCATCTTGCTGCCTTCTGTGTTGTTGTTTATGACAGCCGTTTTAAGGGAGCTCGGCCACTTCCTGTTTCTCCAGTTTACATCATACGCCAGAGGGCGCCCGCGAGCGAGTCCTCAATGAATGGAGGTGAACGTAGCTAAACGACTAAATTGAAAAGTTAAAAGTTTCTAACCACTTGTCCAGGACCTTACTTTTAATTTTGGAAAGTAGAAGGGTATATTTCACTAAAAACAATGAAAACGTAAGTGCATGTTCATTTTTTTCTACAGCAAAGGGGCTTTTGGCTACTGAGTGCTGATTGGTTGGCCAGCGGAGCAGCTTATAGGCTCAGTGAAGAGGTTCGCGCAGAGAACCTGTAGAGAGAATTACCACCAATTAGACCCCCAATCATAAGCTATGATTTTGCTCAAATGCTCCATATTAACCATAGATATAGCTACATGCCTGCCACGTTGGGACTAGCCAGGCACGTCAACGGCGTAGCCATTTTGGGGCAGTTAACGTCGCTGCAGGACGGCATTTAGTACCGTTACAGAGCGGCAGTTTATTAAAGATACTGTCCAAAATTATACCATTTTAAGAATACTGCATTCAGAAAGTGGGATATGATTATATAACGGAGGGAACGCAGCGACCCGCGCTCATTTTTGTGTGATGCGTATTGTTTGTGTAATGTTTATATATAGATGTGGCCGTGTAGTTGGTGATGCAAGAAACTGTTGATGTGAGTGTTTTTCCTCTGGTTTTATATTAAGCTTATTTCATTTATTTCATATTAAGAGGATCCTAACGTTATGTAACGTTAGTAGTTAGCTATTATGCTTTGCGGCTAGGTAAATTGCAGCATTCCTTAATCCGTGTAGATATTTAAATTAGATTAACCTTAGAACCTTCTTACACGAACCTTAAGTTAGCTTCTTGTTTGCCAGCTTCTTGTTCGAGTTTTCCCGTTCCACCTTAAATGGTGCAGCACTTTAAGGTGGAACTCGAACATAAAGCTGGCGATTAGGAAGCCAACTTTAGCTTCGTCCTTCGTACTGTGTTTTAGTGGGGTTTATTATTAGTTATTAAGAAATAAAAGCTACAGAGAGCAGTCCGTGCAACCTAGATTCATCCATGTCTGAGGATTATAACAAAACAAATTTGGTGAAAATCGGTTGAATAATAAGGAAGTTGTGGCCGATTTAATCCTGAGAATTTATCATCTTTCAATACAAGTGAATTTGTTCACAAGCGGATCTTGACCGCTCCGACATGGCGGACGCGCAGACGAATCACGAGAGCCGGTTTATGAGAGAGCACCCCCTGGCGTTTGAGAAACCCTTGTTTCCTCCGGGTTTCTCAAACGCTAGAGGGCGCTCCCCAGCGAGTCCAAAATGAATGGATTAATAAGGAGCATTTGAGCAAAATCATAGTTCATAAATGCTTAAACGTTTTTAATGTAAAAGAATACATGTACTTCCTGAACACTGAATAGCATAAAACATAATACTCGTGGTATATTTTAAGAGCTTTTAAACTCGAGTTATAGGAATTTAAAACAGAGCCTCAACTTACTGTAAATGACAATATATGGTAAATACTGGTGTCATCGTTTCCAATAACTGAAGAGAAATATAAAATCAAAGAATATAAAGAGCTATTAATGACATTATTTCAATCTCTGTCCTCTCACATTCTTACTAAAAAATGAAGTTAAACTAGATGGCAAGCTAGCTAATGTTTGTTTTAGCCTAACCGCTTTTCTTTGCTTCACGTAAACCTAAAGTTAGCTAGTAAAAACCCGATACCCAGCTATACTGACCATAATTTGCCACAAATCCATACTGTAGTTGGGTACATTCACTCTATAACTATTTACTATTTGAGTCTTCATGGTATGTATTTTTTATAAGGTTGAATGTTTATTTTAGTGAGTTTTTAGTCCAAATCCTGTCACAGCTTTAGCGGTCGCTGACCGGTGTCAGAGCAAGTAAAACCAGAGATCTGCCCCCAGACTGACATGATTGGCTTAAAACTTACAGGGTCTGATATGATTGGCTGAGGGGTCACTTTTTCACATTACGTCAGTGGACCTGGTAGAGCCAGAGCCAGTTTATTAAGTGACCCTTATTAATCCCACAACAGGGAAATTTCACCTCTGCATTTTACCCATCCATGCAGTGAAACACCTCATACACACTAGTAAACACACACACTGGGGGGCAGTGAGCACACTTGCCTGGAGCGGTGGGCAGTCCTATCCACTGTGCCCAGGGAGCAGTTGGGGATTAGGTGCCTTGCTCGAGGGTACTTCAGTCACATACTGTCAGCTCAGAGTATCAAACCGGCGACCTTGCATGCATAAAGCTAGGCGATCGCTAACAGCAGTGCAGCGATCACATATTCCATCACTTCTGCCCTGATACAAAACAGTAGCAATCAATCAGAACACTAAATTGACATAAACACAACAAACACTGCAGCATCCTTCACTATAAAGCGTCTGCTCACCACAGACACAACGGTAAACGATAAAACATCAGACCGCTGAGATGCACAAAGAAAAGGAAAAATGACACAGCAGATTTAAAAACTTAAACCTATCCACTAACTAACTACTTCATAATGAAACAGTAAAAGTGAGTCTCTCGTTCTCTCTGCTTTGGGGCGTTTTCTTCACGCTGTGAAACCAAATATTGTAATATCTCTCATACATTGTAGTAGTGGATCAGACACAGCAGTGCTGCTGGAGTTCTTAAACTCATCAGTGTCACTTCTGGACTGAGAATAGTCCACCAACCAAAACTATCCAGGAGCACTGTTGTGTCTGAACCACTTATACCAGCGCAACACACACTAACACACCACCACCACATCAGTGCCACTGCAGTGCTGAGAATGATTCACCATCCTTAATACCTGATCTGTGGTGGTCCTCGGGGGGTCCAGACTGTTGAAGAACAGGATAAAACAAAGTAAGCAGAGAAACAAATGGACTACAGACTGTAGTTGTAGAACTCTTTTGTAAGTCTTAAAGAGACCTTGAGGAGGCTATCGAATAGGATGTTTGGCTCTATATCTGTTCAAATCTATACCCAAACGGCACTTAATACACACAAGCTTAATTTTGAGCTCATTAATAGATTTCATCTCACACCATTGTGCTTACATAGGATATTTCCAGAACGATCTGACCTATGTTTTAAGTGTCCATTACATAAAGGCACTTTTATTCACTCTTTTTGGACCTGTGATAAAATCAAGACATTGTGGCAAGAAGTGCATTTAACTATACAAGCAATTCTTAATATACAGTTTACAATGTGCCCTAAATTATATCTGCTCTGTGGCCAATTAGGAGTTATATTTCACTATAATGCCAGACATGTTTTGTTTTTTTTCCTGCTGGTTTACATTGTAAAGAATGTATTTTACTCCTCAGGTCCCATCTCTCAATCGGTTCTCTCAAATAGTATCTATACTTGAAAGTAATCATATCTGTACACGTGCTTGTGACTCTGTCTTAATAAAAATAAAAGAGAAAAAAATGGAATTCTTGTGCTGAGATTAGACTGTTTTAGTTTTGTATCTCCAGCTCGCCGTGTGTGGCAGCATCTAATCAGCTTGTGAGCCAGCAAAGAGTCACACCTGCACTTAGATAGAAGAACACAGAAATGCAGCGGGTACTTCCTCAGGTCCTAGAACCACTGCTAAACTAGAACCTCTAATAATGATTACTTGATTTTTTGATTCATGTAATTAAACTCAGTGATTGAGTAAGATCGACTGTGTTGTATGAAACCTTCTCCATTTATGTAACCATTACACACATGAATTACAGGATTAAATACACTGTAAAAATGAAAAATCAGCTCCTTAAAATGATCTGTCAACTTATTAGACTTAACTCAGTCTGAAGGCACTAGATTTCACTTTAGTACTGCATCTCAGTCAGGTAAACTACATATATATAAATATACTGTGAAAAAAGATTTATTACTTTGAACTTTAAACAAAGTTAGTATACTATACTATTATACTATTATAGTACAAACTATTATCTGGAGAATAAATATTTTATCTGAGATTTTAAAGGTGATGTTTTTAGCTCGGTTCTCTCTGGTTGTTGTTGCTCGTAATTTAAAAGCCAACCAACAAACAGAGACTGAAGAGAAGAATCTTTTGAGGTGGTGAATCAGTTCAGTTTTTCCACCAAAGCCATTCCTTCAAATAGACACATTGCTAATAGTCAGGCAGCAATAAGAAGCGCTGGGTGTCACGTTTCCTCTGTGTCTTAAGCTCCAAATAACTCCAGAGGTGTTTGTCAGGACTGTTTATGTTCATTAAACTGAAGAGTTAAAAAGCTAAAAGCAATAACAGTAAAGCACATCATTCATATGATCCATCTCCATATAATTCAGATGGAAACTTCACATAATTCATTTTTAGGAGTGAACTAGGGGGCAGCTTTATGAAGATACAGCTATATGTAAAAGTTAGGACACTCCATGTTTCATCACATACTTTGTTGATTTTTTAAGTGAAAATAAATGAACTCATCCTTTACAGAGAACACACTTCTGCACACTTTAATACACAATTACTGTTTATTTGCTGAAGTTAACATAATGGGAAAAAAATAAATCAAAATGTGGCAAATTGCAAAAGTTATGGCATATTTTATATGTTTTTTTTCCCCACACAATGTTAAACTTAGCAAATAAACAGAAATTGTTTACCAAAATTTGCTATATTTAAGTTTTTTCTCTGTAGAGAATGTGTTAACTATCAAAAAACATGATATTAAACCATGTTTTAAAACCATGTTTAAACTCAGGGGGCTTTTAAAACCATGTTTAAACCCTGGGGTACACTGTGAATATCATTTGTACATAAATCACACAGAACAACTTCCCGTATCATTATAAAGGAACATAATTAGTCCTGTTTATTCTGATTTAGTGCAGTACAGTGTGTGAAACACTGAATATCAGTCACTCCACTCATAGTTTATGATTGTATTAAGTGTGGTCTATTAAGTCCTTTTTTGCCATATTGCACATATTCCAACCCTATTGCCTGATGTCTGCATACGTGGATGTGTTTATTGAAGTCTAGTTGGTTTAGTATAAAGACGAACACACAACCACACACTATTGTGCATTAATCACACTGCTGTCTTCTGCATTCGGGCTTTATTGGTGATGGAGGCACGCTCGCTTGTGTGTGCGCTATTTGGTGGATGTTGCTCTGAACTGGAATGGGCTGGTGGATGCTGGAGGTCTGCACGTCTGATGTTACTCATCACTGTCACTTTTGGTCTCCTCATCCCGGTCCTAAAACAACAATAACTGTGTCAGTAACTTCTATGTGACCAGTAAAGACAAGTACAGTTTTTTTGTGTTTTTACACCTGCAGTTCTCCTTTGATGCTTTACTGGCTTAGGGGCATTTACACAGCTCAGCTTTTTCATTTAGCACAAACATTACTGATGCTAAATATTTGTTTATAGTGCCTTACAGTCATTTTATGCTCTTTATGTTCATATACAGCTGAATAATGTTTGTGTAAAGATTTGCATATTAAAGCTGCAGACTGAATTCTGAATGTTAAAGAATTTTAACACAATGTTTAACACCAGCAACAAATCTTTTTGGTAGTCGAGCTTATCATAATGGCATGTATATGGAAAAGCTCCTCACCTTAAAGAAGGTTTCCACATGTTTGTCCAGCAAACAAGCTTGCGATCTGTACTTTCGCATGTGCCGGTCCATGACGGCCATTAATTGCAGATGCCTTGTTATTAGTTCTATCTTCCTACAAATGTAAACAATAAAAACTCTTTAGAGAATTTTTTTTATCATATCATCTTATTATGATTCTATACTGATCCTACACTGACATGCTTGGTGTAGCCACATAAGACTATTTCTGAAGCAGTCTCTCTCACCTCTTGCTGTGTTTGTTTTCACTAGAAGCATGTCTGAGAGCCTCCTTCTAGAGTTCCTCCTCTATCTCTGACTGACTCATCTCCAGGACTGTTGAAGTGAGAGAGATCCAAACAACAAATACAGAACATGTAAATTCAAGAAGAGGCCATTTAAAACATCACAAATGTGAGGTTTGCTACACACGCTGCTGTATTAATGGTTAATTTATAAGCCTTCCACAAAACTGGAAGGTGTGTAAATTAAGAAATACATTAACTATCTGCTTTAAAGGCTTTGCTTCATAGACTGTTCTCATTTCTTGACATACTGGGTTACGTAAAGAGCTACATTTGTTAACTGATTTCAAAGATCTATGCACACTAGAGACAGCTAGGTGAAAAAATGCTTGCTTTTGGAGGAATACAAAACTGAAACCATGAAGTGGATCGAAGTGGACACTCGCAAAAAGACTTTCCAGGTTATTAGTGAAGGCTTAAGATACAATATAAAAAGCAAAAAGCTGAAAAATGTGGAGATGTTATATAATTTTTTGTGTTCTGTTACACACTTACCTTCTACTGTCTTCTCGGTGGACTGAATTTCACCCTCATTCGCATCTGGGGACTAAAATAAGAGCTTAGTTAGAGCACCGAAACATTACACGTTCGATTATTCTCCATTGCAGGTGTTCTAACTCTGTGTCCCTCTTCAAAGGCCTCTTTTTGCGGATGCTCAGCTGGAACTTGTCCACTAACACTGCATTGAAGAGACTAGGAAGACAAAACGTTAAGAACAAGTAAGTCAAAACAAGTCCAGCTGCCTTGATGTTCTGCTATTACACAATTCAAAGACTGTGAGAAAATTACAGAAATCAGCATGTACTGTACATGTGG
The DNA here is from genome assembly GCF_904425465.1 of Colossoma macropomum. Classification (NCBI taxonomy): domain Eukaryota; kingdom Metazoa; phylum Chordata; class Actinopteri; order Characiformes; family Serrasalmidae; genus Colossoma; species Colossoma macropomum. Next base: position 17,622,597 of record NW_023494793.1, on the reverse strand, counting down.
TTCACAGAATGGAAACTGATTTAAAACTGTGAGGTCATTCCAGGTAACTTACTTGAGGAAAGTGAAAAGCTCCACCAAGATGTAAAGGGCAAGGAAATAAATGATGTGAGGTGCTCCTGTGGGTTGTGAAAACACATGGAGAAGAAAACATAAGGTCAAAATTCAGCTGGACAGAAAATCACAGTTACCAGAAAAGGTAAACACTCAGCTACTTCACATCCTTAAACTGACATCACTATGCATCTATATAAAAAGAATTGGTGCATTGGTTCTTTTATCTATATTTGCCTACTTTATAAATAAATAAGTTCCTCCAGTCGCATTTGTGTATTCAGTGAATTCTGAATCTCACCTAAAGAATCTAATCAAACCATCTTAACATTCAAGATTTAGTGAATCTTAATCCAATCAAATCGTTGTGAGGTCAAAGATTTAGCTCATATTGGCTAAATCCATCATTTTCAATGAAATCAATGACTTTCATGAGTTTGCTTTTCACATGATATGTTGATGCCTAAAAAGAGATGACCCCTTACCGTTGTCTCTGCTGGTCATATAGATCAGGGATCAGTCATCCAGCGTAAGGATTTGAAAGAGGGTGAAGATGGTCTCAGCAAAATCATTTCACATCATGACAATGGGTGTGTAATTTTCCTCACCGGATGGCTTTGAGCAAACGTAAAGCTCTGACTGATCTGGCTCCCTTGAAAGTCTTGAGCACCCGGAAGAGAGCGGAGGCCTGTCTACTGCTAAAGCCTCCTGTAGACTGCACCAGTGACAGTGTAAAGTCCAAACTCATGAGCATAATAAAAAGATCTGAGAGAAAGAGGAAAAATACATTCTAGTATTCTAACATATAAAAATGAATGTAAACTTGCAGGAAGAGGCTGCCATCATGAGACCATGTTGACTATTCTCATCAGAGGTTAGTCAACTCACCCAAATCATTCCAGGGGTTCCTGAAGTATGTATGCCCCCACACCAGGATCTTAAACGCAGCCTCCATCACATAGATAACCAGAAAACAGGTGTCCAATGCTGAGAAACACCAACCTAGTACAAAAATAAAAAACAACAAGGAACAACCTAATTTACTCTCAGTGTAATAAGGCAGGGATTACTTTACCATTAGTCCTGAAAGGAGTTACAAGACATAATTGAATCTTGGAGTTGGACTCCAAGTAATCAGGATTATACATTTAAGCATGTGTGTGTATCAGTATTAAGTTATGTTGTGTATGTGTACATGTATGTCACTGATCCATGCTCTGATCTCTGAAGTCAAAGACAAAATGAGAGTGAAAATGAGTGCTGGAAAGTATATGACCGCACCTGTCCTCACAGTGACGCCCTGGAAGGTCTGGGCCATCAGCGTGCCCGTATCGATCAGCACCACCAGCATGATAAAGCGATCAAACATGGGCTTCTGGTGATGCTGAAGACGATGCGGTACAGCTGCAGGAACCAGGAATACAGTGTCCTCAGATCACCAGCCTTAAACTGCTTATGACCCTCTACAGAGAGAGAGAGAGAGAGAGAGAGAGAGAGAGAGAGAGAGAGAGAGAGAGAGAGAGAGAAAGAGAGAGAGAGAGAGAGAGTATATGTATGTGTGTGATTGTGTATGAGTTTCTGGAACAATGCTAGGTTCTGTCAGTTACCCTGTTCTTCAAGGCTGTCATGTTTGTTGGTGTAGTCGGTCTTTCGGCTCAGCTTACAGCAGGCATGAACAATATAACATACCAGGATGCTCTCAATGGTTATCACGGTCAACTGGAAATACAGAGACAGTCTTAGAGGGTTTTGTCTCTGAGATAACTGTTACTAATTGTGTTAACTTTTATCCTGAATTTATAGCTCTCTTACTGAAAACAGAAACAGCATTGCCACATATTAGTAAAGCACTGAAAAGTAAGCATAATACATTATATAGTTTAAAATGTTTGTAGGTGTAGCTCTGTATATCCCTCACCTGCATGTAGAACAGCCCCCTCACTGGATCTAGAGGAAATCCATGAACATGCAGCTCAAAACGTAAAGTGTGCTCACAGTATGTGCTGCTATCAGTTTCCCTAGACACACACACACACACACACACACACACACACACATACACACACACACACACACACACACACACACAAACACACAGACACACACACCGATCTATAAATTGAATACTTGCTCCTCGTCACCACAATTGGGCACACTACAGTCAGATCTTATGCCTGTGATGTTTATGTAAGCAGAAGCTTGACTGCTGTCATGACCATCCAGATAAAGATGGTGCCATGATGAAATATGAAATCATTGTTCTCAACATGTGATTCCTCTCTGGATTGTATAATTGGGTTTAGCGATGGTTGTGAAGATTTATTAACGAAACTGTGAACATTAATTTCAGGACTTATCTATGGACGTACATGCTGTTCAGACAGATGAGCGCGCAAGACAGTTTGACTAATAAACAGGTGTGTCTCATTTGTCCACGATACAGACTTTGAAATGAAATTAGGGTCAATGCATGCATGATACACTTCACACAAATGACCACATTAGAAACACAGGGTCATATTCAGAGTTGGTGAGTTCAGTCAGCCGCTTACGGGACATGCATACTTCCAGGTATACACTGACCACTGAGCAAATCTCACTGAAATGAACATGCACACAATGATCGCACATCAGAAGGAATCTTCTTTAAAAATAGAGTGAAAACACAACTGTGACCAGAGAAACTATATTCACCGCAGTGGAACGCAGACAATAAAAACTATTCGTTAAATTAACAAATGTTCCAAAATAGATGCATTTCAGGCTCTAATGCTAATGACTCTCTCCAGGTCCTATAACACCTCTACAGGGAGAACTACATCATTCAGACAGGCTGTTTGAGGACTTGTTTCTAAATTTAAGCAAGACACAATGTTGGTCTTAAATTATTCTTAAAGGAAAATTAAAACAGTAAAGTTAGATTCCCAAATAAGCACACTTACTTGTTGGAGACCTCAGTGATGAAGAAAAAATCCGGATCAAGCAGATTTCTAGGTGTCAAATCACCACAGGGAGAGTTCCCCTGACACAGCCATCTACACACACACATACACACACACACACACACAACTGTGTGATTTGATTTTTGTAGGAAAATAGAAGAAGGAGCTCTTCCTTCAACTCTATTTACAAAGTCAAACTGATTTTCACCATCTCTCTCTCTCTCTCTCTCTCTCTCTCACACACACACACACACACACACACACACACACACACACGCACACACAGACATTATGTTAATTTCTAATATAAACAGCAGAGGGAGCTTTCACACACAAAGCCGAAAACACTGTGAAGCACTTCTTCTCCTTCTCTCATTCACACACACCTTATACACACCTGACCCTGTTGGAGGTGCCGCTCATGACTACGAAGCCTTCTTTAGTCAGAGGGAAAGAGTCTGGAACATCTTCAAACATCCACACAAGAGTCTGCTGAGAGCTCTCACTGACACACAAACACACAGGAGAGGACAACCATTAACTTCATATTAAATACAGTACAATTAATTATTGTTCTTTGCAATATTATTTCACAATAACAAACATTCATATTTTTATATAAATAACCTACTTATTTACTCTTATATTTGCATAGTTTTAAACACCTGATTAAACACACGAGAGTAGTTTTAAACATTGATTTAAAAGGAGACAGAAATATGAAGAGACAGACCGACATGTTCCTTTTTCCTAAATTCAATCTTCTGTAAATAGCTACAGGAGCAACACAGTGATCTGAAGTATCACACTGAGTCCATCTTATGTACATACCTGTAATTGAGGCTGTTAAACTTCAGAATTTCCTCTTGGTAATAACGTATGTTTTCTCTTGAATGCGGTCCCCCACCAACGACTTGAAAGTGTAGCTATTGAGTAAACAAACATGCACACAATGATCGCACATCAGAAGGAATCTTCTTTAAAAATAGAGTGAAAACACAACTGTGACCAGAGAAACTATATTCACCGCAGTGGAACGCAGACAATAAAAACTATTCGTTAAATTAACAAATGTTCCAAAATAGATGCATTTCAGTGCATGTTACACCCTTATAACACATAAAAGTAGTAGAACGACAGACGAAATGTAGCGCTTACCTTCCAAGGAACCTGTCAGACTCTCCTAAGACAGTGTCTTCAATAACACAGAAGAGGTAGAAAACTACAGATAGGCAGAGAGAGAGAGAGAGAGAGAGAGATGTTTAATGTACTAGTTTTACAATGTGGGAAACCGTTATGAAGACACTAAAAGATCAGCTTAGCTAACTGATTCATCATGTTTCCAGCTACAAAGTAGTAGAAATCTGATGAGCATGTGAAGGCAGCATCAGCTAGAGATTATTTCACAAAGCAGGATATCTCAGTCAGCCAGATCATTGAAGTCAAGAGTGAGGGCTGTCCAAAGGGAAGGGAGGTGAGGGACATTCCTTAAGCTGTGCAGCTTATGGAGAAATCCTCCTTCGTGAAATCCTCCCCAGCAGTCTGCAGTGAGAGCTGATTTTTACTGTGACTGTAGTAGAAGCAGGGCATGCCAGGTTCTGGGTTCGGACAAAGTATTCCATGTTTAGGTTTTTGCTCTCCTTAAGTGTGGTTTTGAGGTCAAACGCCAGCCTTTTGCCCAGAGGACAGCCTGGGCCAGCTCCCCACTCAGACTGTTGAAGACCACAGGAAACCGTCACGCCCACAACAGACAACAGCAGCACCAGCAGTGTCGCCTTCATGTCTGAAACACTCTAACATTGAAACATTCAAAACGTTGGAATCATTAATTACGATGTCAATGTTTTCAAGAATAAAAACACAATAAAGCCAGTTTAATTTAATACAGCAAGTAAATATATTCAAAATTATTCTGATATCCTAATGTGTTGCCACTACACAGGTTTAACATAATTTACAGGACGTTATAAAGTATTAAAATAAAAATGAGTTATGCATGATTATAAGTTGATGGAGAGACTCAGGACGGATAATGTTAGCTTAGTATAATATAACACGTTACATTATCATAACAGTATAACATAATATACTACACTATAATACTACAACATCAACGCACTATTAGGAGTTTCATGCTTGAAAAACGCTAAAGTAGAACCATGCTATTAGAGGACAGGGCTTCAAAATAGGGACCCCATTTTACAGGGAAAACTTCATTACATTTTTATATAATTTATTTATTACATTATTACATAAAACTATTACATAAAACTAACTAAAAGACTTTTAAAACCAAAATTCAATTGGTGTTTGGTCATTTGTGTGTGTGCATCATCTAATCAGATTTTAGAACCAGATCTTTTTCATAATAAAGAAAAACAAGAATCCAAGTTCAGTTACATCTCCATAACAACAATAATAGATTGCTACAGTAAGGAATAAAGCTTAAGAAACAACTGACATATCGAAACTTTCAAAAAATTGAACGTACCTGATGGATACAAAAACGAATTGTTGTGCTCAAAAAGACAGATTAAAGCTCGCAGTTCCTGTTTAACAAAGATTAAACCACAGTTAAAATTCATTCAGAGAACATTATGTCCAACAGCAGTTTATGTTTCCACCCTAAATAGAGGGAGTAAAAGACCACGGATGAAACACAAGTGCAGTTTCCTCATAGATGGCTTTATCTTGAATGAGGAAAAACCTATGGTCGCCCCCTACTGTCTGGATCGAGGCATAGCCAATCAATTGCATATCACCATAGTAAGGACTACTGGTAGATTTCCTATCTTAAAGAACAGCTAAACTTTACGTCTTTCAATACTCTAGATCATGGATTAACCATCAATTTTCCTACTTTTTACACACAAAATCTCAAATGGCTCCAGAGTTATGAGTTCACCACCAATGAATTTTTCTATTTATAAGCTATTGGGCAACAAAACGCACAACTAAAGTATTACTCTATGTTAAATAAGTCCCACTATTTTAACTATAAATTGTCCATGACAATGACCTTTGCTCATACTGGCTGGGTGTTACACACATATAGGCCAGTAAAAAGGGGACTGAGGTGCAATAAGTCCTGGGAAGGGGTAGAGGGGTACTGGTTGTAAAGGTGACTGGCCAGTACATGTCTGTTTAACTTGGTAGCATGAGGGAACTCCCAACTGATCATATGTGGTTTGCCTGGGTGGATGCCTATCTCTTTGTGGTCGCTGGTAGACTTGATCCACTGACTCAGCAGCCATACTGGTGGGGGACATTTCACTCTGCTCAACGGATGGATATTCATGTGGTTCACTGAGCTGTGTTGAATCTTCAGCGGGTTTGCAAGTCTCATCAGGAGCTATCATAGTCTCTTCTACCAATACCTCATTCTTTTGCTCCTCTGCCTGAGCGTTAGGCTCAACCCTTGCCTCTGGTTGAAGAAAGGTTGAGGTACAGGCTTCTGCCTCTTTTCCGGTTTCCTTCTGGCAGTTTGATCTGAGTCTGAATTCTCAAGAGGGAGCTGGTCGCGTGGCATGAGAAGATTCCTGTGCAGAACTCTGGAACGGCCTTTCCCTTTCTCTGGCCTCACTTCATAGATGGGGAGACCTGACCCCATTTGCCGCACTACAGTATGAATACTATCCTCCCAGTAGTTGCGTAGCTTGCCAGGCCCCTCTCTAGGTGAGAGATTTTTCACTAACACATGCTCCCCAGGCTGTAGTATTGAGCTCTTCATCTTTGTGTCATAACACCTTTTACCCTTTTCAGCTGCTTTTTGGGCATTTTTCCTTGCAATGGTGTACGCTTCTTCCATACCTTGCTTCCAAGTCTGTACGAAGTCTCGTAGCTCTTTGGGATCTGACTGCGGGTGCAATCCAAACAGCATGTCGACTGGTAGCCTAGGTGATCTTCCATAAAGAAGATAAAAAGGAGCGTACCCTGTCACTTGACTACGTGTGCAATTGTAGGCATACAGTAGTTTATTCAGGTGTTCCTTCCAGTTTGACTTTTGTGTCTCCGTTAGGGTCTTCAACATCTGTAATTGCATCCTGTTCATCCGTTCCACCTGGCCATTTCCCATGGGATGGTAGGGGGTGGTTCGTGACCCAGCGACGCCACTGAGCTTCTTCAGCTGGGAGAACAGCTGGTTTTCAAATTCTCCACCTTGATCATGGTGTATTCGGGCCAGGAACCCGAATTTCAAGGCATAATCATTGAAGATGAGGTTTGCAGCTACTTTACCAGACTTAGATGATGATATGACAGTTGCCGACCCTTCATCACCAGCACTGGAATGGTTAACTTGTTCATGTGACCTTCCGCAGATGTGAGCCTGAAAGAAGTTTCTATCCATCCCAGGTACGGCATGCTGGTTCCATTTGCTGCTGTCAATGTCAGACTATCAGGTGTGTCAATCAGCTCTGACACATCTCTCATCTCTGCATTTGGCAGATACTCCTCCTTCCCTTGTTCATCAATGATACAGACCTGGGAACCAGTGTCCCACAGAGCTTGGGTCCTGTGGCCATTCAAGTAGCATTCAACGAGACACTGATGACCAACTAATGACGTTACTTTACAGAGTGAGGAGGAGGACAGTAGAGTCAGGGTGTTGTCTCTTCTAGTTGATTTTAAAGGTTTTCCAGATAAGGGTGCTCTTAGGTAATTTGCCAGTCTATGGGGCGTTTTTCTAGATATTGCCGACACTTGCCCTGTGGGGTTATTTCCTCTGGTTGAAGGTGGTTGTTTAGATGGTCCACTTCCTCTGATCTTACAGCCAGCTTGGAAGTGGTCATTACTTCCACAGTGATAGCAGTGTGTGCATCTTTCATCATTCCCACTCTGCTGGCAGGAGAAGCATCGTCTTGGAGCACGAACAGAGCCTCTGAATTGCAAGTTTGGTTCACACTGACATTGCATTGACATTCAACTCTGAGGCTGACTGAAGGAATTCTGAGCTGAGTGGTTCTGTTGTGACGCAGCAAGTGCCTGGTTGTTTACACCGTCCCTCTCTGGTTCTCTGTGCACAGGAGGAATATAGGGTTGCTGCACATAGACTGGCTGTTGCTGTATTCTTTCTTTAATCTGAGCTATCTCTACACCCAGGCTACTCAGGGAAGCAACACTTGCTCTCAGCTCTTTCAACTCTTTCAGCATGTCAGGTGGCACTTTTGGTGAGTTCTCTTTGGCAGAGCACTTACAGGATTGTGTGTCCTCTGGCTGAACCATGTGTACAGCTGCAGCGGCCTGAGATGCATGAGTTTTCTTTTTATTCCTCCTCTCAGCCTCTGTTGCACAGGCAATATTTAGTCGTTCCAAGAGTAGCTCATCTGGGGTTCCGGTATTCATTAAGAGTGGTTGAATGTCAGTTTTAATATTATCGTTCTGAAGACCAGTGAGAATGGTGTGTAAGAACATACTTTGAACAAGGACTGGATCGTACCTAAGCCCTGACTCTGACTCTTGGGATGCAAACAATACCTTTTGTTTCAGGTCCAGGACACACATCAAGAAAGTCTGAGGAGTCTCTTTGAGGTGCTGTGCTTCAGAGGTAAGTTGTCTGTATAGCTCTGCTGCACTTCGTTCTTGGAAATGGGAGCGGAGTATGCGTCGGAGTACTGGGAGGGTGAGATTGGGTTTACCCTCCAAGTAACTCTGTAGCTGTGAACCTGGAATAATGGCCCTAATTACAGCATCTATAATCTCTGTTTCTGGGTAACCCCTGTTCAGACCATTCATAATTTGATGGGCTAAGCTAGTAAAGGTTAATTTATCCTTTTGTCCTGGCTCACCTATCTGTCCAGCTATCTTGAAGTCTTTACGCCAGGCAGGGCTTGCCAGCTGAGGTTGCAGGTGAACTTGGGAAGTTGCAGCCTGAGGTTGCGGCTGAATGTCTGTGACAGTGCCTGCAGTAGATAACTGTTCCATTTCTGCCTCCTTTTGCCTCATGATGGTCTTTAGCTCATCAAATTCTGTATGCAATTTCTCATTCATCTCACTCTGCCCTGCCGTTTCCTCTCCAGCACTGATAGTCAACTCAGAAATCTTATCCTTCAATGGCAGCAGTTCGGACATACCTCCATCTTCTAATTCTTCAACACTCTCCCTTTCAAGATGCTTCACGATGTGAGTAATCAGTGAGATACGAGACTTTCCTATCACATCAGCCCTTTGATATCCTGATATGTTTAGGTAATCTGTGATCTTTAGCAAACTGTCTTTTGTCATAACATTCAACCCTCCTGCTATCTCTTCCTACATCTAAATCAGTGTTGCACGGAGTAACATAAGAGCATGGTATTCCGTACACTTGCAAATATTTCTGTCTATGTAATAAAAATCACTTTCTTGACATTTGTCAAAGATACATCCGAGACATTATCATATATCCGTTTTTCCATCGAATTGGTTGGAAAGACCATCTAAGCTGGGTTTGGACATCAAATCTATGCAAATAGTGACCAACCCCCCAGCGCCACACAAACATGGCGGGATGGGGAAACCCAGGGATGCGAATGTGAATGGGGTGGGGAAAACTTTCACGGCCAGTTAAAATGCATTTTAGCACGTTTAAACATCATGTTTAACACTTAAACGAATATTAAACAATGGATTATCACCATGAAACATAGTATGTTTAATACTGAGCTGTTAATCTAAGTTTACACCGTCAGCTAAGTTACCTTAGCAGACCCCTTTCAGCTGATGCAGCTTCATAACACTGCCTCACTTTACTAGACTTTTTTTCCCATGGTAGCCTCATTCATTGCACATATTGTTTATATTAATTCAATTTTATAATCAGTATAATCAGTTAATGTCAATTTTATGCAATTAGATTTCATAAAACTTCAAATAAAATGCAGGGAAAACACTGTACGGAAAACTGCTCCTTCTTTGGAAGCTGGTGTACGGAATACTGACGGCACAAACCGCGGACGCAGATGACGTTTTTTCTTATTTCTTTAAAAGTATTGGTCCAAATGTGACCAATCAAAGTGCATTTTGGTTGCTAGGCAGATTTTGCAGAGTCCAACCAATCATTAAATCGCGAATGACTTCGGGTATTTCCGCAATAACTACTAAAACGCGAAAAATGCCGAAATACTGTACGGAATACAGTGCTCTTACGTTAGCTGCTTTTCTCACATCCCTGAACATTCGACTTTTTACGAGGCGAAAGTCAGTCATCGACCAGCTTCTTGTTCACATTTTCCTGTTCCACTTTAAATTGTGCCTGAGGTGCCGACATAGATATACATAGATGCGGCGTTGTCTGTTGTTCTCTATCTGAGGCGATTCGTCTGCGCGTCCGCCATGTTGTGAACAAATTCAGTTGTATTGAGAGATGATAAATTCAGGATTTAATCGGCAACAACTTCCTTATTATTCAACCGATTTTCACCAAATTCGTTTTCTTATAATCCACAGACACAGATTAATCTAGTTTGCACGGACTGCTCTCTGTAGCTTTTCATTCTTTAATAACTGTGATCGTGCTAATTAGCCGTCCGGACCAGCAGGAAGATATTCAGTCTGCGCCTGATGTTAAAAACGAGTTTATCGCGAGATCCGGTACAAACATAATCTCACAATCAGCAAAGTGTGTGAATCACTTCTAATTTTAATACACATAAAAATAAAATACCCCAAAACACAGTTAAAAGGACGAAGCTGAAGTTGGCTTCCTGTTCGCCAGCTCCCTGAGACTGTCTGATGGGTTTTGATGTGTTAGATTGATGAGATAATGAACAGAGATGCTCATCAGGTCTGATTTTGATTTGGGGCGTTATGAGGAAACAGCTCCTCTTCACAGAAAACGGCCCACAGATTCATCAGTGCAGCTGCAGCTTGGTAGTGAAATGAAGGGAGACAATAAACTACAACCACAATCTTCACTAAACTGCACTTTCTAATGATCATATTTAACAGAGATACAGACGCGTAGCGCCGTTTCTGCTCCCGCGACAAGCTGCGGTGTTAGAGATCATCACACAATTACAGTAAGAAATGATCAGCGTCAACGTTTCAACAAACTCAAATTGAACACACACAGAAACATTCATGTGGGGTGAGGTCAAATGGCGAGAGAGTTTAATAGATATATGGATTAGATGTGATATATTAATTTGAGGATGTTGAAACGCTGATCATTTCGTCCTGTAATTGTGTGATGGTCTCCAATACCGCAGCTTGACGCGGGAGCAGAAACACTGTGGGCTGTTTGCTGTGAAGAGGAGCTGCAGTTTCCTCATAACCCCCCAAATCAAAATCACACCTGATGAGCGTCTCTGTTCATTATCTCATCAATCCAACACATCAAAACCCGTCAAACAGTGTCAGGGAACTGTTATCAAAACACAAACAATAGCCACGTTTACATGCAGCCTGATAATCCGTTAATAATCCGACTAATAGCTCAATCGGAATAGAATACGTCCATGTAAACACCTCAATCGGAATAGTCTAATCCGATTGAGGCCATTCGGAATACAATTTCTATCCGATTAAACGAGGTGGGTAAACTTCTAAATAATCCGTTAAATAGAAGAATAATAGCCATGTAAACGCCTGAATCCGATTACATTCCAATCGGAACGTGTAAGTATGTTCTGCGCATGTGCGTCGCGTCACGGCGAAAGTTTACACCGCTCAACATGGCGGAGCAGAAACTGGTCTGGACTTCACGTGATGTTCGCTGTCATGGTAACGTTTACTCTAAGCGCTACTCCACGCATGCGCGTCATTTTGCATCGGATTACTTGTAGTGAGCATGTAAACGAAGATTTTCCATCAGATTGTTGAATAGAGTGCATATAAACACCTCAGTCTAAATCTGTAATCGGATTGTATTCAATCGGATTGGCAAAAATCGTTGCATGTAAACATAGCCAATGTGCGTTCAGGTAAAAATAAAACATGAAAGACACGAAAGAACGAATTAGAACATCGTGATCACGAAAAAAAAATCGTACCCACGAAGTAAAGAAAACGTGCGCACGATTAAAAGAAAACGAAGGAACGATTTAAGAACTTGTGACCACGAATAAAAGAAAACGTGCGTACGAACTGCAAAACGTTCTCTCGAATTATTCGAGGCTGATGCACCATTTAAGGTGGTATGGGAAAATTCGAACAAGAAGCTGGCTGATGCATCATTTAAGGTGGAACGGGAAAACTCGAACAAGATGCTGGCTGCCTGCTGTTCTGCAGGAATATAGTGTTGACCCTGCGTCCCGATATTTCTCATAAAACTTCCTCTCCCATTTGCTCGCGCTGATTTTGCCTGATCTGTAGTCAGATGGATCCACAGGCTAGTCAGCTCTGCCACCGGATTTGGTGCAACAGATCAGACTTACGGATCCAACTTACAGATCAGACAAAATGTAGGACAGCAGTGCGGAAAGGAGGTTTCATCTATTTTGACACAGCCCTCTGAGTCTTTTTGAATAAATAATTTAGTACAAAAACAGTGCAAGGACACCAGAAAGAGACCAGAAGAAAGAAAAATATATTAATCAACAGCACTCACAGTCTTTAAGTAGAAAAGCCTTTGTGGATTTTTGTTATTGAGAATATTAGGCAGGGAATCAAAGCAGTTTTAAATCTCTGATAAATAATCTAAAGTAAGGTTTATTGGAGGTAATTCTGAGTTTGTGCAAATGAAGAGCTGTGAGCCTTATGGCACCATCAATGAAAGAAATACCTGCATTGACTGAAAGAAATAAGTCCACTGTGTCATTAATATGGATTACTTGCAAAAAAAAAGTACATCAACAGTGATACCTCATTTCAAAAGCCTGCTGAATTAACACATTTTAAATACAGACTTATTTGTGCGTAAACTGTGTCGATTATTCCACTAAACAGAAGAGTAAGGGGTAAAGTTATGTTCAAAGGCCATTCATCATGTTTCTGCCGCCCTCTTGTGGACGTTTGCTAACATTACAGGACGTTTATTACATTTAAGCTCACATGCGTGTGAACATTACAGTCCACCAAGTGGGTATATTAAAGCAGAATGAGCTGGTAGGATCCAAACAGTGTTTAATCCAATTAATCTTGAAAAATGTAATTAACAGGGTTGAAATCCAGAATGTTGAAAGCCCCTTTTTATATCGACTAATCACCATTTTTTACTTTATATAATCTCTTTTATTTTTCCAAATAAACTTAATTATCATTGAGTCTATAGTTGCACAAGTTTTGGGGTCAACATGCAGGGACAAAGTGGGATATAGCACTCCCTCAGAGAGTCATTAGCAGAGGAGGGAAAGTGACTAGTTACGGTAATCAATTACATGTACTCAAGCACAATTGTGAAAGGTAATTTTACTTGAGTTGTAATTTTGCTGAAGTAACAATACTTCAGAAGGGGTGTGCACTACTCTGCCCATCTCTGATCATTAGCCTTAGCTCCTATTCGTTTAAGTGGGACTGGCTCAGTAGCACATGTGCAACTGGAAGAGTTGGACTATACATAATATTTTAAGATGTTTTGAGGGAGCTTTCAAACCATATGGCAGTTGTTCCTGATCCCTTTCCTGATCCCAGTTAGCTTCATTTGCAGATCTTCAGCCAGCTGCTTAAGAGAAGCCCATGGTTGTTAAGTGTTAATAAGTTTTAAAGAGTCAGAGAATTTATCACGCTCTAGAATTGTCTGACGACTGAAAACTGTGTAACCAGTCCTAACAAGTCATTTAAGGCCTAGCGAGTTAAGTTCTGACACTTTACAAGTGGAGGGGTCTCTGCACTTTTACACATGCCACAATTACATTTTTCTTTTTTAAGTTAAACAAATATAAAGTAAAAATAGCATTTTTTTAAACAGTGCTGTAGTGGTTGTGCCTGCCCTGTGATGGACTGGCAACCTGTCCAGGGTGTATCGTGCCTTCCGCCCATTAACCGCTAGTATAGGCTCCAGTTTAGATGGTGTGTGTGTGTGTGTGCGCGTGTGTTTTGAACATTTTGAGCCATGCAAGCATGGTTTTGTGCATTACTGCAGGTAGTAGAGGTGTTGAGGGGCTGCGGCACTAATAAAGCTTTGCATCTGTTTTCTCAAACTTTATTTTAAACTTTATAAAGAATTTTGCAAATTTGTCAAAATGTCTGCATAATTCAGTCACTGAGATGTAAACAAAAGTCATTCAGAGTGGTTGAAACATGTTTTGTAATGAATGTGTGAAAAATATGTCCTAATGTAAGCGTCCAAAACACTGTTTCAAAAACACAACATATTTATTAAAATTATCTCTACATCTAACAAATCATATACGAACTTACAGAGATCGGTTTTTTGTGATACTACATTATACACCACCAAATGAGCTGCACTCTTCTGCTGCTTCTCTTACTGTATGTGCTATGTGTCTTGGGTTGCCAGCTATTCAATATACATTTATGAGACACTTTGTCTTCATTTTCAAACTTTTTCTGTGGCCGCAGAACATTTAGAAAGTAGCCCAAACAAAAAACGCACCCCTATATAATCCAATCTGTACTGCCATTTCAAACCAGCCGGATTTGTCAGGAAAACCCCAAACGACATGATCTACCAAGTAACGCCCCTTTAACTGAGACACAGGGACAGAAGGAAGAGCCTATGGCTGTAAGGACTATGATCCCTCACCTGGTCACCTGGTGGTTAAAAGCATGAACAGCAGCTATACATCTACTCTGTGGGGGATGTTATTTGATAAAACAAATTACTTTAGCTTAATGGCTCAAGATAGTTTTCAGCTGGTATTTATAGCAAATACCCTGACAAACTTGCACATTCATTCATAGCCAAGGTGTGAGCTTCATATATAAACTCTGAAAATCCTGAAACAAGATGTTTGGTATTGGCTCAAAACAATGGAAATATGTCCCAATTTGCTGATTTTGAATCAGTCTCCAAAAGCAGTCATGTGGTTGTGTTCTAAATGAAGCTTCGGACATCCTTGAGTCCTACTGCTTAGATAACTCAGCGGTTAGTACTACAGCCAGCCTGTCAGCAGCCAGAGTTCAAACACTGGTTGTGTACACCATGTTGCAATGGCAGAGTTATTAGAGAACGAGAGGCCATTCGGATACACCATATTACTGGTTTACTACTCCATAGGGATATGAGAGAAATTCACCTGTTAGTAGGGTGAGTTTGCTTAATAAACCTAAAACAATCTAGATAAAGATAATTAAAAAGGCATTCTGGCCTAGCATTTAATACGTTATGTAATATTGTGTAGCACAACATTGCATTCCTCATTCTCATCAGTTGGACAGAAATTGTGATTTTATGTCCATTTTGTGTCTTTATCAAGCACCGTTCTCTCACTACAATACCCAGCATGCATTATGCAAATATGTCATACAACCATTGGTAATCCCTCCACAGCAGCAAAGAAATCCTGAATGTTAGTGTAGCCACTGATGTAGATGGTAATAAATGCAGACACTGGAAAAGCATCCAACCCACCTTCAAGATACATCATCAAAAGGGGGCTGTCAGTGCTTAAATAGCAAAAGACTGCTGTGGGCCTGTTGTAGGAAAAAAATATACTTTTTTTCATCTTTTGGATACTTTTTCTCTTACATCTGCGCATAAAAAACCCAAAACTGAAATGAGCATTATCAATAAGCTAGCCAGCTAATGTCAGTGATATGATTTTAACATTCACAATTTATTTACCTTCTCAAAACAGTGAACCTCCTGGTCAGTGTGATACATTTAACCATTTACTCTGTCTATGTGTTGACTGATCTAATGCAAATATCATTTCCAGTTGAGGTCATGTTTTCTTTTGTGGAAAATTCAGGAACACAAGCTCCAGTCAATCACAGCATTAGTACACAAGACAAACACTGTCTAACAGATGCATCTAGAGCTAGATGTGTGTTATTCTCAGTTTGTTCTGTTGTCTTTATTCATGATCACTTAGCCTATGACAAAGTACAGCCAGAACATATTAACTTGGCCTAAGAGCATTCTCCTGGGGGTGGTGGAGGGGGCGGAGTTTTCTGCATAAATATACTGACTTCATGTGAAACTCTATAGTATTTTGCTGGACGTGGTGACCTACATTATAATGGCACTTGAGTTGTATCTTGACCTGCACTCTCAGCCTTGTCGCTCTGTCTACATATTTGCCAAGCTAGCAAACATTCCGTTTGAATACAAAGAGGTGGATCTCTCTGCAGGTAGAAAAATCATTGAATTATTACTTTTCAGTCATAATGTGATGTAGTTACATGTTGCCTCTTGGATTTTGTGCACTGAAAGTTGTAGTAGCATTTTTTTTTGACTGTTAATAATAGTTTACATGTACAGTGGTGTATTCATCATTTCCCTCCTTTTTCAAGTCTACAAGTTTGTTGCTATAGCTTAGAGAGTACAGCTTCTATATTTCTATGGGTATTGATGATGTATTGAAATCTAATGATTTCACTTTGTCTATCAGGTGAACATTTCGGAGAAGAGTTTGGAAAGATCAGTGTGGTAAGGAAAGTGCCTGTCCTCAAAGATGGAGCTTTTATCCTTACAGAGAGGTGAGTGTCTGAAAAGTGAATTTTCAGATTTCTTTTACAATCACACATTAATGGAATTTCTGTTAAAACGTTAACAGGGAAACAAATAATGGGAATTTAAATGGAAAATTAGAATGTATGTACCATTTTTGAAGGTAATTAAAGGCCAATCTAATCAAACTGACTACAGTAGGTTTAGTACATGCTACATATCATCATAAAAAACAAATAACAGACCCACAACACAGGTATACAAAACTCAGGGCCTTGCAAAAGTGTTCAACCCCCTCAAAAGTCAGATTCAAAATCATCCATTGTCTTGATAACAAATGACATAGATTGTTTCAGCCAGTATTTCTGCTGCAAAGAGTTATGTTCTTAAAGTCAGTTTTCAGGTAAATTCAGTATTTGTCAGCAGATTAAAAAATAAATAAATAAAAACTGTAAGTATTAAATATTTCAACCCCTATTCAACCCCTTCAGACAAGCACTTGGTAGAGCCACCTTTTACTACAGTAACAGCTTTATGTCTGTTGGGGTAGCTTTGCCCACTGTTTAGGAGTGAATTTCACTTATTCTTCCAGGCAGATTTGCTGCAGGTTGTTCAGGTTGGAAAGATGACAATAACCCTTTTGTGATTCAACCACTCCTGTGTTGCTTTGCCCTTGTGCTTGGGATCACTGTCCCACTGGAAGGTGAAGTTTCTTCCAAGCTTTACTTTTTAGAAGACTGAAGCAGGTTGTCTTGCAGTATCTCCCATCCCCACAACAGGATGCTGCCACCCCCATGCTTCACTGTTGGGATGGTGTTTGTTAAAGAATGGACAGTGTTAGGTTTGCACCACACACAGCATTTTAAACTTTAGCCCAAAATTTTACATTTTAGCTGGGTCACTAATGCTTTCTGGCAAACTCCAGATGAGCTTTAATGTGTTTTTTCTTCAGTAATGGCTTCTTTCTAGCCACCGTTTCATACAAGCCAGTTATTTACAGAGCTCTTGATATCGTTGACCGATGTGACTTCATTCCAGTCACTGCCACTGAACTTCTTTAAAGTGAGGAATCTTCTTCTTGCTGTCATGCTAAATTTTCAGGGATGGCCTTGAGTAGACAGTGCCTAGGTGGTATGATGCAGCTTCCTTACAATTGATCCAACAGTGCTCACAGGGATATCCAAACAGCTGTTTTGCTTATATTGTAGCCTTTCCTATTTTCTATGTCCCATTTCCTCATAATGCTCTTAGGTCCTAGTTTCACAGCTTTCCTTCAGATTCACAGCCTGATCAGTGGTACTTGAATTAAGGGGTCTTTTATCCAGAAGAGGTGAACTTTTTTAATGATTTAGGACAGTCGCAGAGGACAATTGTAAGCCAACTGTGTCCTTGTTAGGGTAATATCTTTCATCTCTGTAAACTTGGAGCTTCCACAACTCAGAGCTTGAATTGTCATGCAAACAGCATTTTTAAGTAGTAATTAGTGTCATTTATCATCCAGATTATTTTTAAGGGCCTTGACTGAAAATAAAACATAATAAAAATGTATTAAGTTTACTACATGTTTACGCTGCAAAGTTGCAATAATATTAAATAAGCAAGTCAATGATGAAAATAATCTCAATGATTATCTCAGTCAAAAATGGAGAAGTGGGAATACTGTCTCAAGAAAAATCTAAAAAGCCTTTATTAACACATGGCAATGCATATAAAAATTGCAGCCTAATCAAGGCCTTCTTCAGGACACAAAAAATGTTGTCAAATATCATGAAACAATGAGGCAGTAGCCTTCTCCGTGCATTCAGTTCATTTAGTCTTAAATGCTTTTTCATTTTCTGGAATTAGTTTAATAATTTTTAACATAATTTAATGCTATATTGTAGCACAGCAATCCTGCAGTACCTGGTGGGGAAATATTCCACTCCAGACCACTGGTATCCAGTTGACCTGCAGAAGCGTGCCCGGGTTGATGAGTACCTTTCTTGGCAGCATACTAACATGAGGACCCATGGATCAAAGGTCTTTTGGTTCAGGGTAAGAGCCATTCAGAGTCGGTCTTTGCACTAGGAAAAGGTAGGCAATCGCTTAGAGCCCCCATGAGCCAAAATTAGATGTACTGTACGCGTTGATGTTTAAAAACCTCTTCTAAAATATATATACATTATAAAAAAGCTGTAATTTGTGATTGTAGTGATCATTTTCAGAGTAATTTCAATTCAGCCCCACCCCCTGGTCATGGTTGTAATGGACTACCCAGTGTTTTTATATGATGACACAGCAGTTTGAAGACGAAGTGCAGTTAAGCATTAATCTACATTATGGAGTGAATGCTTTGTTAAGTGTTGAGAGGAAAAATCAAACAAAGTTATCCAAGTACCTCACAAAAAATTTCTTAAAGCAATTAGTTAAATAATATTATAATATTTTTACAATTGTCAAAACAAGAAATATTATGTATGTTGACTAGATTTAATTTTATTATTTAAAGATTTTAGTTTTTTTAGTTTTTGCAGCAGCATTTTTTCAGTGCCCTGTTCCTGTCTTTTGCCTAAAGCCCCAAGAATCTTTCCCCTAGAGCTGTCTATGTTGGACATGTACTGATAGAAGTTACACAAAAACTCATTATGCAACTCAAACAGTCAGGCATTGACCTTCTTCCCCACTTATTGATTTGCTTACTTATTTACTAGGTTACTCAATGCTTTTTGACTGAACTTCCCTCCTTCCTTATGTCAACTAAAGTACTATCAGGACAGAATATGTTTTCTCCCATAAAATTGTCTGTTACGTTTATGACTGATACCTAAGAAAATGAGTTGTGTGTTGTGCTGAAATTGGACTATCTACAAGATTAATACATTGTCAGTACACAATATGCAGCTTTAGCTGCTCACAAGTAGAAAACATATACTCATAGCTTGCTGTATTTAGTGAATGTAATATGTCATTAGCAAAGAAGTTTACAGCCAACCATAAGTACAAACTACCAAAACTACACATGGTAGTTTTTCTATCATATAGATAGATCAAAACTCATTGACTGGATTTGGGCCACACAGAATATAAGACATATTATAACATAGTATGTTAAGTACGTATTATATAAGTATTAAGCATGATAAAGTTTTGTAATATAGTAAGTCAGGGGTGCCAAATGCTGCTCCTGGAGATCTACAACCCTGGAGAGTTCAGATCAAAAACACCTGTCTCTAAAATTCAGATGCCCCTGAAGACCTTCATTACCTGGATCAGATGTGATATATTAAGGTCAAAGCTAAACTGTGAGAGGTGGTAGACCTCCAGGTCAAGTAAATGCTTCCTTACGTTCTTCCCTACTTTTTAAAACTGATATATGTAAATGATTTCTGTTCTGATTGGCTGCCCTGTATTGTGTCTTATTCAGAAAGCAGTCTGGGCTGAAACACTCCTTATAACTTCAATGTGATGGGTGGGCCTAAACTGCTGTAGACAAATGTTTTTTTGTGAATTCAAAACAGGGTGTTTTTGCAGATTAGGTTCCATATTCACTCTCCCTCAGAAAAAAGGTGCTAAACTGTTACTGGGGTGGTGCCCCTCACACCACTGGGATGGTCCCCTCAAAGGTACATCTTCAGTACCTTCAGTACCGTTGACTCTATACACCCAGTCTCGATTCCAGGTTTTTTATTTTACTTGTCTATTTTAAAACTTTATGTTATGACAAAGGTTATATATGACAAAGGTTAATGTCCCCTTTTTTCTGGGAAAGTAGTAACCTTGTAGTATACCTTTAAAACTTAATTAAGCCACACTGGTGGACCTTAGGACAATGGTGTCCATTTTCTCTGACAGGGGAGTAAATGGTACATTTTGAAAGAATGTTCATATATCACTGCTGTCGGAAGAAAACCTCATATCTCCATGTCATTTTTCATTTTTCGACATAATTTGAAAATACCTGTTGGCCTTTACATTGTGTGTAAATTTCATGATGAATGGACCAAAAGAAACAGCCCAAAATGACTTGGGAAAAATCTGTTTCCATAGACTTACATTAAAAGTAAAGTAGGTTGTTTCCTTTTCCTGTAAAGTTACCATTTTAGAGATACAAGGTTTTTTTCAGACAACAGTGATATACTACATCAATATTTTTACCTCAAAAAATTGAGTAAGTTCAGTTTTCCATGCTATGTGCTATTTAATGCTGTTTGAGTTTGGATTTTTGATGGAGATTTCTCGTAGGGAGTTCTGCCTGCTGTCACTGGGGCTCCTGTGCCGAAAGAGAAGATGGACTCTGCAGTGGAAGACCTGAATATGAGCCTTAAGCTCTTTGAGGAGAAGTTTCTACAAGACAGGCCTTTTGTAGTCGGAGAGAAGATATCACTGGCCGATCTGGTAGCTATAGTGGAGATCATGCAGGTAAAAGATGCAATCTTTGAGTGTTTACCAGAAGTAGCATCAAATGTTATCTATCACTGCTGTTTATTATCTCACCCAAAAAGAACTTTGACACATTTTTGTGTGTGCTTATTTCAGCCGGTTGGAACAGGCTTGGATGTGTTTGAGGGCAGGCCTGCTCTGAGCGCATGGAGAGACAGAGTAAAGAAGGAGATCGGCAGGGAACTTTTTGAGGAGGCCCATAAGACTATCTTGAGTGTAGCCTCACTCCCACAGACCTTCGAAAGAAAAGGTTTACCTGAATTTCTTAAGATCCGGATCCAGAAAATGTTCAACTGACTTGGCATTTGCAGTGACTCAGGCAACCATACGGATCAATCACAGTCAGGGGGAGGTCTCAGAACAAACAAAGCAATTGTTAGAGCTTCAAAAAGCTAAACAATAGAGGATCCTCGGTAGGACTGTCCTAGGTAGGCTCCTTGTTTGCATTACATAATGTAAATGGAATGGTTTCACAAGGCCGCTTTGTCATATCACCAGAAAAGTGCACAAAATTTAATGGGGAAAATATTGTCGATGTAACTGATGAGCTAGCAAGCAAAACATTAATGCTAATTATATATTTATGTATACAGTTTCACTTGGAATGTTCTGCAGTTATTGTCTGTATTAGAAGGATCGTTCTGATTAAGACAGCCTTTGATGACGGGGTCTAGAAACTCAGCCCACCTGGACTGCAACCTAACATTTGGAACACAACTCAAGCTGTTTAGCAGATGATGCACATCCTACCGTATGAATGTTTTGCATTTGAAGCATACTGCCAGCTTTAGTCAGACTCTGGCTAAATGCTCTAATGTGGTTAAGGCTGTAATCTCTTTTGCTGCTCACACTAAAAGACATCACCAGCCGACATGCTGTCGCTTTGTGTCTGTCCAATGTGCTAAATCTCAAGTTGTAATGAAACTATGTATCAGTGTCTCTCATTAAAGTAATTCTGTAAAATGTTTCCTTACATGGACTTGCTGAAGATCCACCACGCAGTTTGAGTTTGAGCTTTTTTCCCTCATTTGCCTGTGGTCATGAATTTGACAATGCACAAAATAAACATTAAGTGAATGTTTAAATTATTATCTCATGTTATTCTTCTTAAACATTGTCTTCTATCAGACTAAGAACTATTGGAATTAGTGTAGTGTAATATGCAATTTTTTAAGCAAGCCACCATGCTACATTAGAAAGACAGAACTTTAAAGTGAAATCATAGCCTGCATATACTAGTCATATGAAAAAGACATTTCAATAGAAGGGGACATTATAATGCTCTTGTAATGCCCTTATTAAGCCTTAACAAGCCAGCAGTTGGGAAATAACAGACTGCTCATTAGTAAGTATATTAAGCAATAACTAAAGTAAATTAAGCATTTTACAGAGCACATCTATTTTGTGTATTATACATCATAATCTTTTGTCCATTATTATGTCCTTATTAAATTATACCAATCCAAAAGCTGGCAACTACTATTAAAACTTTATTAAGCATTAACAAGTGTGAATGTAGGATTTTCCCAGAGCATTTTATTTGTTGATTATGAAGAGTACTTAAGCCTCAACACCAAAAATGAATAGTGTCAGTCTTGAGATAAAGACATTCTAGAAACCAGTCAAGTGCAAGGCCTCTTTTATATCTGTATTCTTTTTTTTCACCATGAGGACACAGCTATGTAATCATAGCCTTTATGTACTGATAATATGAAGTGCACTGTAAACCAGAAGTGGTCACCTTTATGCTATAAAACACAAAAATTAAAATGCTTTGAAGTTATTGCTTAATAGTGTAACAATTATCAGCCAGTTAATTATTGGCTTGATAAGTTAGTAACCTTCTATTGGCTGGATAAAGCTTAATAAGGGCATAATAATGAACACCTAAAATACTGTGCAAAAGATAATGATGTGCAATACACAAGTAAATGTGCTCTGGAAATGCTTAATACACCATAGTAAAGGGTAGATCACAGAATCTGGATTTTAAGGCTTACAATACAATAGCGTTAAAGCTTACAATACAATAGCATTATTGTGTCCCCTTTACTGGAGTGTCACCCTACATTTTTACCCACTAAAAACCTTTTATTAACTCTTTGAACCCCAGACTCGTTTATTCAGTAGTAAATCTTAAGACTTGCTAATAATAAACTCCTAGTGTCTGCATTCTAAAAGCACCTATTCTAGTTCTTTTGTTAATTTTTCCTGAGGGTTGGTACCTTAACATTAAATTGCGGCCTGCTTCCAATAGACCTTTGTACATAATTAGATCATATCTGTAGTGTTGGCAGAAAAGAATGATCAGCACTGCTCTCCATTAAGGAAATTTTTCCAACGTTCATCCCAATGTCTATCTGCAGCATCTGTAATATGTTGTCAGTTACTATAGATGTTGAATGTTCATTATACTTAGAAAAGAGCTGAAATATCAAATCAAAATTCCCTGGTCAGTTGCTGACATTGCACTCTAATAATACAGGTCTTAGAATTAATGTGTTAGTAAAATTTTTCAACTGCAGTAAAATTCAGTCCTGGTTTTGCTTTCCGTGAAGTTTTCTGATATGCATGCACACAGTCAGAAACCTGTGAAGACTCCACCCACACCACACTGATAATATTACCAAAAATTTTGTGAATTCTTTGAGTATTTCTTAGAAACACTTACAGGTGACATTCAGGAACTGCTTGTTTATTTCTATTACAAAGGCGTTTTTATCTTAAGTACAGGGAAATACTATTATTGTCTATCGTTATCGGCAATGCATAACAGATGCGGCAGGTAGGCTTGAGGTTGAAACATGCTGGGGTACACTTTTATGTACAGTCAGTGTGCAAAATACCCCCCGTGTCCAATGTTGGCTGGCTACTCCATCGTTGGCTGGCTGCTAAATCACTCACCATAATGCTTCAATCGCAATAAGACACCTGGAAATCCTCTTTTCTAGTTTGGTCATGCTCTCTTCTAAGCATTAAATGAGATATTACACATCTCTTCTGTCTTCAGTTTGAGAAATGAGTAAAAATTCACTCTTACCTCCAGTCTCTTGGGAATTTTGGCGAGCTTTCAGATTTACAAATATGCTACGACATGCTGTAAAGTTTTTCAGAAGGATCATGGGCATAGTTACAGTTGCTAGGCTATGAAGGACCAACTGGGTGAACCAATTTGCTACAGCACCACCCTGAGGCAGACCAGCGCTGCAGATTGTGGGAGGAGCAGCTAAACTATGACCTTTCCCTGGATTAGTATTTGAGTGTTTATTTGTCCCAAATGGACAGCATATCATCAACATAAGATTATTAGCTTAATTTTGAGAAATTCAGGGTGTCCAAGGCATAAATTAGTATTTCACCCCCTGGTCAAATGACATTTTGTTGATTTGCCAAGTGAAAGTAAGTTAACATATCCTCTACAGAGAACAAACCGCTGCACATTTTAACGATTACTGTTTGTTTGCTGAATTTAACATACTGAAAAAAATAAAACATAAATGTGGCCTGTGCAAAAGTTATGGTGCATTTTATATATCATTTTATATTCTTTTCCCAATATGTTAAACTAAAAAAAGGCAAATAAGCAATAATTGTGCTCTAAAGATTTGCAGAATAATGCCAAATTTAAGTTTGTACCATGTAGAGGTTGTGTTTACTTATTTCACTTAGAAAAACAACAGTATATGTTGTTCAAACTTTTGCATGCGACCGTGGAAACAAGTTATGGCTGCATTTTGCTTTGCATTATGCTTTGCAGTTTGCTAGTCTTGACACTAGTGAGTCACTTTCAGACGGAGAGAGAAGGGGAAAGTGAAGTCTTCTCTTTCGTTTCATCTGTACTTTGCGTGTGATTTAATGGGCTGTGTTCTTGGCCCACTGTGCTGCAGCACTATTTGCTATTCACTAAGCTGCTGAAGCCCTTGGGTCATTACAGCAGCAGCCACATTTGATTCATTCTTGTCATACTGCTCTTTGGGAACAGTCTGTATGGACGTCTGTGGATGTCATGTCTCTGGACACAGAGAAAGAACAAAGTCAAATTATCTCTCATGCAAACACACACACATTCTTAAGTTCCTTGACCATAAATCTGACAGCAATCATAGCACTATGAAAATCTTTCACTATGAACATATGGAGGATTGCATGCCCTTCAGTGAAAAAATGTAGAACTTCAAACCAAGAGGCTCTCCCTGCAGAAATGCATCACAAACCTGGTCCCAGCAAGCAAGCTTTCATTTAATCTTTCACTAATTAAACATAAAAGATTCTAGACTGGGAGTTGCTATTTGATTGTGCTACGTTCTCTTGTCTATTGAGAGACAATAGAGGCAATTTAAGTCGAACACACATTTTTTTATTCTTCAAAACAAACAGACAACAGAGGAACATAACTGCGCTTTATATGCTAATTCCTGATAAGATTGAGCAAGGGGTGCAAAATTAGCTTTCTTCTTTGAGGGATTTAGACACACCAAATTCCAGCGA
The DNA here is from genome assembly GCF_904425465.1 of Colossoma macropomum. Classification (NCBI taxonomy): domain Eukaryota; kingdom Metazoa; phylum Chordata; class Actinopteri; order Characiformes; family Serrasalmidae; genus Colossoma; species Colossoma macropomum. The sequence goes on along the minus strand of NW_023494793.1, from coordinate 17,597,205 downwards.
AGCTATCAAGGGACCAAAGCATTCAGCGGAGTCATTAATAAACTTAATTAAGAGTGGAATTGAATAACCTTGAAATATTTTTAAGAGCGGTGGAAAAGTCACATTGTAAGTGGATTTTGTTTCAGTCTGGAGGAGTGGACCTGTTACTGTCGAGAGTTTACGTGCTGGAAGTCTGCGTGGTGGAGGATGGTGATGACGGTGACACCTTGTTGCTCTTGCTGATTGAAGTTATCGCAGTGTCCACCTCGGAGTCTCCAGGTTTGGCTACCCATGGGTTTCTTCCACAGAAGAGATACGGCAGAGCACAGTCCCTGAACTGAGAGAGAGAGTCATTTCAATGTTGTGGAACATACTCAGTGCATGAGCATTCGTTAACTGTACTCAGGGTCTCTCAGTTTTCTCAGAGTCTACTTTTCTAAAATGTTAAAAGGCTCAGCTGGTAAGACATTTTTACCGGAATTTGGTGCGAATACATAATATATGTTTAAAAAAGAAACAACAAAGTATCTTATTCATTACAAAAATGTATAGATATGGATTTATTCATTATAAAAAAACCTGCTACTCCTGATGCTACAATAAGATGAAAAAATGGTTCTTAAAGGGTTCTTTAGTAAAGACAATGGTTCTACATAACACTCAAATAATTTGCATGCTTAAATGGTTCTTTACACAATTACATGGTTCTTTAGATTGACGGAGAATGTGTTCTATATTTTCTATAGCACCTTTTGAAAATGGTTCTTTATAGCACAAAAGTCCTGCTAATTTTATATAATAACTCTTTTTGATGCTATATGGAAGTATAAACAACACATTTTCCATCATTCTGGAGAACAATTTTACCTTGCAAAGAAAGCTTTAGGCATGAAAAACAAACAACACAAAACAAAAAAAAAAACAAGCCGCATTTCATAAACATGCAACAAATACAGAAAACACATTGAACATTTAACAGAAATGTCTCCAGAGGACACTCTTTGCCATTCTAACTTTGAATTTCTATGCAGATTCTAAACATTCCCTGGTAAAATTAAATGAACTTTTATTTGAACAGATTACTAACATCACTGTATCTTAATGGGAATTAGGTCCACAGTCAAACTGTACAATTTCTAATAGCAACAGCAAATTGTTTTCTGAATTTGCAAAATGTTTATGAGTTTTTACATGGTTTTCATTGTACTGTGCATTGGGTTGTGTCCGCTGGAGTGGAGAAACTCATTTTAAACTAGAATCGTTAACAATACCGCTTCACTGCCCTTGGCCCAATGTGTCAAACATCTGGAATGAGGCGATTGTTTTTTATAGTAAATCCAATATTTTGTCTTTTTAACAATGTATTTTAATAGTTTAAGATATTGACCACCCCATGCTGAGGTCTGCAACTCTTACTACCTGTACATTCTAAATGAGGATTTCTGGACTTCCTTTATTTACCCAACCATATGACCAAAGCATAACATCATAGCATGGTGTAACACTAAATATCACTTTAATAATTATTGACCCTTATGTGCTGCAGTCATTGTTGGCGATAGAGCAATGAAATCCTGGAGTCATACAGTCTGTGTGGAGTCAATACAACTAAATGTACTGAAGACATACCCTTAAAAGTACCACCCTAGTGATAACAGGAGCACCCCCCCAGTGACAGTTTAGTGTAAATGTAATTTATTGCATAACTTGCAATGTATGTAGTTACATACGTAATGTTTAAGCATTATGTATATATCTTTCAGCAACCACGTAAGCCACTACCACCATTAACTTGCCTAGATTAGACTGTCTTTGTGAACTAAACACAGGTCAGATAACGAGGTCACTTAGGGAAGTTAGCCTGTAAATGAGTTACAGAAGTTGAGTAAATGGATCAAAAGGCATTCCACATAAAGGTATAACTGTAGAAACAAAGTTGCCTCAACAAGATGTTTTTATCAGCCTATCAGCCGCTCGTTCAATGTGGAATGCCTTTGAGGGAATCTATTGTTGTACAATGTGTTTAGTGCTGTTTTATACATTATTATATGCAGTATTGTGTGTGAATGTGCTGTGATTGTGTTTACACTGCCTAATTTTGTTTATCCTTACATGGTCATGTCTGTCACACATGTCACTTGTCATGTAGAGGCTGGGCCTAATCTTGGCATCAGTCCAGCGATAACACTGTGTCAGTCCATTGTTTTACAGGCTGGCTAGAGGCACAAGAAATCAACTTTGATTCTCCAGACAAACGACTAGCTCCCTGGTTTCTAATTGGTTTGGAATCTTCACCTTTCAGCTTATTAATTAGTGAAAAGCATATTTAGTAGCACTCACTGATGTCTGTAACTCATTTTCATTACTCTAAATCCAGCGTATACTTTTTCTTGGATGGATTTCTTCACAGTTATCTCTATTGTGTTTGTCATTGTATTTTTACACATTCTGATTCAATCTCCCCTATTAGCAACAGCCAACAGAGGTGTGAAGTAGCCTAAGCCCCATACTACTGTAAATGTATTGTTATGTCAATGAAAAAATGACTGCAGGAGAAGTAAAGGTATCCTAACAGTAAAAAAAAAAGTAACAGGTCAAAAAAACTCTTTCCTAGCACACATAGCATCTACCAGCCTAGAAGGTACTATTCCTCTCTTTTTCACGTCCTTGGTCTAAAATACAATGCTAAAGCTCCGAAGTGCAACATCTGAGCTACAGCAAAACTCTCCAGGTGCAAATCACTCTCCGAAGTCAAAACCGCTGGTTGTGCTTTTAACGATTGTTTCTCTTTCACTCACCTGTCTGTTCATGAAGATGTATATGATGGGATTGAAGACTGTACTGCTCTTGGCCAGATACATGGGAAACGTGGCGATCAGAGGGTTGATGTAAAGGTCGGGATCAAAGATCACAGCAAGGGCAAAAGATGCATAGGGCAGCCATGTTAGTAAGAAGGCCAGGACCATCACAACCACCATACGTGCCACCTGCATCTCAGCCTTGGCTGTGCTTCCACCTTCTGCCATTTGCAGCTTGGCTACCTAGGATAGAAACAGAAGTCTTTAGCTTGATTTAACCCAAGTAAACTTTTCTTTCTTCCTCCAGTTTCCTTTCACTGAACAAATTCGTAATAAAGCAATATGTTAACTTCTTTATTTCTTCTTATTCTCTTAAAAGTCTCAAAATGAGAAATATTAGATATGCGGACTAGGTTTAAGATGATTTCGCTTGCCAAAACCAAGTCTTGCAGAAATCACCAGTTTACCTCCTTCTCTCTGAACTGTGCTCTTAATATTTGAGTTTCTTTTTCAGTCAGTCATAGAATCACTCCTTCACGCCCCCCACACTGATTTAGAAATTATGCTTTTCTCTAAAGGACCTCTGGGTTGCAGGTCTCTACCTGTCGTAGGGTCCATAGCAGACGCGAGTAGGAGAAAACGATGGTGGAAAAAGGCAGCGCGAAACAGAGCATAAAGTAGCACATGATGTACGAGACGTTGGCTGGATCTCTGCTGTACCAGTCAGGGGCGCAGGAGGTCATCACACCTTCCAGCTGGTAACTGCCCCACCCGAAGAGCGGTGGCGTGTTCCACACGAAGGACCACACCCAGGAGAAGACCACACCTGCCACAGCGTGCCTGGTCTGGAACATGACTGTGCCCATGGGTCTGCATACCACCATGTAGCGGTCAATAGCGATAACTGCAACTGAGCATAAACCAGCAATACCTGGTAGATGAAAAAAAGAGATGGTCATTGTTATAGAGGAGTCAAACTCAAATGGATATTCATTTTTATTCAGAGACTTGCACCAAGTTGTTGCCATTAGGATCAACATATTGATGCCATTTTAGTTCCTAAAGTTTTGATCACTGCCTCAGCACCGTTCACTGTGATTTGCAAAGAAGAATCAATCATGCCACAGTTTAAATCAGTAGACACATACCAGCTAGATTACGCACATTCTTTTATGTTTCTTGGCCTTAGACATTCAGGGCCCAATCTAGAGCTTTTGCACTAGTTTGAGGTGCAAATCAGATGCATATACCTGCATGTTGTATACACTGGGGTCCAAAAGTTTGAGACCACTAGTATAAAAGCTTCTATTATGCATTCCTTTCTACTTTTACAGAAAGATTTTCATTACAAATTCTATTGTCAGCATGACAATTAGAATGAAAAGTAGAATCTTTGAAATTTCCACATCAATTTTGGAATTTCTTAGCATTTGATATGTCCTTATTTTGCTTTAAAGACAGCATACACTCAAGCAGGCACAGATTCCACAAGTTTGAACAAAAGCAAACCTATATCAAGTGCTCATGAGCAAACTTAGGTCATAAAAAAGTAGATAAAATGCTCCTGAGAGGCGTCTAAACACGTGCTTCACTGGAAGAGATAATGCCTTATTTTTGTACTAAGGCCTCAAAATGGTCAGTGTCACAAATTTGCATAATGACATGCAGTTATGGCACAGTGACAATGTTTTTTTTTATTGTAATTGCCATGACTTTTCTTTCTTTTCACTTTTTCAAAATTCCAAAATGTTCTGTTGTTTATTTTTAAGTTTAAACGAAAAAATCCCAGATATTCAATGCAGTCTCACACTTTTGGAGCCCACTGTACAAAAACTGGTGCACGGGCTGCAGTTCATGGGCCACATGCTCAGTAAAATGCAAAATGTACCTCTCTCTAATGTATATTTGAGGGAGGGCCATGTAAAACATTAACAGTTAATATTAAACATGCTGATCATACATCCTGCCAATAACAATGGCAGCTGATACAATTGGATGGACATGCATGCCTCAAAAACACGTTTGCCATCAGAATAACATTGTTAAAACTTTCAGGATTAGACATAAATCTGAGATCAAAAATGATGCAAATGATGGTGCCGCAACATAGCAAGCAGTTCGTTATAGTGTTTCACAGTAAAATAAGAGCCCAGCTAGAATGATTTTATGCAAAGGAACTTCATTTATAACCTCTGCTATGTCTTTATCAGTACACAGTGGGCAGGGCTACACACACTTCGCATTATTAACTGCAGTCTTAGTAAATCTAGCGGTAAATTCAGACAAATTTTAAACACATCAAGGCACATTTTGTGCTGTGCCTGTGCTCTGGCCCTCAGTGTGGTGTCCTCAGGAACATTAGCTTGCAGGTCAGTAGTAGAATGGTCAGACTGTAGTCACCAGTAAAAACAGACACATGCCGAAAACAAGACTTACCAAAGAAAGCAACAGCGAAGCCCTCCAGAACACATCCCAGCCTTCCTAGACTGAAGTAGCCCATAGCGTTGGTGACCATGGTCGGCAGCCCCCCGAACATAGCACAGCCCAAATCTGCCACTGCCAGATTGACCAGAGCGTAGTTTAGCGGCTGACGCAGCTGTCTGTGTCTCAGTGTCACGATGATCACCAGCACATTCAAGATGACTCCAGAAACCGAGAACAAACCGATAATGATAGCCAAGATGGTGTAGCCTATCCTTGGCATGATGTCATCATTTACTGACCCCTGTTGAATTGTGTCAGCCTGACTGAAGTTGGATGAGTGCTCCATTTCTGTTTTGCTTTTTTTTTGAGTCACAACAAAGATGCTCCCTCAAGAAAGATCTAGCAGAAGTGATTCATAAGAAAGATGAAGTAAGTTCAGTGTGTACCTCACAGGGCTCATATGGGACCCTCGCTTTTATGGAGACAGCAAAAGTGCCTTTTTAGCATGTGACATAAGTTGCAGAAGAAAATCCCTAGATCCGGATTGTGCATGGAATTATTCTGCCAGCTTATTCTCTGAGAGATCTATGATGGCACTCTTCTTGATTGCTCCACTGACCCACCTTCTCTATGAAAAGAAAATGAATGAAGGTCTTTTCCAAAGGCACTTCAGCACTGATGCACAATGTTTGATGTTGATGTTTTCGTGATTATGTCATACCCCTGATATGGTCTCATTTACACAAGTAAGACTCTACATATGATCAAAGGCCATAGAACATTAATCTTACTACACGTACATGTAATTTGTGTCACATTGCATAGTTTTATCAGTACAGCTTTGAATGCAGTAATCAGTAAACAAGTCACAGGCATGTTTGGGTGTACTAAGATTTATGAAACTGTGGCCTGGTTTCTGTGCTGAATCTTCTCTCATTTATTCTCCACAAGGGTTTGGATGGGTTTATATGACAACGCTAATGTCATATGCTGCCCACGTCATGATACATCCCGGTTTTTAGATTAAAAGACCATCTGACCCCCTTTAGGTAATTAGGATCTGGGTGTTCTTAGGCCTTTCCTGGTAATGCGTGTGTGGTGGGCCGGGGTATTAGCAGTGTCTGAACTGAACAGTGTATGAAGTGGGTCAGATGATAAGGATCTCTTTCTCTCTCTCTCTGTCTCTCTCTCTCAACCCCCCCGCCCCCTTTCTCTCACCCCCCCTCTCTCGCCCCTTCTGTGTCAACCCAATGAGTTATGATCAAGGAAATGTGCATGTAATTGTGCATGCAAGTGTAGGTTTTTCATTGGAAAAATGTGTAATTACTGCAGAATCACAGAGAACTTATATTTAGATTTATATTTAAAAAACGGTCAAATGCAAAAGTATGAATACAAAGTGAAAATAAGCGAACACATCCTCTACAGAAAACAAAGTTAAATATGGCATTTTTTCTGCAAATTTTAGTGCACAAATTCTATGTATTTGCTGAGTTTAACAAATTGGAAGGAAAATTAAATATAAATTGTGCTATATATTTTCCTCAATTTGTTAAATTTTTCAAATAAACAATAATTGCGTATTAATATGTGCAGAAGGATATTGTTGATATATGGCCTCCACTTTGCATGGTAGAGTCTTAACTTCCATTTTTAGATGCACCGACAAACTGTGTTTACTCACACAGGTTTCACGAAGTATTCCCAAACTCCATGTGCTAATATTCAGTACAGAACCATGTCAGTTTTTAATGCAGTGCCATCTGAGGGTCACAGCCATTCAGTGTGGTTTTCAGCCTTTCTCTTTATGCACAGAGATTTTTCTGGATTCTCTGAGTCTTTTAATAATGTTATGGACTGTAGCTGGTGAAATGCCTAAATTCCTTACAATCATGTGCTGAGAAATGTTTTTCTTAAACTGTTGGACTATTTGCTAAATTAGTTTTTCGCAAAATGGCAGCTGAACGTTTCATGAATGCTCCTTTTATACCCAGACATGTTAACATGATGTTTACTTGTTTACCTGTGGTGTTCCAAAACAGGTGTTTGTGATCATTTCATAAACTTTTTAGTCTTACATTACCCCTTTCTGAACTTTTTTGGAATGTGCTTCAGGCATCATATTTTGAATAAGCAAAAATCAATAAAGTTGTTAAAGTAAAATATGAAATATATTGTCTTTGTGTTATTTTTAAGTAAATACATGCAATGTTTTTGTAATGCATTTCTTAATGAAGTTGTGTGGCATCTTGCATGGTTCTTGTTTTTTTTAATATGTCATTTGTTGTGGTTTTTCCTGCTGTAAAGGGTACATATTATGTTCATTTCCAGTGTTTTTAATCTCATTTTTGGCATCTACTAGAATAAATTTGCATGCTTCAGTCTTCCAAAAACACATAATTTTTCTCATATTGTACATCTGTATACACCCTCTGTCTGAAACACACTTAGAGCTCCTGTGTCTTCAAGCCCCACGTCCTGATGAGCCAGGTGTGCTCTGATTGGTCAGCTCACCCACCCTGTTCTGATTGGTCAACAGCTGAGCAGCTCTAAACACCTGTGGTGTATTTTCCAGTGGTGTCAGTTCTGCTGTATCAGTTGGAGTCTGATCTTAAACGTAAGGTCAATATCTTCTCAACATGGCTAGAAAACTTAACAAACTCTTCCATACCTCCAGTAGTTAGTGTGCATTGTGTGAGGGCGTGTCAAGCTTTCCGGTAGGTGGACAATAAGGATTGCATTACAAGATTGCATCATGTTGTAACAAAGGAAGAAGGCAGAAATTCCAGCGAGGCGTTTCAGGCAGCTGAGAAAAGTGGTTTCTGTGGAGAGAGTTGTTCCGTCTGGTGTGTATTTTGAGCTTTTAACTTTGCAGACCGTTTACAGGCATAAAAAAGGGAAAAACCCTAAAAACATAATAGGTCCCCTTGAAGTAAACCAACAGGATACATACATCAAAAACAGTTGCAAAACATCAGTGCGTTACATGCGTGTATGTGAGCAATTCATTTTGACTGCCAGTGTAATATAAATCGAGGGTATTAAGGTCAACAAGTGCTAATAGTGTTGCATGTCAACCTTTTTAAATGTGCAGTGGAAAAATAATTAGATTAAAGGATTAAAAGTTGAATTCTAACCTGGCAAAAGCTTCTGCTTCTAATGTCACTACAGCTTCCTTTCTGAGCCACAACCCCGTCTTTATTTGCGCTCACAGAAAACAGTGTTTGTTTCCACATGCCTCAGTGACTGCATTTAGTCTGACGCAGTACATCTGCAAACACAAACACGATGCGTACAGGCTCCTACACGCAATCATATTAATGCTGTAAATTGCATGCATTATTAACACATGGGTGCTTGAGCTGCGTTTGCCTCCTCCAGCAAGCACATTGCAGATTACTGGTAAAGGCTGTTTACAAGATACAAACAAACAACTTCATAGCTTGTATGCTCTTAAGTTCCACAGACAGCTGTTAGCAGATGAGAGAATGAGTCTGGGAGAAGTGTATTTGTAACTGTGTATGTGTAATAGACCTCAGCACCATAGTGAAACAGTCCAAACTAGAAGAGTGCTAGTCAAAAGAGGTGAGTAGAGCAGCCTAAAATCAAATGTAGCCCTGTACAGTTGTTGCCTCGGGGTAACAAACCCATTTTCCTCACTTTATAATGACATGAATATTTAATGACAATAAAAAGGTTAATACAAAAAAGGACATATTTGAATAAACCAACCAGTGCTTGTACTCAGTCATAATATCAATTGGTGGACATTTTTAACCTGTGCAGCTGGTGGTGGACACAAGCTCCTGCACTAAAAATATTCCCTCAGAAAAACATTTTTATCATTTTTCAATTTTCAGTCTATTAAAATATGAATCACATCTAATGAAGTATAAAGTCCCTGTTTCAACATTCAAAATCATAGAAATGACTTGTATACTACATAAAAGCAAAGGTCCAAAAGGTCCTCTGCCCACACTGTTATTTATTTATTTATTTTTTTATTTTAGTAATCAGGCATTTATCATTTTATGCAAGAAAAGTTAATAACAATTTTAAAACATTGCTTTCATAATCCATGCGATAGATGGTTAAATAAAAACAATTTGACTTAAATAATGATGCAGGTACACTCTTAGCATAAAGAGATCTATACAGTACCAAAAAGATTCTATGGTTCTATTTTGGTGCTACATAGAATCACTTAAAAATGTTCTTTGAGGAACCATATACAGCAAACAGGCATTCAAGTGGTTGTTTGAGTTGTCATGGTTCTATGTATTTAAACCATAGCTTTTACTAAAGAACCTTTGAAGAACCATGTATTTAAGGGTATAGAAGTAAAAGTAAAAATGATTCTTTGCATGGTGCCATAGATGAACTACATTTGGTTCCTTAAAGAATATTGGATGGTTATTTACAGAAACGTACTTGTGAATGTGTAAGTATGAACAACCTTTTTAAAGTTTAAAGAACTTCCATATAATCTAAAGGTTTAGGAAGAACCCTCAAATTGGTTTAGAGCCTTTACTTTATGTGAAAGTTCTACAGACTTTTGAAAGGTTCTTCATGCTCACAAGTGTTCAAACATGGTTCTTTAGGGATCCAGAAGTTGGTCAGCTGTGGCATCTAGAAATATATTTGGTCAAAATAAAATGCCAAAGCTGGAAAGTGCAAGATGGCAGCAAGGCACTAGATGGCAGCAGAGTGTTACTCCTCTATGGCTGTTCTGCTGCTCATAAATAAACACACTGAAACACTCAGTTTGTTTAGGGTTGAGTATGTATGTGGACTAACCACTTACTCTTTTCTCCAACTTTGCTTTTCTTCAGAATCTCTGAATCTGTTTTCCATTTTGAACACGAACTGTGGAACACCATCACTTCCAGCTGTTCCTTATTCATGAGTTCTTCACTATGCAAATGAGCTCTTGCTGAAGAATCAGCTAAACTAGATTGCTTCAGAGCATGGGACAACACACACATATCCCAGAATGCATCCCAGAACACATTCCAGTCTGCCCAGACTGAAGTAGTGCAAACACAGCCTCTGCTCAGAATACAGGCCCTCATATTCAGCACCACGGACAGTTCCTCCCTAGCAGACCTCATCGTTCTAATGCTCTGTTTCAGTACTGCTGAACACGTGAGGAAGTTACACAGAACAAAGAAGGGAGAGGACAACTAGGAGCTTAGTCTTCAATAGGAACCACAAGAACTCTCAGGGACTTTGAGGCCTTTAAAGAACCATCATTTCTAACAATTTCTGAAATCTAAAAAGGTCAAGTGTTTAGTGTTTATATAACAGTTCTGCTTGGAAACAAAAGGTTTAAAATCTTCATATACCCAACACAAAATTGTCCAATCAGTTCCAAGAGTTTTTTTTCTGTGTGGAAGCTAGCCAAGCTAGCTCTGCCATTGGTTACGCCTAATGTGTCGGATTAAAACCAACATAATTGGTGACAGTGGAATCAAACAATTATAGTTAGATTTATAATTGGTTGAACTAAGAACTGATTGACAATGTATCAGAAAACATGCCATTCTTGGCTTCTGAATATGAGTGGTAGGCTAACCAGGTTTCAGTCAGTTGTTAGAAATGGTGGTAGGAGCTCTATGCCAGGACTAGTGACTGAAGAAGTCACTGTAAAACCGCTATTATTATTAGAAAATAATAAAATAGAAAATGTAAAATGTGCCATAACTTTTGCATAGGCTACAGTTTTATGTTTTTATATGTTAAATTTAGCAAATAAACAGTAATTGTGCTCTCAGTAGAGGACATTAACTTATTTTCACATACAAAACTGAACTGAAGGCCTAGCTCTAATAGTCACAGTTCACTACTGGTAGAAACTCGCATGTTTTTGGCTTTTGGCTGGGCTTGTAGTAATTGTTACATAAAGCCCCGTTTGACTGTAGCAAATTAAATGTTATAGTTTTGAAATACTAAGCATAGTTTTGAAATACTAAGTATTTTATTGATCAGACTTATCTACAGTTTTGTCCAGCATTTTTTCAGGTTTGAAAAGGAAATTGTGTGTGGTAGTCAAGAGCACTAGAGGCGGGTCTGAGCCAAGACTAAGACCTGGACATGTTAAGTCCGAGTCAAGACAAAGACTTTGTACTAAGCGACTCTAAATCAAGACCGAGACCAGATTAAGAATTTAAAAAAAAAAAAAGGAAAAAGGGGGGAAAACTGTTTATGGTTAATTGTAAATTCTTTGTCATTCATTATACACAATATAATATAAGTCAACTGAATATAAATCAAACAGCGTACATCTGTTTTTATTATTACATTGAAATATTCTGATCTGGCCAGTTAAGCCATCATGGAAAGCATCTATTAGATTTTCAATCAGCAGTGAACAGATTTTATTTCAACATGAAGAGCAGGGGTCTCAAATTCAAATAACCTGGGAGCTATAAGCCCGGTGGTCTTCTCTAAGAATGGCTGGTAGAAAAAATGTAAGGACAAAAACGTCCATTATTTTTTCACCCAAGAATGAATTTTGACTACATACAAATACACTCACTTAAGCACATCTTAATTAGGTCCAAGTACCACAAACTAGTACTATTCCTACTACTTATGATTAGTATTATTATCATTATTATTATTACAGTAGTATAAGTTAATAGAGCATCTAATAAACATTTTGGCCTTCACTTTAAATTGAATTAAATTCAATTAAATAAACTTACATTAAACAGTAGAATCACATGGGACTCTTATTATGATAGCTTTGCCATTTGTGCTGAATGCAAGTGAAGCTTTGTTGTGTATTCAATAATGATAGAAAAAAGTTCAGTTTGCAGTTTCCTTATTGATTGTGCTTGACTGTTCACATGAACAATTTTCCAGTTCACCTTACCTTGAGATCGAGACAAGACCGAGTCCAAATGATCTCAAGATCGAGATGAATCTTGAAACTCAGACCCATATACCAGATACCTAACAACCATCAGATATCTAACAAACATCACATGTAATACAGTGATGGAACAGTCCTTAAAGATGGTGTCAGGGATTCCTTTAAGGGGTGAGTGAACGACTGCATGTAAAAAAACAGTATGGAGGTGCAGGGTATGGTTTTGAAGAGACTAAAGGAGAAGGTCTCATCCATAGTATGTGTCACTAAAACTTCCTTTGATGGGGTCATAGATGACCTGTGCTAACTTAATATGTGTTTGTGTGTGTATGTGTGTGTGTGTGTGTGTGTGTGTGTGAATCTTCAGAGTGTAAGAAGCAGCAGTGCAGACTGACCGGGCATGTGTTTTGGACTGATAGCAGAGTGGTTTTTGTGTGTGCTAGTGGAGGGGAGCACTCTGTGGCCCTGGGGCTGCTGCTTTGGATTCCTTTTGTCTGACCAGATTGGGACAGAGTCCTTGTGTTTTTGTTTGCGACTGGATTTGTGTGTGTGAGTGTGCGTGTTTAAGCTGCATTCTGCTCCCTGAAGTTTTTTGATGGAGTGAAGACACACACACACACGCACACACACACACACACACACACACACACACACACACACACGCACAAACACACACACACACACACACACACACACACACACACACGCACGCATACATAAACAAACACCACTGGCACTGCTGGTTTGAACCCGGAGGCCTGTATGCTAATCAAAGTGCACAAACCTTACATACTCTGGCCGTGCTCCCTGACTAAATCCTGGACTTTAATGATAGAGGGAACCTGGCACAGGAGGAATATACAGTTGCTTACTTCGTATATTTGTCTCTCTCTTTCTCTCTTTCTCTCTCTCTCTCTCTCTCTCTCTCTCTGTGAAAACAAACAAACACAAGTATCTCTGAGTAACTGACTTGATCCCTTCTTCCAAACTTTGTATTTAAGTCTATATACACTCCCTGCCAAATCAGTGGCTAATTTGCTTAGAGTGGAAGTGTGGAAGTGTAGGCAGGGAAATAAAGATCTTAGAGGACTCATAGGGGAGGGAGGTGGGCACTTTATATTTCTAGTGATGCAATTTTACACCCCTGACACATGGGTATCAATGATAATTCATACAGACCTATGCAAACGTCTGAACACCCCAGGCCAAATAGCACGTTTTATTGATTTTCTAAGTGACAAGAAGTTAACACATGCTCTACAGGGGACAAACTTAAATATCTGCATTTTTCTGCAGATTTCTCTGCAACATTCATGCAGTTTTCTGTTTATTTGCTGAGTTTAACATATTGAAACAGAAATAGAGTGTAAAATATAAAATGTGCTAAAACTTTTGCACAGGCTACATTTTATGTCTTATTTTTCCCAATACATTAAACTAGCAAATAAACAGTAATTGTGTACTAAAATGTCAGGAAGTGTGTTCTCTGTAGAGGACGTGTTACTTTTTTTCACTTGGAAAATCAACCAGGTGCACCCAAACTTTTGCATGTAACTATAAACATCCCCTAGCCCATATCAAGCGGGACCTTCTTTTTGAGTCTGTGCAGGTGACGTCAATACGTAAAGATGTCTGACATGTCTGAAAAACTCCCACCAAATCTGACCCTACAGCTCTGACTTTTGAATGAATATTTCAGGCTTTACACAGAGACTCATAGCAGCACAAGAACACTGTATTTTAGCAGATATTTCCCTCTTGATTGTAATGTGAATTCTTTCAGTTTAAACACACAAATCTTACATAGTGCAGCTTTAATGGTAATGTAAATTAAAAATAGGAATTTGAAGATCTTCATTGAATTTCCTTCATTCTTCTCTGCTGGTCAGCACAGATGTATTTAAATAGTTCCAGAAGCTGGAAATCAAAGTGTCAGCAATGTGGAAACATTTCATGTTTTTTTTTACAAGGGACAGCGTCAAGAGGTGCAATAACATTCAAGACCTTCTCCATTACAGGTTTGATACAGATTGAAAACAGGAAACCCCACTTGATATGCAGAATATAGCAAAACAAGAGAAACAGGAAGGAAAGCCCTCATTAGCACACCAATGCCAACTGTAGCCTCAGTGTTGAGATGGCAAAAACTTCATAAATGAGAGAACCAATGGTAGGGCTATGGTAGTAGTAATAAATATGTTACAGGGCCTGTAGCATGGAAAGGCCCCTAAAGTTGTTATTGGGCACCTTATATTTCTAATAATGCAAAATTACACCCCTGACTCATGGGTAGCAATGGTAACTTCAGTACTATATACTATGTTGTATACTTTTAGGTTATAGATTTTATATAATAGATTATAGTATCTATCTATAATCTAACATTAACACAACCTAACACTACTAATACATTTAATGGTATTGAAAATGAGAAATTAAAGATTAAAAATGTTGGTTTTTTTGCAAATCAATAGAGGAAATTCCAGCCATGTGCAATTGTTTCATGGTTTCTATGAGTGACATCAGACAAGTGATTTGTGATCGCTGTTCATGGCAAGTACGCCTCTGTGTGGAAACCCCAAAATTCTAGCGCTTAATTTTAATGCTGTCTTGATCACCCTCAACAATACTGCCTTGCCAAATGGACGTTCATACCACCTACGTTACACTAGGGGCTAATCACAGGACAAGGAGAGGAGAGGACAATGAGGAGCTGATTCTTCAAAAGGAACCAATGGGGAACACTCAGGGCCTTCTAGGCCTTCCGAGAAGACCTACTGACTTCTAGAAATAATAATACTAATAATAATACATTTTCTTCCTTTTCACAGGTTTTGTGGATCATTTTTGGAAGAGCTATGTATTGTTTTTGGACTGGGCCCATATCTATGATACTTCATGCTTTGTTACTGGCCTAAATTCGCTAGCTGCAACAGTAGTTCTCAAAGTGCTGCTTACAGAGTTCATCAACACCTTTATTACTTTCTCTCAAGTCTTGACACCCTGTAGCTCAGAGATACTGAGAGATCAGTTATCAGAGGCATTTTGTGGACACATTGTGACAGAGCCTGATTCAGAATGGAAGCCGTCTAATAATTTTTCTTCAGATGCGCGCCCTTTAATTTCCTGTTACAAGGAGCTCTGGTTTTGGCTCTGCAGGCTAACGGCTCACCTTTGAAGAACAATCTCAGAATGTATATTTTAATAAAGTGTGCCAGACCACATCAAATGAAATGAAGCTCCCAAACAAAAGCTGATTGGAATGAATGCATCTTTGGGGGGGAAACTGATTGCCGCACCAGCATAAAAGAAATGGGCGGATGAAAGATTGAAAAGCTTATTAAGGGAAGGCTGAAAACGTCTAAACTCTGCAAAATCAGATGCTTCAAGCATTGCACAGTCGCTAAAACATAGCAGATTTAATTTCAGCTTGCTTATCATGTGACTTTCACAGGCTTTTAAAATGTTCTTTGTGATTACTATTATTATATCTATTATTATGAAGTCATGCCTTCACTTGTTTTTTTTTCTAAGAGCATCTAGAAGCAGGAATCTTTCAGAGTGACTGATAAAACTGTGTGGCCTTAACTGAGACAATGCCATGTTCGAATGAGTCATCTAAAAACGTGGCTAGACATCTCTGTGAAAGATGCAGAGAATCTTTTAGTAAGACAGCACCTTTGTTTCAGCACAGGAAAACATAGAGGCAACAGTTTTAATTTTACCCATTTACTGGCTGATGTTGCCTTATTGCAACAAGTACTTTTTTACATTTTTTGCCTGATGACAATATACATCACATGGTAAAGCCTGGTTTTTCTTTGCTTTCGAAGGGTATGTATAATTCAATATTTATACACAATAAAGTTGCAATCACTAATGCAAAAATGAAAGCAATTTATAAAAAAAATACAGTATAATTGTTGCCATGTGGTGCCCTGCGATGGACTGGCGACCTGTCCAGGGTGTATTCTGCCTTCCGCCCAATGACAGCTGGGATGGGCTCCAGCACCCCACCGCGACCCAGAAGGATAAGCGGTTTAGATGATGTATGTATGTATGTATGTTGCCATGTGGCAACAGCATGCAACAATGAAACAGCAATGAAACAAAAAATGAATATACTACCACTCTGCACTGCCATTTCCATTGTTGATTTATTAGTATTCATTACAATCATTCTCATACTTTTCTGTACTTGTAAAGTATGCATTCATATATGACTGTTATACACATTTTTTCATACATGTAAAATGAATGTCTGTCCTATGGCACTGTATTGCTTTATTCCCACTGTATGTATTGCAGACTGCAGTTCCATTGTGACATGAAATACATTGTTTAATTTTTTTATAAACACGATACAATCTAAACTGCCTTTATTTATGCAAAAGAAATTGTCACTAAAAAGAAAAGCTATCTTAAATCTAGTCAATAAATATTTCTCATTTTATATTTGTTGTAAGAACATTATGATGTGATATGATTATGAAAGCATGGGCTGATAATTTTTCTTGTTTTAAGAAATATACTTGAATTTGTAATGAAATACTTTTTAGAGGAATGACCCCAACACTAGAGCTATCTACATTAACTTTAATTGTTAAAAAAAACTTTAAATGCACAGTTTGCTGAACATGTTTAGCACTCTGTTCTGACTAAAAAATCGATGTTAGCTTTGAAAGTGCAGCCATAAACCTTTTACTTTCCTCTGCTGCACTTGGGTGGCTTTATTTTATGTTACCTATCAAAACACATAAAATCACACTGAAGTATCTCCTCTCTGTCATATAGATTATCGCTTAATTGCATTCTTCATACAATTTTATACATTTTTATATGCTTTAACTTCACACATTTTGGTTATCTACATCAAAAAGTACAGTATATCTGATTGGTATCTTGGCGTATGGGGGCCTTAAGCAGCTAATGCAAAGATTACCCCTGATTCATGATTAAGAATATTTTATCAGAAACAAACCCAAATAAAAGTAAAAAGACTATGATTTACACTAAAGACAGTAGTTTTACAGGAAAAACTGTACTCAAGTAAATTGTAGTAGTATTGAGAGTAACTATAACCTCTGGCCATGGCTACATAACATTCAGTATGTAGACACATGTGGGGTAGAGCAAAGACTGTATGCTTTATGAATCCTCCTTTCAAGTGAAGTGTTACTAATCTGACCGTGTATGTACGACAGATGCTCGGGCCTCATTCGGGATTAGGCCTGTCTCACGTCTACAGTACTTGATAGTGAAGTGGATTAGGATCAGGAATGAGTCAGCGAGGCAAATGACACCATGTTTCTGCCTGCTTTCTCCACGCACGCCCATTTAAATGGCTTGTTTTAAATAGAATCCTGATTAAGACCAGTAGAGACAGAATAATTTTCCATTCCTCTCAGCCTGACCCAGTTGGCTTGAACTAGCAAGATAACCAAGTAGTTATTAAACAAATTGCAGTGATTGTAAATGTGAATAGTCTCTGCAATTTGACTCTTTATACTTACTACCAGTTCATGCTACATTTGCATAGCCAAGACCAGTTTGAAATTACATTTTCCCGTAAGTGTTATTGTTATTTATAAAGTGCCAGCTTTGTATTTTAGAAAAGCAGTGATTCATATGACTTACGTGTGGGTTTAAGTATCAAAAACATTTTGTAATTCATTTTTACATGACCTATTTCCAACCTCCCCTTATACCTCAGAAGTAAACAGTCTGTGCCTTTAAGACTGATACATGCAAACGAGCTCTGTTCTGATTGGCTGCCCTGTTTAGTGGCCCAATCTAAAAGCAGTGTGGGCTGAAACATTCTTTATAACTTCAGTGTGAATGAGTGTAAAATGTAGGCTGAATAGCTGGACATATGGTTGTGTGCAAAAGTTAAATTAAAAATAAGTTAACACTTCCAAACAAACATCTGTGCATTTTAGTGCACAATTACTGCTTATTTGCCAAATTTATATATATTGGCGAGGGGTGGAGGGTGGAATGTGAAATGTGGCCTGTGCAAAAGTTCTGACACATTTTATATTTTTTGATTTACATTTTCTAATATGTTAAACTCAGCAACTAAAGAGAACTTGTTTATATATCTTGTTCTAAGGACACAATGTATAAGCTCATTTTCCCATTAGAAAATTAATTAAATGTGTAACTGGGGGTGTTTAAACTTTTGCACACAACAATATGTACAAGCATTGATTTTCATGGCAAAACAATTCTAGTCGATCACAGATTAGACACACAGACTACACAGGAGCAATTTATCCATCATCTCCAACTGGCCTGACTGTGACTTGGACTGTGGGAGGTAACCAAATTACTCAGAGGAAACTCATGCAGACATGAAGAGAACATGCACACAGAGAGGAGCCTGGTCACCCAGGGAATCAAACACAGGTCCTTCTTGCTGTAAGGCAACAGCACTACCCACTGTGCCACCAAACCGAAAAACGCTGTTTGTATAAGTATTCAATCCATTCACACTAGTGCTTGGTAGAATCACTTTTTGTTATAATAACAGCTTTAAGTGTTTTAGGTTAAGTTTCTACCAGCTTTGCACACTGTTTTGGAGCAATGTTTGCCCATTCTTCCTGGCAGGTTTGCTCTGGGTTGTTCAGGTTTGGATGGCACTTGTGGAACACAATTTTTTAATAGTGCCACAGATTCTTGCTTGGATTGTCATCTGTATTTGACTTGTACATTGTAGAACATTCACCTCTTTGTTGTTCAACCACTCCTGTGTTGCTTTGGCCTTGTGCTTGGGATCACTGTCCTACTGAAAGGTGAGGTTTCTACCAAGCTTTAGGGTTTTAGTAGACTGAAGCAAGTTGTCTTGCGGTACCTCCCTGTATTTTCCACCATCCATCCTTCAGGTTTTACAAGATGTCTACAGTGAGAAAAAGCACCTCAACAACACGGTGCTGCCACCCCCATACTTCACTGTTTGAAAGGTGTTTGTTGAGGAATGGGCAGTGTTAGTTTTGTGCCACATACAGCATTTTGAATTTCAGTAATAGCTTCAGTAATAGCTTCTTTCTAGTCACCCTCCCATTCAGGCCAGTTGTATGCAGAGCTTGTGATATCATTGACTGATGCACCTTCACTCTAGTCTCAGCCACTGAACTCCGAAGCGCCTTCAGTGAGATTGTTGGCCTCTCTATGGCTCCCTTATGGCTTTTTCCTGCAAAAATCTTGTGCATGTCTGTAACTTTAGCCTTATTTCCTTAAAATGCTCTTTGTTATTATTTTGAGACCTTTTCCTATGTTAAGGGGATCTTTTATTAAAAAAGGTGAACTTTTTTAAAATGATTCACAGATAGAGGCTAATTGTCATCTAATTGTGTCCTTAGGGCAAACTCTTTCATCTGTGTAAACTTGTACAGCTTCTACAGCCCGGGGGTTGAATACTTCTGCAAACAACATTTTTTCAGTTAGTAAAATATGACACAGCACAAAATGTCAAAGTGTCATTTGTAGTCTGAATTTAATGACTTTTACTTTTACAAGGCGCTGTGTATACTTGAGTAGGCCTACACTTTCAGGACGAGATTTATAGAACAAAAGATTCTGACCACATGCACCCCCTACCCACACACTGATGGGCCCTTTGGTTCATTATAAATTTGAATCAGGCATGTCTGAGCAGTTGAACACTAAACCCTGCAGTGGTGTGGCCCTCAGTGGTCTGAGTTTGAAAAATGCATGAGGAATGAAGCCCCGCCCTCTGGGAACAATGATTAATATGCAGGAGGTAATGAACTGTCAGTGATGCATTGTAGGTGATTAATGCTTTCAATGTGCATTGTCACTAAATGAGAGTTAGCAGTTGCATGCAAACACAGACACTCAAACTTTCTCTCTCAGATACGATCTCTCTCTCCCTATACGGCCCTCTGAAACAGAGTGAGGCCAATTCAGCACTATAGACCTCAGGAATCGACGCAAGACGCTGCATTATGGGATCGCTCTGCCATATTGGAAGGGTTTGTTCTTTGTTTACATGCTACAAATATGCAGTGCAATAGCCTAAAGAGATTGCTACTTTATTGTGTTTTTTCAGGCTTGTCATGCTTCAGTAACTTCACTTTAAACAGAGGGATGCCAAAGAACTATACAATGACAAATTTAGCTATTTTCACGACGTGGATCCATGCATATCCCAAACAGAGAGTGGAGTATTGTTTCCTCCTGTCTCTCTTCTTTTGAGTAAATCAGAATTTTCATGCCACTCCAAACAGTTTACAAATAATAATTATCATCAGCCACTGCAGATTTAACTGCAATGGAATTCCATAGTTCTAAATTTCTGTATAATTCAGTGGTTGAGAAACAAAGTCATTCAGAGTGGTTTGATGTGAAAAGTTAATTGTAGAGAAAATTAGATTTCTTTACAGTGGTGGTGATAGGAACCAGGAGCCAGAATGTCTACACCACAAATATAGCCATTTCATTTTTTTTTTAAACAAAATGATCAGTGAACCCACAAGAGTTTTTAAATGTAATGTTGATGATAAAATAGCAGTGAATCTAGAAAAAAAAAGTTTTGCCTCATAACCATCTGCATGTATCCTTCCATTATGAATGTTTTTTTTTTTTAATGTTTTAGGCCAAAACCTTCCTTAAAACTGTAGTAAAATGATGTCTCAGACATCAGCAGTGTTGGGGAGTAGTGAACTGCATGAAATTTAACTTTTTTTTGCTGAATATTGTTGGTAGTTCAACTACATTCATATTTGCAAATTGATTTGACTTTTATGTTATTTTGATGTAAAATTTGGACCATAAAAAGCTGATATTTCTTGCACTTTCTCATGAATAGTCTCTTTTTGTTTTGGTTTATATAAGACCTGTGAACAAGTGAGCACTTTTTGCAATAAACTTAATTGTGTTCATTTTTTTTGCTGGCATGTGGCTTTTTTTATTATTTTTTGTTATAATTTTGAATCACATGTACATTGTCAATTTGATATTTTTTCACAAAGTGCTTAGAACTACCTTAAGTAGTTTTAGTTAATCAAACTATTATTTCTCCCCAGGGTAGCTTTGCTGTAGTTCAACTTCTTCCAGCGTGAAGTAATTGGTAGCTTGCAAAGCGACACTGCACATCAGGTAGTGTATTCATGACCATGTCATGTAATAACTTTCTGTGAACCTTCTGTGGAGCTTACAGATCTGGTTCCTATCTGGTTCCCACTGTGAACAATTCTGACAGAGCATTTCATATCAAAACACACTTTGTTTACATCTTTACCACTTAATTATGCAGAATTTTTAAAGACATCACCAGAAAGTCATGACATACAGTCCTGTACAAAGGTTTGAACACCCTCAGTCAAATGACATGTTCTGTTGATTTTCTAAGTGACAGTAAGTTAACACACACTCCATGGGGAACAAACTTTAATATGGAATTTTTCTGCAAATCTGTGCATAATTTTTCTTCAGTTTAAAATACTGGAAAAAAAACCAAAATAAAACATCATAACTTTTGCGCAGGCCACAGTGTATGCTTTTTTTCCGGATTATGTTAAATTTAGCAAATTGCCTCTTATTCATCTTTTCTGTTCCACCTTAAATGGTGCAGCAGCTACATTCTGTCACTTATGCGGCATTTGTGAAGGGTTAATTAGAATAATTCGACGGAAAATTAGTTTTTTTATAATTTCTGCGTAATTATGTAGTTAAGATATAAACAAAGTCATTCAGAGTGGTTCGATGTGAAATTGTAGAGAAATGTACAGACCCTGATTTCCTTATAGTGGTGGTCATGATGTCTACAAGATATACTATTCAAAACCATTAATGGACCTACAGATCTTCTGAGTTTTTCTATGTAATCTTGATGGTAAAATAGTGTTAAACCTGATAAAATATAAGGTTTTTCAGGACTATTTTGCCTCACAACACCCTGCATGCACCCCTCCACCAAGAAGGATTTTGTTTAAATAACTTTTTAATTATGCAGACATTTTGAAAAATCGGTGGAATTTCCTTTTCATACTGAATAACAAAATACAAAACAAAATAACTGAATAAAAACAGCTGAGTTTAAGCTCATCATGGTGCTGAGGAAGGGCAACTTACTGAAATTCCTATTTAGATGTGACCCTTGAGTTTGGAGTACATTAGAGATTGAGAGGGCAGTGAAATATATGTAATAGATATCTGTCCTACCAAACCATCTCTCTGTCTGTCTCCTGTTCCCAGACACTTTGCTCCACCTCTCTTTGCTGCTCTAGCTATTTTTGGATTGGACAGATTTAATTATGCATGTTGTCATAGTGCTTTTAGTACTGTTGCTGTGAAAGGGAAAGGAGGGGGAGGTTGGGGAGCTGGATATAGGCTAGCCTGTTCGTTGTGGCTGGGTGGTCAGTGGTGGGTTTTCTGAGTGTGTGCTTGTGCTTGCAGCTTTGTATATATGTGTGTATGTTTTGTGCTTTCTCAGGGCTTGCTGTACACATTGTGGCTTTGTGTGTGTTGTGACAAGTTGAGCTTCTTGTCTATTTAATGTGTCTTTGGATTTGAAGTCCATCATCACTAACAGTAGGGGCTCAACACCCCAGTGCCCTTAAGGCCCAGAGAGTCGCTTACTCCAACCAACTGTAACAAGTCTTCCTCCACACTTAAACATGGCCAGAAGATACAGCACAGAGTTTCTTTTTATCTTCATACTCTCCCTTCACTTTGGCCTACCAACGTGTGGCTAGCCCTAATTGAGCTGGATTAGATTTACCTGAGGAGGTACTGTAATGTAGGCTCTTTCTGCAGACCTCCTAGTGGCCATACCACTGGCAGAACTAAAATTGACTATTTTAAGCTAATAGAATTCCCTTTAACTCTGTTCTCAGGTATGTCTCTGTGTTGAGCTGCTAGGGAGCAATGAGGAGTGAAAGCAGAGGGATGAGAAAAGAATTCATGTAGCCAAAATAAAACAGCACAACTGCAGCTTTCCTTATGTTAAAAATCATGTACAACTGCCTACTTTTATAAAGGACGACCTTGATTTCAATCCAGTATGAATGCCTGTAGTCTCACAGTAGTCAACGACCTTCCTTAATTCTTCAAACTCTGAGCTCCCTTGCTAATGGTAGCCAAGTTTAAATCCATGTCATGGTAATGTAATGACAATCCTGGTGGTTTACAAGAGACATGCAGGATTGTTTTGGTTTGTGAATGTTGCATCTGTTGTGTAACACTAATGTGTACAACTGAGCTAATACCTTTCTATGTGTTACCAGGCTATGTGTTATAACTTAACCCTGTAAAGTCCCAGGCTTTACATACTAAGTCTTATTATTCAGTAACTATAGCGACTCCAGTGCAAACTGGTTGAGCTATTATCAGGTTATAGAAGTGTGTAATAAAATTTTGGGCCTGCCTCCACGCCCTGGCTTTTTAAGTGTTTAAAGGAATAGTTTGACGAAAAAATCTAATTAACAAGATTTATCACTTACCCCAGATGCAGTCGATCAGCCAAGACATGTATTTGAAATTTGATTCTTAAGTTTTTAATGGGAGATGCTTGGCTAATGTTGTTAAAAAACACTGTCAGGGAACAGCCACTTTGAGCAACTGGACACTATGTGGTATAATTATGCATAAGACGACCAAAGGTGGGGCTATGTGAGTTCCTAAACAAACAGACATATCATAAGGTAAGTTGGCAGAGAAGCAAATCTAGTGTACTTTGAAAATCAAAACAGTATCTGATTAGGACCATATTTTCAGCACCAGTGAACCCTGCTGAAAAAAACAGCACAGACCAGCAAGCATGTCATGCTAATCTAAGCTGGTCTATGTTGGTCTATGCTAGTTTATGTTGGCCTAGTGCTGGTCTGGTTCTGGTTTAGCTGGTCACCCCAGCATGGTTGTGCTGGTTGACCAGCATACCAGCATCAAAACACAACATATGCTGCTTTGGTGGTGATCAGCGTATCAGCTTCCATTGCTGCTGACCAGCATATCAGCATCCAAAACACAACATACACAATACATTTAACTACTCACAGGTAGAAAACATCACAAACATTTATCTCAAACATTATTTTGTTTACAATATCCATGAACATAGCTGTCTTAAATGAATATCTAAGCACTGTGTCGTTAGCTTGGGAATTTACAGTCCATATACCTAGCTGTGTTAAGTGAATGTCTTAGCACTGTCATTACCGTTGTCATCTCCACATAAAATCAAGCTTTTTTTTGCCATTTTACATGTTTTAACACTCATACACTCAAGGTAGGACAATACGTGTCAGCTTGATTTGCCCCACAGACAATACAAGTAAATACTTTTTTGGGAGCCCCCAGACTAAAGAAAAAAACTCCTTTTCCATATGATGTAATGGCATATTAACTGACACGGCAATTCCCATGGAATTAATGTGAAGTGGGATTATTTCTGGTTTTAGTTTTAGGTAAAAGCTGCAACAATCTTTACTGACAGGAGCATGCAGTCCATAAAAATGGCTGACATGGTGAATTCAGACTGGACTGAAATCGTTGAGAAGCACCTGTAATAATTACTTTATTCCAACTTCCTGTGTAAAACTAATCTTGTCAAAATAGTGCTATAGGTAAAAATACAAGTGATAGTTCCATGTTTTTTGGCAATATTATTAGTGGAAATAATGTAAATTAATATGGTACCAAATAAATATGGTAGAGAGGCTCTAGCAGTTAGCAACCAGCAGTAGATACACCTATTACACCAGCTGCATGTTGGTGGTCATTTCCTCACATACAGTACCACAGCTTGCTTCTTTTTTTAAATATTTGTTTGTCTAGATTATTCCATGCACCAGCTCTAATGTGTTTATATTGCTTTTAAAAAGCTCTGTTGTGAAATTGAGCTGGGACTGTATTTCAGATCATTATTGTCAGTGAAGAGTTTCCGGGGCATGAATCCTGCTTTCTCCACTCCTTTATTCATCTGTCAAGAGCCGGCAGATGATGTGCAATGTCTCTCTTTCTCTCTTTACTCTAAAACATTATTCAAAAATAAGTGCATGTATAAAAGCAGTTGTAGGCGAGCATCTTTTGAAATGGAACACCACTCATTATCCCCCCCAGAGGTGAGTCCATCATGACCCAGTCCATTTCATCATTTTCTGAGGACTTTGTCTGTGCCTGAGAAACTGATTATATGCACACATGCCTCAGGTTTTAAAGTGCTTGCTTTTTTGAGTGACAAGTTCCAAGCTGGAGTCAATGGTAGAAATTCAGGTCAAGCACTTTTAGAGCTGAAAGGAGGCTCTAAAATGGAGGCGCTTGACTGTAGGGTGGATGTTCAAGACTTTAGGACTTACAACTATGACCCAGTCTGAGATACTGGTGTAAATTTTGAGCTGTGAGTAAATATTAAAAAAAGCTTACACAGTGATGTTCGGATGCTAGGAGAATTCCCTGTAGTTGCAATGACAGAAAAATGCTTAAATGAGTGCAATGAACATTCTAGTTGCTTTAAGAAATTGGGTCCTGGCTTTTGTTTGCTCTTTTGTGTGTTTATGACTATGTTAATATTCTTATGATTTAAGCATGTGAGATGTGAATTGTCTCACCAAATCATATTAACCCTGAGGGCTTCTTCCACCCTTCTGAAGTGCTCAAAAACAGTAGTGTAAGAAAAGTTCATCAGAAAAGCACATAATATTTTGTCCTACAGCAGTGGTCAACAACAAGGCTGTAATCAAAATTTTAGTGAGGTCCATTTTGCAGAAATGCGACCTACTTACACGTAGTGAATAAACCACACTGCCAAATGTGTGAGCTAATTTCTGATCTCCTTTATGTTTTTCACCACTTTAATTGCTTGCTTTGTTTACCTGTTCATAATGTTGGATATGTAACTTTCATACTGGCTTTAATGTTAATTAATTTATTTTCATTTACTTTCAACTGAACGTGGAACTTGAGCCTTACTGTGTTCTATAGAAGTCTGTTCCCACTAGCACAGATAGAAGAGAAAAAGACACATTTTTAGTCTTATTCTGTTTCTGGCATAAATATATCAAAATTTTGAGTGAGTATTTCTACTTATTTTCTCACAAATTGACTGAATATCTCTAAATAATGACTTATTTCCTGAAAATACTTACTTAGTATCCCAAATTAATAAATTACTTTCACAAAATAATTACTTAATATCTGAAAAATGTAATTTTTTTTTTTTTCAAATTACTGACTGACTTTTTGGATCATGCTTGGTGATCAGCTAGACCAGCATGAGACCAGCATAAACCAGCATAGGCCATCTTAGACCGGCATGGAATGCTTTTCTCAGAGAGGAAGTCAACAGCCAGCAAGATTTTTCCATAAATTCCCAAAAATTCTCTCAACCCTCTCAAACTGTATACTGCTTGAATTTTCAAACTGAAGATAGATGTTTAAAAATAAAAACAACAGGAATCTTGAATGTAGTCTAGTGTCCGTTGTGACACTTTGGAGTCCGCCCTCCAACCTGGATAGCCGAGGGCTTCCTCAATGAGACCCAGGCTGATGACACATGAGGCACACACATTGTCGGTATTCCAACCAGTCAGTTTATTTCACTAGCCAACCACACAAGCCAGATCTTACAGCTTCGCTTATCCATTCCTATGTGAATCAAAATCAGTTTTAAAGCCCTGTAATGGTGTTACTAACACAAATAAAAGTAAAATAAAAGAAGAGCATGGTCCAGTGGTTGTTACACCATGTTGCGTAATGTTACTGCCTGCATTGTACAGTTGTAAAGTTTTGCTCATTTATATAGGTTACTGTCATATTGTAGACCAATGCTTGATCTGTGTCTGTTGTAAGTGAATGGATAACATTTAAGTCTTCGTCTGACACAAACTATAAAGAGACAGACCTAGTGTTGTAGTCAAGACCACTAGAGAAGAGTCAGAGTCAAGATGAAGACCTGGACACAGTCTGGACAGAATCAAGACCGAGATTTTGTAGTCAGTGAGTCTGAGACTAGATTAAGATTTTTTTCAGAATATATAAAAAATAACTTGTTCAGAATCCCCAGCTAAGGTCTACTGAATGTAAAGCAAACAATATACATCAATTTTTACTATTATTAAATAAAAAACATAGTATAATAATAACATTCAGGTGATGCCTTTAGGTGATGTCTGAATTTTGGAATCATTTAACATCAACAAACAAATAATACCCCATTAAGCCATCATGGAAAGATCAATCAGATCCTCAACTGACAGTGAACAGATTTTATTGAAACGTGCACAGAAAGGACTGTTTTATTCTGTTTGAAGTTTTATTGATATTTAACAATAGTAGAAAAAAGTTTAGTTTCCAATTACCTTCCACTCACGGAGGCATTGCATTCAACTTGTCTCGAGAAAAAAATTCTGACTTTCCCTTACCCCGAGACCGAAACAATTGAGGCCCTTAATTTACACTCTGGAGACTTATCTTGAGACAGAAACTGGACTGGGGTACTAAAACACTAGACAGATCTACTGTGTGCCAACCTGACCAAATAGCCACTTCAAAATAGATTTTACATCTAATGCTACTCTAAAAGTTCATCATGAACAGTTTGGGGCCTTCTTTTATTTCTCCTGTGGGAGCTCATTCCTAGACGACCTTAGCGAAGGCCCCATCCATAAATCTCTGGGGATGCCACTGCTGGCGCCTTACCGCTAACATTACCAGCGTCTGAGTGTTCAAAGATGTAGCCATTAAGAGTCAGACAGTGACATTCAATTCACTGCATAAATGCAATAGCCAGTAAGTTTTCAGAGATAAGGTAGAGTCAATAGCAAGGAACAATCAAGTGAACCAACCAAATACCAATGTTTCAAGAAGCTTGAGTGCACAAAAACAGTTTACAGTTCCCAATACTACACAATTGCACTAGCATATTAGAGTTGCTTCCAATATCACAAGGAGGAGTATTCCATTGCAGCTGCAGAAATCAATATCAAATGAGAGTTTAAAAAACTCTCTTGTTTCAGAGGCTCAGGGTAATGATATCCCATCTCTGGCTTCAGTTACATCACATTGGGCTTGTAAAAGCTAATTGAGCAGTTTACTTTACATAGAACAACAGAAAACTTATTATAAAATGCATATATCCTGTTCTAAAATCTGATTGGCTGATGCACATTCAAAGCCATTGAAAAATACTTGACATACACAGAAATGACAACGTACATCAGTTTAATTAAGCTTCAGTTTAGCATCAATTGAGTTAAGCTTTCGGTTGAGCTTACAGTTGCAGCACCTCAATAATGGAAACAATGAAAATGTGTAGATTAGGGCAGCAGCAACCATCACAACACCACAATGGTAGCATTCTGACCGCGGTGATGGCCGTGACACTGCCATATCTGCATATTTCTATTATTTTCCATATAGAGGGGAAGGAGGAACTGCATTGCCAATGAGCTCATGTGTTAATAAACTTAGACATTTCCATCACCCATTAGAACAAATTTTGCTTCTTTACTTTAGAACTGGAGATACAGTGCTAATGTTGCTACCAAACACTAGAACTCTGTAGTCACCCAAGTAGTCCAAATCGTTTCTGTAAGACTATATCACCAAAATTTCTTTCCACCTGCTCAATCTGCATCCAGGTCTTCATTAAGGTTGTGCAGACTTGTCGATATGGTTTAGGACACAGTAGGACTTACTGTGAGCTGTAAAGATGAAAAAAACTTCAAAACTATGGGCAGCCATTTCAGACAACACCAGTGCTGGTTTTCACAAAGCAGGACTGATCTTGGATCAGATTCATCAATATTTATGATGGTCATTGTCATAAATACTGATTCTAGATCATCATCCCTTCTTCTGAGGTGGTCTGGGAATATGGACCCTGTTGTCTAAAGTGGCTACTCCCAGTTTGGAAAGAAGAGCCGGATGCTGTTTGACTGGGTTGAAAGGAATTTTGGTGATGTATTTTTCCAGGAATAAATGGGCTATTTGGGTGACCATTGAGTTATATTTTTTCTAAGCAATGTTAAGTTCAACCAAACATGTCTTGGCTGATGAACTGCATCTGGGGTAAGAAGAAAATTGTGTAGAACTGATTTAGTTGCCAAACTATTCCTTTAACCATGGTAAAATCAAGGCTTTGGTTTATTATGATTGCTTCTCAAAATGCTTCCCATCTGCTATATTCAGACATATATTCATGTACAGTCAGAGCATTTAAGAATGTGCTTTATTTATAATGTGCAATTATAGCTCATTGAATTTCACAGTCTGTGTGGCATTAACTCAGTCTTTAAATGTTATTATGTTGTTGTTATAGTGACAAAACTGTTTCTGTCTGGTCTCTCCATCCTATTCTCTTTCTGTCGGCCCCCCACCCATGTTTACTCCTGGATCCGCTGACTCTCATCATGATACTGATCAGCACATTACATGGCCCAGCAATCCTCCCTCGCTCTCTCGCTCTCCTCTCTCATTTACTCAGCTGTCCGTCTGTCCTTCACTTTCCCTCCCGCTCTTATTAGATGCATGTCTCAGACGCTCTCTTTCCTCCTGCTGTCTCTCACCAGCTCTGTCTATCTGCTGTCTTCTCCTTCCTTGTTTGGAAGCAGTGTCTTTGTTTTTTTCTTCCTCTCTTTTTCTCTTTGTCTAAGTTCTGTCTGACTTTTCTTCTCTTTTCTCTCACTTTCCCTCTGCTTCAGCGTCTGGCGCCACTATATTCTCTCCTCATTTTCTCCATTGTTTTGATGTATTAGCTCATTAGTGTTCTCATCATCAGTTCATCTTGTGGAAAGATATTCAGGTACCATACGACCGACACTAAATCAAATCTTTTCTGACAGCATGCCGTTATGTTATGTTCAAACAGCCCTTGCACCATGGGAAGGCATTAGGTGGCCGGGCCTGCCCTAGATGACAATGATGACCCTTCAGCACAGCAGCCTCTCTCAAGGCATTCCAAAGCAATACTTATCTTAGAAGCCTAGTATCAAGCTGTTGTTAAGAGTTTTAGACTAATATCCATGGCCATTCTTCATAAACAAGGATTTTACCAAGATTGTAAGATTGTATTGTTAAAACAAAAATATGGTATTTGTGTGCCGCTGCGAGTCGCCCTGTAAAGCCTGAAATAGTCAGTTAAAAGCCAAAGGTGTCAGGTCAGATTTCACGGGAGTTTTTCAAACCACATCAAGTGCACAGGCTTAAAAATCTTCAGGTCTCAAATGTAAAATCAACATTATACTGATAAAGATGTGATGACAATAGTAGATAATTCGCTTATATCCTTGGCAGACACATCCTTCAAGTTTTGACTCTTTAAAAACTCTTTCAATGATTTTTTACACAGTTTTTCAGTTTTTCTTCCCAATTTTGTCATGGCCAACTCCCATCCCCTAATTAGGCCTCCCCATCACACAATCCTACCAAGGGGAAAGCTCATGCGTGGTTCCTCAGAGACACGTGAAGACAGCTAAATTGCCCCTAATGCAGGGTAATTGCACTTGGAAGACAGTGTTAACTGCTAAATCTGTTAAGTAACAAACACCTATGTTGGCCAACTTCACGCTGACCAATTGGCAGGGGGAATCATCCTACACACCCAGAGAAATCAAGTCCAATTTTGCTCTTTTGAATTCCCAGCCACGAATGGTTGTAGCATCACATTCCATTTCCCATGAGTCTGTGTGCAGGGATGTAAGATGTGAAGGATAATATGGATTTCAACCAAAGATCCTCTCTGTTTAATGGCATCACATGGGCATCACTTTCCATTTGGCATCACATCATGTGATGTGGCACCACAAATGGCGATGGCATCACATTCCATTTCCCATGCATCTGAGTGCAGAAAGAACATATGGATTTAAGCCATAGTTGTTTACACTGTATGAATTAACTGTTGAAAAGCAACATTCATGTGTGCTGAGAGCAAATTACTGGGGACAATTCATTAGCATTTTATAGTATTTCAACCTACACTGTATAACTTATTATTGAACAAAATAATCAAATTAATAAACAGTAAGGTGTGTATCACTGCATGTCCTTGCTTTGTATAAATACAAGTTTGTGTGTATTTGATCACAGATGTGAGGGTAGATGTGTTGGGTCTAGAAAGGACACTTCAAACGAGATTGGGTGCTGTCACCTTGTGGACATGCATCATTTTCAGACGTGCCCACAATCCTCTCTTAGTTAGCTGACATGCAGCACGCCTCTAAAGACTTAGCAAAGCTGTTTTGTGACAGGCTGAAATCCAGCAGAAACTTTAAATCCAAAATGGCAGCTTTTCAGGAGGAGCGAAACCCTTGGCAGTTTCTTACTGTTTAAGCCGTAATGCTCTGCAATGCATGGTGTGTTTAACAGTCTTATTGGTTTTAGCAAATGGATATGGGTGCAAGCTTTAAAACTGTTTAGAGATGCATAATGATTACTTGTAATTTATGCTTGCTGCAGGAGTTTGCACTTCTTAAATTATTCCATGGAATCACCTCAAAATATTTAACTTTTTCTAATTATTGGCATCTCTAGATTCTGCTTATGAGTTGCCAGAAAAAAAAGATCCCAATAAAGTTTGATTTTGTTTTTTACACAGCAGCTTCTCTGTAGTGGTGATGTCTGTTTGGAATAATTTTCTTGTGAGTACAAAATCAATTTCTTTTTTTTTTGAAAATATACGCTCGTTCCAAATTTGATGCTTACAGCATGTTTCCAAAAAGGTGGGACAGTAGTATGTTTACCACTGTGCTACATCACCTTCTTTTTAAGGGCATTTCATAATTGTTTTGGGACTAAAGACACAAACTGATTCAGTTTTGAAAGTGGAATTTTCTGCCATTCTTCATTTATACAAGGGTCTCATTGTCATGTTTTGCAAGTCATAACGGGGCACTCATTTTCAATAGGCAGATCGATCTAGCTCCCACATTCCCTGATTATGCAGCCATGCTGTTATAACACATGCAGAGGGCTCAGAAACACTTCTGAAAACCACTGTCAGTGAAAACAGTTCATCATTGCATCCACAAATGCAGATTAAAACTTTAAAATGCAAAGAAACACCGCCACATTCTCTGGGCCTTAGCTCATTTAAAATGGACTGAGGCAAAGTGGAAAAGTGTCCTGTGGTCCAACGAATCAACATTTTTTTTGGAAATCATGGACGCTGTGTCCTCTGGGCTAAAGACCACTCAGCTTGTTATCAGTGCACAGTTCAGAAGCCAGTATTCATAATGATATAGGTGACGTGCACATCTGTGTAGGTACCATTAATTTTGAATGATATATACATGTTTTGGCAACATATGCTGCCATCCAGATGACGTCTTTTTCAGGGAAGGCCTTGATTATTTCAGCAAGACAATGTCAAACCACATTCTACATGTATTCTACATGTATTGCTCCATATTAAGAGTCCAGGTGCTAAACTGGCCTGCCTGCTGTCCAGATCTGTCACCACTGATAACATTTGGCACATTATGAAACGAACAATATGACAAAGGAGACCCTGAACTGTTGAGCAGCTGAAATCCTGTATCAATCAAGAACGGGAAAACATTTCACTTTCAAAATGACAGCAGTCGGTCTCCTCAGTTCCCAAGCGCTTACAGCGTGCTGGTAAAAGAAGAGGTGATGTAAACACAGTGGTAAACATGCCTCCGTCCCAACTTTTTTGAAATGTGTTGTTGGCATCAAATTCAAAATGGGCATATATTTTTCCAAAAACAATAAAGTTTCTCAGTTTCAACATTTGATATGTTGTCTTTGTAGTATTTTCCTTTAAAAATATGGTTTACATGATTTGCATATCATTGCACTTTTTTTTGCAAATTTTTATTTACATTCTGCAAAGCATTCCAATGTTTTTGGAAATGGGCCTGTATATTCTGTTGTGCATAGTGCATGTCTTCTCTTCTCTTCTCTTCTCTTCTCTTCTCTTCTCTTCTTTCACCTCCATAACGTACACCACATTCTTGTTTTCATGCGTAACATTTTTTATGTAAGTGTGAATACAATTTATGTTTTCAAGTATATGTGCATTTTACAGTATTATGGCCAAAAATGTATGGACACCCCTCCTAATAACCAAGTTCAAGCGTTTGTCACAACCAAAACCCCTCATACTAGAATGGGTTGTACTGAAGAGCTCAGTCACTTTACACATGGCACTGTTATAGGAGGACGCCTTTGCCAGAAGCCATGTTTGTGAAACTACTGCCTTGCTAGATTGGTCAACTGTAAGTGCTATTATTATGAAATAGAAGTATCTAGGAGTAATAACAGCTCAGTCACAAAATGGTAGACCATGCAAACTCACAGCTGCTGAGTGCTAAAATGTATAGCATGTAAAAATTGCCTATCCTCTGTTGAATCACTCACTACCGAGTTCCAGACTGCCTCTGGAAGCAACATCACAAGAACTGTGCGTCGAGAGGTTCATGAAATGGGTTTCCACAGACAGGTAGCTGCACACAAGCCTAAGATCACTATGCACATGCCACGTGTTGGCTGGAGTGGTGTAGGGCATGCCGAAAAGTAATATTTTGGTTTATGGTCTAGTGCTGTTTTTCAGGGTTTGGACTCTGCCCCTTAGGTCTAGATATTTTAGACAATTATATGCTTCCACACGGCAGGCCTTCTTGTTCAACATTGGTGCCTGACCTCATAAATGCTCTTTTGACTGAATGGGCACAAATTCCTACAGAAACACCAACATCTTGTGGAAAGCCAGAGAGTGGAGGCTGTTTTAACTGCAAATGGGGGCTCAACTCCATATTAATGCCTATGGTTTTGGAATGGGATACAGCTTATATTGCTGTGATGGTCAAGTGTCACTTTTGGACATATTACGTATTATTAATATTGTTTTTTTTAGTCATCATGAAACATCAGCCAACACATTTCAGAAATTTAGTTTAATGTTTTATTCTGTGTGTGTGATGTTTTTGAGGATGTGTACGATGAGTTTATAAGTCAGAGTGTAACTAAGTGCTGCATTTTTCCAACTTGTGTATCTTAATTGATTTCTGCTCTGATCTGATCTTCTGCCAGTTTTTAGAGAGTTGGTATGCAGGAGGAATGTCCATTCAGCAGGCTTGTATCTGGCCCGAGCGCACTTCACCGCTGCTTAATTGATGTGGATGGGGTAAGGGATTTGTTCTGTGACATGCATTAAGGGACTTCAAACAGATCAGCGTGAGTAGCCCTGAGAGTCGCCTACTTAAAATTCACTGTATGTCTCTTTGATATTAATACGAAATAGCCCCACTTATGCACACAGGATTTAACCACAGCAGGAGAAAAGTGGTACTGTACTACGTATTATTATTGATTTCACTCATGTGAAGAGTTTTTCAATGACTTTGAGACCATGTCTGTTGTTGTGAACTTGTTCTAATAAGTTAATTGCCCCCCCCCTACTTAGGGTTGTATGTGATCCTTTATTTAGGGTTGTGACTTGCATCACCTTGTTTGTCCTCTCCCTTTTCTTTCACTGATATAAGCTCTCAACTAGTAATTGCACAGACTAGGGATTTGTATATAAGAAGCTGAAGTATTTCTCATGATTAATGGAATTTAAGGATGCATTTGGAGACAGGTGCACTCCAGGAACAGAACTGAGGAATAATTTATTGAGCGGTTCTGTGGTTTCACTTCCTAATGGGGTTGGTGCCGTCAGGGTATATTTGGATCAGAGAATGCATGATTAGCTTATGAGTGAGCACTACACAGGGCCTTTGATGTGAGATTTAACCCAAGGGCATGAAACTTTGACCTGAAATGCTACAGGACAGAGCCACAGGAAAAAGGTCCAGCTCCATTGTGGGAAGATCATCCTAACTGGTAGATAAATGTTTGAAAGTGATATGTGACCATTTTATGGTAGTGATTCATATGTATTTTATTTATGTGTTTTATTTTTTCCTATTCATTTATGATGAGATTAAGTTGTATATAATATCATGACTTTAACTGTTCCTTCAAGACACTAGTAAAACCAGAACAAAACTACTTTTGAGAACTCTTTTGACCAGAAGTCCTTGGAAACTGAGTAGGTCCTTCTGCTGCCCTTACAGTAGCTACAAAGATACACTATCTGGGCAAAATTATGTGGACACCTGACCATCCCACTTAAATGAGCTCGTTGGAAATCCTATTCCAAAACCATGGGCATTAATATGGAGTCGGCCTCCCATTTGCGGCTAAAACAGTCTCCACTCTTCTGGGAAGGCTTTCCACAAGACTTTAGAGTGTGTCTGCATGCATTTGTGCCTATTCAGTCAAAAGAGTATTTGTGAGGTCAGGCACTGATGATGGACAAGAAGGCTGTCAGAGTAAAAGTTTTGTTTAGATGGACAAAAGCAATATTTTACATTAGTTCAACTTCAAAAACTCACTCCAGAGAACACGTTGCCAGTGTTCCAGAGTCCAGTGGAGGTGCATTTTACACCACTCCAGCCGACGTTTGGTATTGTGCATGATAATCTTAGGTGTGTGTGCAGCTGCAGGTCCATTGAAATTCAGTTCATGAAGCTCCCGATGCACAGTTCTTTTGCTGATGTTGCTTCCAGAGGCAGTCTGGAACTTGGTAGTGAGTGATTCAACAGAGGATAGGCAATTTTTACATGCTATGCACTTTAGCACTCAGCAGCCCCACTCTGTGAGTTTGCATGGTCTACCATTTCGTGGCTGAGCTGTTGTTACTCCTAGACATTTCTATTTCATAATAATAGCACTTACAGCTGACCAATCTAGCAGGGCAGTAATTTTTCAAACATGGCTTTTGGCAAAGGTGTCTTCATATAACATTGCCATGTTTAAAACTACCGATGCACAGTTCTTTTGCTGATGTTGCTTGCAGAGGCAGTCTGGAATTCTGTTGTAAGTTAGTAGATGATTTCTGGCAGTACACACTTCAGCAAATGTTTACAGCTTACAGTTGAAAACTTCACAAACTGGCAAAGGTGGCATCCTGTGTCACTGCTATGGTTAAAGTCACTGAGCTCTTCAGCACGACCCATTCTACTGTGGATTCGATTGGATTTCAGCTGTTATCAGACTGCAATAAATCTAATTTTAGCTCAATAATCAGGTTTTTAATGCATGTATACTCTTCATGATTTCTTTTGGTTTACTACATTTGAAGGTGTGGGAACAGAACCAGATAAAAAAGAGATGTCTGCCAATGATTCCAATTGTTTTGGATTCCAAAAAGGTATTAACACTGAAGAGATTGCATGTTAAAAGTTAGAATTTTGCATCACATGCTGCACTTCAGTTGCTCAGCACAGGTACATTGTGCATTTAGAACAAAATCTGATTACTGAGTGACTCATAAAGACCTGGAGTGTTCTCATTATCTGATTTCTCACATACTAGTAAGTGTGCTTAACAAGTTATTGCCAAAATCTGATTTTCTGCTGTTATTAGATTATTTTGGACAAGTAATTGTGTCTACAGACAGCCCAAAACTCTGGAACATTTTGTAGTGCACTCTAGAATATAAAAGAGAATGGAGCCTAGAAGGGTCTCACAGGAAATTGGAGGGTCTGAGCCATGTGCATCTCTATGGGACTGCCCACTGCCCTAGAATCAATCATATGTTGTGCAAAATTCCATTTTTCCATTTCATTTTTGTTCATTTTATTATTATTATCATTTTTTTACATACTTTAAAAATTCCAGTAACCATTTGCATTGGTTGAAATAGAAATAGAAATGGTCCAAAATTATTTGGAACAAAAACTTTTTATATTAACTTCCATTATAAGTTAAGAATGTTTTTTTCTTCTCCTGTAAAGTTACCATTTTGGAAATACAAGGTTCTGTTTCCATCAGCAACGATACAAATATCAGATGGAAATGTAAACTTTTTATTATTCATTATTGCGATGAAGTAAGGTGTACTGCACTGCAGATGTCATATGTGGAGTCTTTAAATTCAAACTCAATCCTATGACCCAAACCTTTGAAATGCAGACTCAAATGCAGGACTGGCTTAACCTGCATCTGCTACAAGATCTTCACTGGCTTAAGGCACCTGAGGGCTTTCAGTGATCTTTGCAGCCCTTCCCTCTCTCTATAGGTCATCCAGCCTACACCTCTTCTCACAACTCCTGGAAGAAGACTGGAACGAGTAGGCCTTCAGCCATTTTTATGGCATCGCTAAAAGAACCTTTCGTGGCACGTTTCTGTAAGAGAGTACAGCAGGGCACTACCATTTGGAAACAACTGGGTGAGGAAATATAGCCCATACTACACTTTCACTTGACATTTCACCTGCTGCTCACAGCTAACCTGTTGCTTTTGTGGAGTCTCATGTGCTGAGGTGTTGTTTGCCTGACCCCCATGCCCTGTGCTATGGTCATACATTGACTGAACAAGGTTGAAATTTGTTCAATGGACTGTATACCCTCGCACAAACAGGTGCCGAAAAGGGTTCTTTGAGCGTTTCTTAAGGGACCATGTATGCAAATGAAATGTTTGAGTTAAAGAACATAGAAATAAGGTAAAGATTCTATACCAATTTAAGGGATCTTCCCATTTTATTATGTTGAGATTCTTTAAAAAGATTCTTAGCACTCATACATCTCATTTACCAAAAAAAAAGTTTATTTAAGACCGATACACTAAATGCAGGGCTGAGTTGGAAACAAATTCAGCCCAGGACTTTTGTGTAATCCAGCCCATTACAATCACAACGACTCCACCATGAACCCAAAATCAGTCTTTGTATGCAAAAAATGCAACATATGATGTTTTCATGATAAGGACCACCAAGGAACAAAAAAAGCAACCAAATTCCCAAGTATCCCAAGTATCTTATCAACTTATCAAGACACTACACTAAAAACAAAACTCACAATTATAAATTGGACTACACATTTTCTCTAATGGTTCTATTATATCTGAGCCACTGCTTGCTATACTTAAAGAACAAACAGAAAGTAAAGGTTATGCTTTCACATTTGTCTATGTTAAGGAAACAAATAAGCCTGCTAGCTAGCATTGATGGTTTACATTTCCTGGTTGTCATCTTTACGCTTTGTCCTGAGGTAGCAGCATTTGCATGATTGGTCCAGTGGTCACACACTGTGGACACAGTGGGACACTAATGTTTTTAGGTATGTGTATTCCAGTATTCACCCAGCACATGCTGTTTGTTCTGAGTAGTCTCCATTCATTTATTATGAGACTACATTAGAAACGACAGTGCCAGGCTTAACGTTAATGTAATGCAGTTTCTCTTTCCCTGATCTCTCAGTGGCTCACACACGCATACCGGCCCACTGGGAATTGCCTCAGCCCTCCTGATGGCCAGTCCTCCCCGATTGAATTATTTTTCAAGGCTTTTTCTATGGTATTGCACAAAGGTACCTTTTTGACACCTTTATTTTTAAGAGTGTAGGGCCCAGTTACATTGCAGGAAATGGCAGGGAAACAATGACAGACCCAAGTGGAATGAATGCTAGACAAACTGCCATGTATGTTAACTACAAGAAGAGCTATTTTGTGAGGAAGAGCTGGTTTAAATTTGGCTCACTGTTTTTAATCGCTGGTTTTGAAGGTGGGTCATCTTCTGAGACAGATCTTCGATAGTGTTTTAGCTGAGAGAACGTGAGAAGGAATGTAAAAGCACAACTGCATAAGGCTTTACGGAAACAATGAAAAAGTACTGGTGTGGTATATGTTAGTCAGGACATTTGCAATGGAGGAACGAAACCAGAAAGTATTCGTATAGTTGTTAATGAGTATAGTAATGAGCTGCAGATGTGGCCATTGGCCAGCTCTTGGTTTCTCTCCTTTTCTTTCTAGTGCAGTAATATATGCTGGAGTGACCTTGACTAATGAGGCTGAGGTGGTGAGTGTATGACAGTTTGCACTCTGTTCATTAGGAAAATATTAAATAGTGTTTCAAATACTGAACTGGACCTTCCCCAAGTTCAGGACTATAACTTACCATATTAGATTGCAGATGTATAAGGAAGCCTGAACATCCTTAAACCTTTGGATACATCAATTAAACACTTACTCATCAGGACTAAAAGACCAACAGCAGCAGTTTACCCTTCCCCCGTTACTTTTGCGCATATGTAGAAATATAAACATATTCAGATAATTAAATTCTAGCTGTAACTGTACAGCCTTTTTGGGTGTTCCTTTCCAATGTAATGTGATGTCAGTGATTTTCAGCACCAATGTAGGTAATCATATACATTAATTAAAGTTCTAATACAGGGCATATTTTATATATGTCTATTGTATTATAATATGGTGTGTTTCATATATGCAGTGCAATCCATAAGTATTAAGCAAGAAACAAAGCAAAAGTTGTTTAGATGACCAAAAGCAATATTTTACATCAGTTCAACTTCAAAAACACTCTAAATCAACTTTTACCCTGTTTCACTTTTAATTTTGATCCTATATATGACAATTGCATCTGGGTTCTGATCCTATTGTGTCTTAATATTGGGAATATTAAGTGTCAATGTCCACAAAACATTGCATTTTTAGCAGTTGGATAGATCATAAACATTCTTGTAGACATGTATGTATCAAAATGAAAAGTACACCATGGAGTGTTCACCACAAACCACTGACAGACCTCAAGAACTTAAAGATCTTATGGAAAGATGAGACAAAGGCTAAGTTGCCAGAGTGATGGAAAGAGGAAAGTGTGGAGAGAAAAAGCACTGCTTCTGATCCAAAGCCGTCTCTTCTTTGGAACATGATGGAGGTAGTGTCATCA
The DNA here is from genome assembly GCF_904425465.1 of Colossoma macropomum. Lineage (NCBI taxonomy): Eukaryota > Metazoa > Chordata > Actinopteri > Characiformes > Serrasalmidae > Colossoma > Colossoma macropomum. The sequence continues at coordinate 17,557,415 of NW_023494793.1, read as the reverse complement.
CTTGGTCATATATGTCTACCAAGGGAACTGATTCTTTTATACTGATGCTATGCTTTACTGCCAAGACAGTTTTCTCTCACAAGGCTTTCCTAAAGTCACTTTCAGTTTTTGTTTGTGTTGAGGAGTTTCTAAGTTCAGTCTCATTTTCAGTCAATTGAAATGCATAGTTCGCTGAATATAAATTTTGTTGCTATTTTTTAGCAGGAGGAAATCTTGCCTCTGGTGTACTCCATAGGCGCAGTGGCAGAGCTTCCTGGGGCCAGTGTGTTTAGTGCTAACCTTTAGTTATCAAAAAAAGAGTGGGCTAACAGCTGAAGCTGCCATGCATATCTTCAACAAAAATGTTGTCCAATTCTTTAGTTATCTCAGTTCTTCTATGATAAATTAAACATACAGCTCTTCAGACTCTGAAGACTCCTAAGTTCTTGAGAATACTAAAAAAAGCATTTTGAGTTCACTGTTCCAAAACACTGTTCCAAAACACTGCCTCATACTGGAACCTTTCTTGTCTTGCTCTGCCCTTGCCCATTTCCTTGATCATTGCCTGCACTTATCTGGTTTGAGCCTGGATCAGTGGAGAACCCTCAGAACACTCTAGCTCTTTTGAGAAGGCCTAATGAGTTCTGTGAATTAAAAAAATCATGTCTGTAATTTCTAGTTCATTATTATTTAACATCAGCATGCTTTTTCTGATTAATCTCTGCAAGTATTTTAGTAATACTGTAGCATTGGGGGTGCACAGAAGAAGCTTATTTAGAACTGACTCGACAACCAGAGTACAAGAAAGGAAAATCACTCTTGTTTCCAGAGGGAAATATGCTCTTTAAACCATATGCTTATATAAAGCCTGCTACAGAATCCCGCCAGGGGTTATGAATCAGGACTCCAAATCAGGATGACAGTAGCTAACACTTTCCAGCACAGTACACAGTTCACATAACCTGTAAACATTAACATCACATACTTTAAAATGCAACCAAAAACGTTTACATACTGTTTTTAAGAACTAAATAAATACAGCCTGACTTTGCCTGAAAAAAGCATCATGGGAACCAAAACATACTCTGACACCACAGTACTCCTATTTCATGTTGTAGCATTAGGTGGAAACAAAAGGCTTAAATTCTTTCAAAGTACTCTCAATCAGGATTTTTTCTCTGTTGTATTTGGGTAGATGTAACCAAGTTAGCTCTCCCATTGGTTAGGACTTCAGGAGCTGAACTAAAGGCCTAAAGTATCAGATTAAACACTAACATAACTAGGAAGTGACACTGGAATTAACCAATTATATTTTGATGTACAATGGGCGGACTAATTTTTTAGAAAAAAAAAGCCACATCTCTGGACATCCTAATTATGGAATGAGAATATGAGCAGTAGTCTGACCAATACGTTTCTGTCAGACATTAAAAATGTATAACAGCAGCACTGTAACACTGCTACAAGGTAAAATGTTAAAGGGGAATTCAACTGGTTTTTCAAAGTTTCTGCATAATTATGTGGTTAAGATGTAAATAAAGTCATTCAGAGTGCTTTGATGTGAAACGATGCATTACAGAGAAACGTACTGATTGACTTACTGATTTCTTCACAGCAGTGGTGACAGGAACCAAGGGTCACCATGACTACAAATGTAGCCATTTTATTTACTATCCAAAACCAGCAGTGGGGAAAAAATGGTCCCCCTACATATAATTGTAACCCTCCACAATGAATGGCTTTGAAATCTACCTTTTTGGCCAAGATCATATTTCAGAACTGGTGTAAAACTATGTTTCAGGTATCAGGCAGTATTATCATCATAGTCGATAAATTAGGAATTAATTAAAAATATTTCTAATATTTTTCTTTTTTTTCATTAAAAAGTGTGTTTCCCAATACAGTAAGTAAATAAATACAATTCCTATTAAAACTGAATACAAAACTGAAGTAAATATTCCTTATAAACAACCAAAATTTCTGACTTTCCATTAAAATCATGTAACCAATTTCTATTTAAAAACTATTTACATTACAAGTCATTTTGGACTTTTTTTTGTCTTGGACTGTAGACTAAAATTCCTTTTGCTTTGAGTGACTCTATACCTTAATTATGTCTATTTTGTTTGTTATTAAACACTTAATTTTGTCTCTAGCAAAATCAATTGTAACACTACCAAAACTTTACCAGATGTTACAATTTGAACTAATTTGACTAAAACTCTTTGTGTTTTGGTAGTGACATTAAAATATGGGACAGCATTTTTAAAATGTTTATGTTTTTATTTAAAGTCATGATAAGCTCCTAGTTTCTGTGGTCCATAGCTCTTGGATTGTTTCATCTTCATCATCCTGTTTCAGATTCTGTATATGGCTATGCTGTCTGCTTGTGTGTTAACTCATGCTATGCATTATGACAATATGACGTGGAAATGCCCTGATAAACATATTCTGTCATTATATCCGATCACCTCAGGATCTCAGTTCTTACAGATGCAATTCCTTCCTTGACATCACATCTAGATAACAGTGCCTCTGGGATATCTGTGTAGATGTCATGCTGAACGCTTTATTAAAAGGAAATGACACTTTTTTATTCTAGTGGCCTTTGTGCTAGTATGTCAAGACCATCACTATTACTTCTAGCAAATTCTTTTGAGCAAGAGAGCACTCACCAGCTCACAAAAGAGCACTTGCATGAATAGGAGGGAGTGTGTCTGAGTGTGTATGTGTGTGCTCATGTGTGTGAAAGAGACAGAGCGGAGGCTAAGTGGATATGATAATTGTGGTGACAGGGCATCGCTCAGTTGACGTGATCCACAAGCACAAGGATGGCGCCACCTCTCAGGCTTCTATTTATCTATTTTCTCTCATTTTCTCTCTCTCTTTATAGATATGGCACCTGTCTTTTTTTCAATCCATCTCTCCTTTTTCTCTCTCTCCATTTTCCCATTCTCTTGTTCACACACGCAGCTATCATCTGTCTCTTTTCTTTGACTACCTCCTGTCTGGAAAACTTTTGTCCATTTCTGTTTTTCTTTCCATTTTTGCTCTGTTCATTCACCCATTCTGTCCTCTCCCTCTTTCTTACTCAACTCGCTGTAATAGTTTTATATTTGCTGAGTAATTACAGCCTGTTCAGAGAAGCAGCTTCAGCAGAAGGTTTTTATAAAAAAAACAGAGTGAACTGCATCTGTACTGCACAGCCTAACTGCTGTTAGCTGCTACACTGTGTTTCTCATGCAGTCCCTCTGATTTGATTAAGTCAGACGAGTAACAAGTCCTGTTTAATTAACTTCTGTGATAATTGGCCTGCACTTGACTCCAAAAGAGGATAGTGTAGACAAACATGAGTCATATCACAGCCTTATGCGTGAAACAGAAAACCTTGAACATTAAAGGGCCCATATCCTACATTTTAACATTTGTGTGGATTTAGGTACCAAAGACTCAAACTAATTCATTTTTTACATGATCATTTTTAAATCCTCGTTCACCCCTTATGCTGCATTTACACTACAGTGAAGCTAGGGTATGACACTAAAATGCAAGCAAGTTTATCTGTCCAAACAGACAAAGTTCTAAGCTAGTTCTGTGCTCTAGGTGAGGTCTAATATCCTTTTTAAAAATGTCAAATAATATAAAAATGAATACAAATTTCAGGGTGTAGTTTAAATGTGGGTGTGACGCATGATGAAACTGTGACCAATGACGGCTTTACCTAAAAAGCTACATAAGCAACTGGGTTATTAGTTACTTGGTTGTTACAGTTTCCTTATTATGTCGAAAGTCGTAATCGAGCTGGATTAGTTTTACCAAGAGAGGTGCTGTAATTTAAAGAGCAACTACACCCTAAGACCTTTTTTTCATTAACAGCTGAAATGCACTGCTCTGTAATAATAAAATATACCCGGCTTGCTTAAAATGTGAACACATCTTTACAAACTCTAAAAATATATTTTTATTGTGGTTGGTTCCGCCTCTGCAGTGACCCCTCTGGTTCAACTCTGCTATTGGCATGGATGGCGTATCGTCATACCGAAGTACCATGACACGTCACAGTATGCAAATCAGTCAAACAACTTTACCGCCCCCTGATGACTCGTGTGGCACTCGTGAATATGAAAGCATAGTCGCCTAGAGCGAGGAGATAACCACGCTCACACGCTGAACTAAATACCCCAGCACCACCTTACAAGGCTGCGTTATGCCAGCTGTCTGTACCAACTGCAAAATATACGGAAAGGTTAACGTTAAATGGCCATTGTTACCGACTGTGTCAACCTCTCGTCCCAACTTTTTTCCCGCTTTCCGTAGTTCCAATATTGATTGACGTTGATTTCTGTTCAGTGAGTGCGGCGCACCGAGGGTTTGATTTATGAAGGGAAACGTGAATTTGAGTGGGAACTGAATTAGATGTAACACCGGTAAGTGCCATGAACACCTTTGCAGAATGTAAGGATTTAGGGCAACTGCAGCAAACCCTGGCTGACCAGTGATGCAGTCTGTGACCTTGATGTCAAACTGAATGAAACTTAGACAATGAGTGCGTATACATGCACTCAATAATCCAATCATAATCGGATTTCTGCAGTTTTCTGATTATTCAAATGGTCATGTAAACACCATACTCCGATTAAGAAATCCAGCAAAGAGAGATGGATTTTAGCTCAGTAATCAGATTTCTCAGTGCATGTATACTCATACTCTGATTTCTATCGGATTTCTCAGTCTGCACATGCACAAGAACAGACAGTGGATGTTGCAAGACGGCAGCAAAACACTTTTGGAGAGGCGCTGAAACCAAACACGAAATGAAGGAGTTAAATATTCTTCCTCTTCTAGATGATGTATGTTCATATTTTCAGGTAAAGTGGTGCGAAAGTTTTAAAAAAATGCGGCACGAAGTTTTATGTTACGTTTACATCACGTCTTCTTCTGTGATTTTATTGGCTGGTTGCAAAGCAGAAATCTGATTACTGCCTGATTCATGTAGACCTGAAGTTTTCCATTATCTGTTTACTCAAGAGCATGTAAACATGTTGATCGGATTACTGACAAAATCTGATTTTCTGCAGTTATTGGATTATTGAGTGCATGTAAACACACTCCAGAAACTCCAACACACTCCAAACTGACCAGAAACACCTTCCCTCATCGAAGATGGGGATGGTAGTACATAAAAATCGTCAACCTTTTTGTGGGGAGTATTTACTCTTTAAGTGAAGCCGACAAGATAAGCGATTTTAATCCAGTACGAAATCTGCCGTGTCTGCTAAGTAATAATTCTGCAATGAATTACCATTTATAATTCACCAAATTCTGAGCTCCTTCAGTAATAGTAGTCTTGGATCAACATCACAGTAGTATAATAACAAAATCTGGAAATAATAAACAGCGTATTTTTTTCTTTTTTATGCAATGTGAAGACTAACAGCTAAAATAGAACTTGATTCGTCCAAAGTCTTTAATTCTCAAGTTCATGAAAAGACCACTTAAACCCACACAATTTAGTGTATATTTCCTTCCACATGCTATGATTATGCACCATCATTTTGATTTGCTGTTAATAACAGGCATCACCTCACAATGAAAAAAGATGTAAAGTTTTTTCCCTCATCCAGTGTTGTGTGTTTTTAGTGCCATATTTGCCATTTAGCTGCACAACATGTTGTTACTGTGTGGCGCCTATTGCTTCATGCTGAGGTAAATGTCCGTGCGATGATGTTTTGATCTAGGCTATTTGGGGTAATTTTAGGGAAATTACACTGACTGTTTGTTCTGTACAAATTGGCCAGTCAAATCACACACAAATTACTGCTAAAACTAATCCAGCTCAAATAGGGGTATAGAAAGTATTTCCCTCTGGAATTATTCACATGGCAGATTCATACTGGATTAAAATCACAGATCTCATCCAGAATTATTCAAATTCAGCACATCCCTAGCTAAAACTAACCCAGCTCAAACAGAATTTATAATTTGCCAATCTCTGGGCTCCCTCAGTAATTGTAGTCCAGTTCGAATCGACATCATAGTTATGTAATAACAAAATCAGGTAATAGAAAACTGCACCTTTGACCCAATCCCTTAATCTTCCAGTTCATGACAAGACTACTAAAATACACAACATTTTTGGTGATGGTCAAATTACAAGGAGAGGGAAAATGAAATATCTCAAAACTACCTTTTGCAAGGCAATGCATTTTCTGTTTTGTTAAGCAACTTTTGGTAAGTTAAATGAACCCAATTTACTAGCCTAATGCTAGTCTATTTGCCATTTGCCATTGCCATTTGTTCAGAAATGTGGCACCTGTTAATGCTGACACAAACACCTGGGTGATGATGTTTCGATCTGGGCTATTTGGGATAATTTGGGGAAATTGCCCAGATCCTTTATTTTGTATGAATTGGCCAGTCAACTTACACACAAATTATTTGACTGGACCTTCTGTGGTAGAACTAATCCAGGTCGTATAGGGCTTAAGATGGTCAAGTTAAGGAGAAATAGCAACTGACTATTCAGGTCTCAAAAGTGAATGTATGTATCTGGAGCCAAAAAAATGAAAACAAGAAGAGGAGGAAAAAAGCTTAAAGATAAAGGTATGTATTTTTGATGTGTTGATGTTATGCCATTTGTTTTAGCCTGTGTTTGAACAACAGTGGATCTGGGGTCTGTCTAATGAAACAGGTTTAACTTTATGACTGAGTTTCAGCCTCACAAAACCTAGCAAGCACAGAAGCGATTATCTTGTTTTACAACAGCGGTTAACAACTTTCACTGTTAATCCTGGTTTAGACACTCAGGCTGTGATTAATTCTTGTGCTTGTGCACATGAAAGCGTGATGTTTATGACAAACAGCCAATTGCGTGAAACATGAGGAGGAATCGCCGAAAGAAGGAAAAAGAAATCATACTAAGTATATATGTAGAGAAGCAGGGGAGTCCAATCCTTTCCTCAGAGGGCCAGTGTGGCTGCAGATTTTCACTCAAACAAAGCAGGAGCACATGTGATCAACTGTTTGAAGTCTGAGACTAACTGACTGAACAAGTAGAATCAGGTGCACTTCTGCTTGTTTGAAATGAAAAGCTGCAGGCACAAAGGCCCTTTGCAAATAGGACTGGACACCCCTGGAGTAAGTCATATATAACCTGAGTTTTATCAAACTAAGCTTAAAGTTAGCTGGGTAAGATAAAAATCCCTGGATCAAAAATGCCATGTAGATTATCTGTTATTTAAACTGTAGCTTATTTGAAGCCTAAACAAGCAGCCACTCATCAGTAATACACAATTAGCCAGTTATAAATGTACAGAATGTAGACAGCTTGTGGTATTCATTCTTATTAGTTAGCTTCTAACATTAAAAAAGGCTAGAGCCAGTCCTGACTGTGACACATATTAACAATGTAATTGGCTGCCACCCATTGCTTCTCATTTGCATTAAGTTAAAAAAGCTCAACTTTTTAACACTTTCTCGGTACTGCTCTAAGTCCTCCACCCAAAACTGCCAGCTGTCCCTCAGAAATGAATGAGAGGGGAAACAAAAATCACCATGCTGTATATAAATACAGTGTAATAATCAATGTATGTAAATACAGTGTAATAATCAAACGGGCTGTTTTTGTTACTATGCCTTTGAGACTGATATACATAAATGACCTCTGTTCTGATTGGCCCTGTATTGTGCTCAATGATATGGCAAAAATGGTGGGCGATATAGCAAAAATATATCATGATACTAAAAAGGCTCTAGGGAGACGCTGCGTTCACGGTAGGAGAGACATTCCTTGTAAAGAAGTTGTTGTTACTTAATAAGTGGCGCAACCGTCTAAACGTTGGCCCTGTCATCAGGAGATCGCGAGTTCAGTCCCTGGTAATGCTACAGCCATCCGTAGCCGGGAGTCCAAGACAGCACAATTGGCCTCGCTCTCTCTGGGTGGGTAGAACGGCCTCTCTTTCTCCCCCGTCACTCAACGCGATGCTAGTCAGCACAGGCGTTTGTTAGCTGACGTAACGAAACTGGCGGTTGGCGCTTTTCTCCGAGCGCGTTCAGCTGTCCAATGACGTTTCGTGAGCGGCAGTTCGAAAAGATGCGGTGGCGCTTCACAGGTTTCGGAGAAAGCCTGTGCTCGCTTTCGCCCTTCTAGCGTTGATAGTATCGTGTGATTGGGGAAGTTCTAACTAGCGGGTGGAATTGACGACGACTAAATCGGGTAGATAATTGGGTTAAAATCCAAAAAAATGTGTTGTCTTCAATTAAACACACTGATGTGTCTAGTTACAGACAGAATTTGTTGTTTCTTGAACACATCTGTTTTTAGAGTGAAGTTAAATCAACTGTTTTATACAGTAAAAAACATGTGACTTAAAAAAGACTCAATCACCCTTTTCTGAGGATTCTGATAGCTTAATGCATATGTGCCATTCTGTTAGCATTCATGGTGATAGGCTGAACTGGGAAACCTGAAACCAAAACACCATCATAGTGAGAATGACAAAAACATATAACGTGCATCCAGAGCTCTTGTTTAGCATGAGAGAATGCTATGACAAAAATAACATTTAGAATTACATTTGTAGATCAGAGAAATAAGAGGTAAATAACAAAAACCAGCAAAACCACTAAGAGTGCTGGGAAGCTTTTTGGGCTTTTCAGTCTAACTGATCGTAACTAGGTTCAGTAACTAAAGATTATATATGAGATAGTTTGTGTTACTAGACCAGAAATTTAAACAATTTAGCAAAGTAAACCAAAGATAATTAAGCTAGTGCAATTATTATGTTTCACAGGTGGTATGTGCTTTTAAAGGAATACCCCTTACTCTCTGTGTAGCTTTGGCACCTGCACATTGGCCTGTATTACAGGTGAGCATCATGTCAAGTTTGCTGTTCTTTCACTAAGGAAACGTTAATAGTATTGCCTGTGGTGAATCACTGTACACGTACGCTTGCGGCAGACAGACAGACATTAGGTTGAAAAATGCAGCTGTGTTCCTTCAAGTTAGAGGACCGAGGTTAGGGAGCCGAAAGCACCAGTTTGAAGGCTCCCTCTTTCCACCCCTGATCCCACCGTGAGAGCGATCATTGGTAAACGGAACACGGCTCAGCGAGGCCTCCCCGCTCTCACCGTTAAAAAGCCGTACATTCTTTTCAACGGAAAACGGGAGAAAGTCGCGTGCTGGCAGGGAAACAAAGGCGAAACACCGTGAAACACACTCGGGGGAGAGTACCTGAGGGTGACGCTCGCGCGGCTCGCTCCACAAATCCATTCTCCACACTCGGCGCGCGCCATCAGGCAGCACGAGATAAGGGCAGCGGCGCTCGCGAGTGGGCAGGCTAGAGCGCGCGCGCCACGTGAACGTTACCGATCGGTTAGGGAAGACAAAAGCAGCGCGGGACACGCGCTCCACATCAAAGGCGCGAGAGAGCACGAGCGCTGCGCGAAACCGCGGGCGGCGTGTTTACAGTGACGCGCTGACGTCATTGTCTTTACATTTTCAAATCCGAAACGGTTCAACGAGGTAAAACACAGCGCGCGCGAGCGTTACTAACGCTAGCTGCTGTGGCGTTTGATTTCTGAACTGGTTTTTAATCACCTTGTGTTTGATTTATGTACTTAATAAAGAAAGACATCAGTGTCTCTGCTATCCGGCTCAGCTCGTGATTTCTGAACTAGCGAGTTGAAGAGGTTTCCAGCTGCTGTGTAGTAACCGCTCAGCGCTGTCCCAGCTGTTCTGAGTCGCAGCCAGATTGTGGTGAGTTATCTTGACAGCGCAAGAAAATGTAAAAACGAGGTCAGGGGGACTAATGTGTGCTGAGAGCTGTGGAGATCTCTCGCTCGCTCCTCATTCATGCCTTTGCCGAGGATCTCCGCCACAAAACAGGCTATGAATAATTTATTCGTGGCATCAGCAGAGCGCATCGATTTGCTAAAACTGCATTTCCTCCTCCAGCTCTGCGGCCCCTATTTAAGTTGAGGGCGATACAGTGGAGGGATTAGTATCTGGGTGATCTAGGAAAATAAGTTAGTGTCTACTGTATGCAGGGTGGCCTGCTGGTGGAGAGCAGGAGGCTGAATTTAGCTGAACAGTACAAATTCAGCTAAAGTGGGCCTTTTTTTGGCAAACATCAGAAACGTTCTTCACAACCTCTCCCCAACTCAAGAGCCAGTAGTTTAATCAGGGCTGGTTCTTATCTACACTTTTGTGCTGAAATATGCTGGTGTTTTATAAATGTGGCTGCCTTGTATTGTGCCTGGTGGTGGACAATATGACAAAAACACATCACAATACTTAAAGAAATTTTCACGCGATATGTCGCAATATTTATCTTTTTCTGGCATAAAAAGTTTAGGTAACACTATTTGGAGTGGTCCTTTGTAGATGATTTATAAGCTCTTAACAGAGTATCAATAACACATCAACAACATATCAGTGAAATAGTAGGAGTGAAGCATCTGAATACACTGAAGTAAATATCTTGTAAATGTTCTGTTGATCCATTACTTATAATAAGTAAATGTATTGTTAATATGTTACTTCCATTATGCAAAACCTAACCTTACCCAACACCTAACCCTCTCTCTGGCCCTAATCCTAACCCTAACCTTAACCTCAACCCAAAACCTAATCCTAACTAACCCTCATATTTTTTGATGTTACTGAGAGTCTGTTGATTGTTGGTTTCATCAAAACAGAACCCGCTCAAGATAAAGTGTCACCAAAGTTAAAACAGACAAAAAGAGCCAGTAGTGCCACATTAAAAAATACTACCAAAAACTGAATACAAATGATTTTTATTGAACTTTTCAAGCACTGTGCTGCACTAAATGCAGTTAAACAGGCCTAACTGTGCTCTTTCTGTAATGAAACCTGCAGCTGTTCAGTGTCCTAGAAGCACTGATGATATCCACAATATACCCAGAAAAACATACTGTGACATATTTTGATGTCATTTACCATGATAATGATAATTATTGTCATATTGTCCAGCCCTAACTGTACTTAATTCAGAAAGTAATCCGAGCTGAAACACTTCTTATAACTTCAGTGTTAATGGGTGGGGCTAGACTGCTAGGTTGGATAGTCAGGTGTATGTAAATTACATTTTGTGAGATCACAAAAACAATGTTATTTTTGCAGTTTCATATATTGACTGTATGGATTGGGCAGTGGTATTATATATGGTATTTTATAACTAGGCACTGGCAGATATGTACATAAAAAACATAAGATATCTGCATTGGTGCAGAATTCACATATTTTCCTACTGAGTAAAGCATCTGCTCAAAGAGGGTCTGACCCCCCTCATCTCCTATGAATGGCTTGAGTGGGACAGATAAAGTGCTTCCCCTTACAGACAAATCACATAACATTATCTTGTGACTATACATGGACTTGAGATGTACAATTTTATTTGTCAGTGATTTTCTCATGATTTTCATGATTCTTTCATTTACACTTTTCACATGTGTGATTTCCTGGTGTACCATGTCACCATGTGATCACATATTATTCACATTTTGACCGTTTTCTTGTCCACATTAGTGTGACTATACGTGAAATTCACCTGACTTGTCTACGTTTAAAACGCACTATGAGTAGTCCTTATCGAAAGCTGACCAAATGTTAGCCACACGCTGACAATATTTTAAAGAAAAAAAGGATTTTATTTTTTGAATAACAGCTATCACGCTTACCATAATCTGTTTTTAAAGTATAACCACGCCCACTATGATGTCACATCAATCAGAAACATTGATTCATATTCAGCACATTTAGAGCCCAGTCTAAGCAGCATTTGTTGCCATTAGCTGACAAAAGCAACCCTGTGCCGTTGAGATATGGTCCCCCCGCTTTACCTGATGTCCCACTTCACCTGAACTCAGGACAGCGTGTGTTTAGCTCACTCCAAATATAAACACTGCATGAAGTGCTGTTTGGTTTCAGTGATGAAGCAGTGAAGAGACGGTTGTTGGTCTTTCGCGCTCTTTTTGCTGCGAGCTCGGCGTGGGTCGCCGCGTGCACGCGCGCGTGCGCTCTCGCGTTTAAAAGGCGCGAAGCGAGTTTGGGGGAAAGCCGGAGAAAGCGGGGCTGACACTTTTTTCGGCAAATCTCTCGTTCCTCCTCCCGCTCCGTCTGTTCGTCCAGTCTTTTCCTCTGTTCCCCCCACTGCCCTGGGGGTCGTCAGGAGATTAACGGCGCTTCTTTTTTTTTACCTCAGTGAAGGTGTGATACAGAGGAGTGGAGACGGAGCTTCAGCGCGTCAGTGGAGGCTGCGGAGGCTCCGGCTAGTCTCGGCGTCTTCACTTCTGAGCTCAGCCAGCCGGCCGGGAGTCTAAATAACGCCAACAGCGCTGCCGTCGCCTTCCTCCTCCTCCTCCTCGGAGAAGAAGAAGAAGGAAAAAACAAGGAGAGGAGAGGAAAAATGAAGGGATGCTAGTCGTCTAAACTCGTCAGGCGTGCTCTGTTTTCCTCCCCCTCCCTCTCTCCCTCTTTTCTGACGGTTTCTTTCTGACGTTTTGGCGCACTTTTCTCTCAGCAGGAGTTCGAGCAGACCCCCCAGAACCCCCTGGACAAAAACACCAGCACTAAAAGCAACATCCAGCTCTAACCTGCTCTGAGCCATAGCCGGAACCTAACGCTGAGGCAAAGGCTGAAAGGCTAAAAGGCTGAGCACTCACTCTGCTGAGCTCCCGTCTGAAGTAGCTAGCCCACCAGGATGCTCCGCACTTGTAACACGATATGAAACAGTCCACTCGGCTTTCTGGGGGTGTCCACGATTAGAGGGTGCTTTAAAAAACTTATTTATGCAGGAGAAGGGGAAGACATTTACAGCGCTCGGACGTGAAGGCATTTTTCTGAAGATGAGAGGTGTGAAGGTGATCCCGGCGCGCTTGCGTTGTGGGGTTTTCTTCTTCATGTGGATTATACAGAGCACGACGGTGGTCGACGTGGCTGGGACACACCAAGGCATTCCTCCGCAAGTGTAAGTAACTCCCGACTGCTCTCCATACTCTCACAGTGCCTGACAGACACCACACTGAGCCGTGTCGAGGCTTTAGCGAGCGATTCCGCTGAGCGCACAAAGTTAGCCAGATCCTCAATTTAGCACTAGAGCGGAAACCTTCGTGTGAGTCCTGCATAAACAAAGTTTGTTACAGATTAAATTTGGGCTAAAAAACTTTTCTGCATGCACAGAGGCAGCATCTTACACCTGCCTTAAAAGTGGATGGGCTATTAAGAAAGAATTAAAGGACCAAAATATGGAAAACCATGTTTTTTAATAATAGACTTTTAATAAAAGAGTTTAATGTGGTGTGTCAACATTGTTCAAGTATCAAAACGTGCTGTTCACGTGCACTTTATACAGTCCATATAAGCAAAGTTAAGCGGCAAAAACAGCCTGTTGTGAATTCACCATTTCTGTGATTTCACAAAAACCTACGGAAGCCCGGAGAGGCCATGAGCTGTTGATATATCGTCGTCTGGACTGTTATCTTGAGATAACAAGATAAGTAACTTGTTATTTCAAGATAACAATGTTGTTATCTTGAGAAAACAAGATACGTAACTCATTATCTCAAAATAACAACTTTGTTATGTTTGTTTTTTGGTACATAAAAGTACACAAGTGGACCTCAGAGGAAAAATAAAATACGAGACAAATGTAGGATATAGGCAAAAGAATGTGAGTTTGAAACAGTACATGATGATAAGTGCAAGTGTGTAGTATGCAGTGCTTTCCTGCACTGAATGACATTACTGTACAGGTAACTTCTATCATATGCTGTCATGTGACCAGCAGCAAGCCTGTAATATAGGACTTAAATAAAGCCAGCAGGCGATATAAATACTGCCCGATAAGACCACATAAAAATATTTCCCTTAAGCGCATATAAATGCTAGACCTTGCATCAGTACATTTTAGCTTGTGTTTACTTTCAGTTCTACCCAATCAATCATCAACCCCCCCCTCTCACCCTCTCTCTCTCTAGTGTGAAGCTGTGGGCTTCAGCATTTGGGGGGGAGATGAAGTCTATTGCAGCTAAATACTCTGGATCCCAGCTCCTACAGAAGGTAAACCTACTGCTGACCTATATGATCACACACAGCTGTCTGGTGCATGCATCAGGGCAATCAAATTAAACTATAAACTTTATCTTCACTACTTTAAAAAGTGGGTATCCTTAAGAAGCACGGAACATGAGATGGAAGCTAAACTAAAAAACTAAGCCATGACCCCCACATCCCTCTTTGACTTTGCAAAAGCTTTTAAAAATCACCCAGACTGTCCATGCTGGATGAGGCTGCCTGTTCCTACATACCGCCCCCAACCCTTGTGCTCTTGCAGAAAATTTAGCAAGCATATGAAATTCAAATGAGGGGCACTGGGTTAATTGTGCAGAGAAAAGTAAGTAGAGCTTTTTTCCTGGGAAGTGCATCTTTTCTCATCAAAGCAACCAAAATTGCATAATGTATGTGTATGTACTCTCTCTCTCACTCTCTCTGTCTCACTCTCAGGCATACATATACATACCACTTTCAAGTACTTACACTTACTTTATCTGTCTTGTCACGTATTTAACTCACCTACTCTTAGGACACAGACCCTCACACACACAAAAGCCATCCTGTCTTTACCCATTCCATCACTCTCTTTCACTGCTATGCTGGTACTCCTCCAAACCCTCTCTGTCATAGGATGCAGGTGAGAAGAAACAAGGTCAGTCAGTGAAAATCTGGCCAGTGGCACTCTGCAGGCCTGTGACTAAGTGAAATGGGAGAAGGCAGTGAGTCGGGCATTATCGTGTTCAAGGACACGTGATTGGCACTTATGAAGGATGTCAGTGAATGTTGCTAGTGGCCTGATAGTAGTTACAGCTTTACGAGGTTTTCTTCAGTCTCCTTTAGGCCTGTAGGAGTTATTACCATTTAGCATTGTTGAGACAGACAGCAGAGAGAGAGGGGCAGTTTCCTGCTGATGTATACATAAATGTGTGTATTGTAGGTCTAACAGAATAGGAACTCCTTGGGGTCAGATTATTTTTGTAATGGTTAATAAAGGATGAAGAGAGAACTAGACTAGCTTGTGTGTGATGAAGATGGGACAAAGAGAATGGAAGATGCATGAAGTAGTGGTGCACCACAGTGAAAATCCTTGGCCAAAGCCAGAAACCAAAATTCAGAAAACACTGGGCCGAAAAACCAAAAAAGCTAACAATAAATAGAAACAGGTTAAACAAATTTAATAAAATTATTACAATATTTAAGCTACAATATGGGCCACGGAACACAATGTACTTGACAGCACAGAATGGTTGGTCATTGAATTTCATTGTTTTTTAGTCATAATTTGCACTTTGGCACAGTTTTTGATTTTTTTGTCATTTCAAAAAACTGAGCCTACAGATGGCATCAGCATGCTAACAAGGACTTTCCTGTTTGTTTCTGTTCTTTTTATGTATTCTGGGTATTGAGTAGGACGTTGTGTTTTCAAGTGGTATTAAATCTGTAGTGGAGAAGTTCTAGGTGTTTTATCCCCTATTGATACTCAACATAAACAATGATTACAATTTTTTTGTCTCATGTTCCTCATTGAAACTATATTGTTGGTTCCACATGGCCATTTTCACTGTTGTTCTGCTGATGCTCAGACTGTTTGAATGTTTCTGTGCTGAACAGCACAATTTGTATTATTTCTATTATTTCTATTTATTCATCCATTTATTTTTCATTACCTACTATATAGTAAATTAAATATAGTAGTAGTACTACTGAATGAACCGAGATTACTGTTACACCAGTGTGCCACAAATACGCACAGATATTGTAATCAATGTTCTAATGCCCACTTTCAGTCCCTCGATCACCTCCCACTCTCTAGCCTCTTGCATCTAAAGTGGTCCAATGTATTTTCGAGGCAGTGGACAGAAAGGATTGACCGATCTTTTGGTGTTAGCCTTAGCCTAACATGGACATGAGACCTTTTGTGTTGCTTCCTGACGTACCACCTAAGAAGCCTCTTAACTCGGTCAGCTGCATTTGACGAGGCCGCGTTCAGGGCCGTGTTCACAAAACCAAGCCATGGACCAGCTGGTACCGATAGCTGTATAATTCTAATATTTTTAAAATTTCAGCAGTGTGACTGATAGTCGGAGTACAAGTGTATGGGACGCATGTATGAAAGAAATGACTTAAGAAATGCAACAAAGCTGAAGTTGCCTTCTTTTTTAAAAATTGCTTCTTAAATGGTGCAGCAGTTACATTCATGCGCCTGAAAAGGTGCCTTCGTTTAAGGTGAAATGGAAAATTTGAACAAAAAACTTCACATTAAGAAACCAACTTTTGCCTTGTAGAAATTTAGAACCAAAACAACATTTAGCACGGTTTGGCTGGACATGTGGGGCTAGTGTTAGAAAGCAATATTGACATAGGTTTATCTACATATTGTTCAGTTTTGTTTTACTGTTATTAACAATATTTCGGATTTCTTTTGTTATTAAAAGTGAAATTACAGAATAAAGCCACTGTTAACCTCTGTTATGCAAGCATCTAAATTTATTGCATTTGAAAATATATGTTTACTATTATATACCGTGAAACCACTAGAAATTATAATTATAACATAATATAGATTTTTGGCCATACGGCCCACTATAGTATGTATTTAGTGTGTGTATGTCCATGTGTATATATATGCATAGTTACCATATATAGCTGTACTCTATGGTGTACAGTAAAAGGACTGTTAGGAAAAAAGAGTGCAGGAGAAAAAGGGTGGTGTGAATTTGCTCCCTGGGTAGAGAGCAGATGGATCCAGTGCTACTCTGATTATAACTGTGACCCCAACAAATCAGGAATGTCATGGAATTTGCCACCACAACGTACACATCTCAAATGTGTCATGCAGTGAGATAATCTTTCTTCATGTTCTTATTAACTGAGCTTAAGTACTCAGAATGTTTGGGCAGTTCTACAGATGAAAAAGTCCAAATGCTTCTAGACATTTTATTTATACACATGATACAGCAATTACACTGACCATTACGGTTTTAATTTTTATGTTTGTTAGCTTTGATTTTACACTGATGGTTTGATTGCACATTCAAACCCAGAGGCTACCTCTGTGTTTATATTATCTCTCTCTCTCTCTGCACCCGTCTGCCCTCTCTCTGATAACACTAAACCTTACCTCAGCAGGCCTGGGATTGCTACCATACGCCTTTTCCTCTCTTCCACTTATGCCCTCTCTTTTTCCCTCTCCTGTGCTGCTCATCCCTTTGTTCATGGTGCCCAGGTGCAGACGCAGTCATGTTGTGGATGTGTCCTCCCTCTCTGTGCTCTGCTAGGCTTTTTCCTCACAAACAAAAAGAGGATTTAGTCTACCATCACTGTCCCACCCCAGTGTAGTGGTGTACTGTGAAGATACGTTATGTGGGAAAGGCGATTTGAGTGTCCTGTGTCTGCTTCTTACACAAGCTAGTGTTTTCTGATTTGCTCGATTTGCTTCCTGCATATGCAAATTATATCAAATATGGAGTGTCTTCTTTTTTTTAATATTGTGAATTGAAAAGGTCTTGTGTATTAGCTGATGCTTTAGTTTTTGGCTGCATTGAGAGCGCTATAATTAATTTGTTTACAGACGTAAATGTGGTTTTATGATTTACTAAATATAGAGAAATGTCATTTATTATTCCACATCCATTTCCTTCCATTTATGAGTTCTTCTACACATTAATATGCAAGTAATTGACATTTGTTTCTGAAATTAAATGTCTTAGCCTTCATTGAGATTAACTTTGAAGTATGCTGATTTTGAAAACAGAGCTGGGAATAATCAATTTTTAAAACGTACAAGGTTAAATTTAATCACTACCTTAGTATTTCTCATGCATATTCATTAGCAATGTAGAAATTCCAGCTTCTATTGCTAATGCAATTACGAGTGCAAAAGCAGATATTAAAACAACAGAGCAGTGTAATTTTGCCACACAGCGAGATAGAAATTAACACCCAAAAGTGTTTCCTCATGTAGTGTGTGTGCTGACATATTTACACTGAAGTTAATTACAGAACACTGGTGATTGTTGAGCCCATGGACATAAAAAATAAAAATAGTGTAAACTAAGCGCAGTGCACGGTTGGGAGTGAATATAGCTCTAGAGTGTTACGCAGTGTTTGAATATCACTGCTGTGCTAAATTGCTAGCAGTCAGAGAGCTGTCTGATGGTGAAGTGGAGATTAGCATACGTGAGTGTCTTTGAATTAGCCATTAGTTGAATCTCCCAGGCATTGCTTTTCACATTGCCAGCAAATGGACTGCCCTGCCTCTCCCTTTAACTCAGCTAGACAATCTGGTTTGAACCAGAATGCTGTTTCTCTGATGTGTGTTTGTGTGTTACATTTCTTATAATTGCTAAAAAGGTTTACTTACGTTAAGATTGGGTGTCCATGAAAGTGCCTGACAGCGTTCTTGGTGCATTCTTTCAGAACATGCTGGAAGAGCTTGAGAGAAGCAGATTGGTGTTTGGCATGATGTGTGATTTGACTGTCAGGAGGGGACTCAGATTACAGAGGACTACCAGAAACCAGCCTAATTTCAAACCCCAAGAAGTATTTCATCATCAGCCTTCCACGCTGAGACAGAAAAGCTTGCACAGTTGAGACTCAGATGAGGTTGTACAGAATGGTGGGATTTTGAACTATGTGGGATTTTCTGTCTGAATGTGGAAGGCGGATGATGAAATGCTACTGTGGATGTAAAGTTAGTCTGGTCAGTCTGGTTGCCGATAGTACTCTGTAATTTAGAGGATCATATTCTGTTCTGATTTTATTTTGTTCAGAGTTTGTGTTGGTGCCTGCCCACTTCACTGTGATTTGTCAAAGGTATCCTTGTTATTTTGAGGCTTGGAGAAAGGTGAAGGTGCTGGTGCTCTGGTTTCAGAGTACTGATACTGACGTTAGCACGGTGGTGGTACCAAATATTAAAGAAATCCTTAAGGTGTTGACTTGTGAATATTACGAAACTACTATAGATTCATTCAATTATAATTTATTATAAACCATGTAAGTGTGAAATTTAGATTTGAATTGACTTTTATTTTTTCTGAGTACATAACAGCCTGAAGGTTAAGTGAGTCAAGTTGCAAGATGCATGGATTGGAATTACTTTTACTGGGGGCAGAAACCATTTTGCAGGCAGAAAACTCAAGTACTACAAAACTAATATTTGACCAAACAGACTGCAATATAACATATAACAGGCAGGAATCAGCTATGATGTACACAACAAACAGTTGAAAATACAAGATGAACAGATTTGATAGTCACAGAAAAATGTAAATCAGAAACTGAGAAATAGCTTTAGAAAATATTACCACAGAGTGAGCAATTTTATTTATTTATTTATAAAGATGGGCCAATCTTTAAACAACACAGTGTCCCACAAATATCTTAGAAAATTGGAAACCTACTTGACCTACCTAAATGTAGTAGTGTCTTTATCTTTTGCTTCATTTGAGGGATGTACAAAAGTCATGTGCAAAAGTTTGGGTGCCCCTAGTTAAATTAGCTTGTGTTGTCATGCAAAATAACTGTGTATTTGCTGAATTTAACATTTTGGGGAAAAAAAAAAACATTAAAATTGACCTGTACAACAGCTATGACACCTTATATACATTATGTTTTTTTTTCTAATATGTTAAACTTATCAAATAAATAGAAATAGGACACTCAATTTGCTCAAGAGGATGTTCAACTGTCTTTATTTTAAATTTAAATTTGCCTGATATTTTGAATTAATATTTGAAGAGGTAGTTATTATACTAACACAAAGCAATGTTTTAGGCTACTGTACCTACTTCATTTGCAACCCGATAGAAAATGCAGTTATTAACAAAAGTTTAACTGCCCTAAAGAGAGAGAGAGAGTCACAATTTCTACATTGTATAAATGCATATGTATCAGCATCTGCAGATATGTACATGAAAAATATCAGATATTGCATGTCTCTGTTATTCCTGTTGTCATAGGAAACACAAACTAATATGGTAACTAAACTATGGCAAAGCTTAATGTAGTATTGGTGGGTCAAGGCCCATAGAGAGTTGTTACTGTAAGTGTTGAGCCAGGACCTGCTTGCCTTCATAAAATACTAGTAATAATTATTATGAGAAGAGCTACTGAACTGGTCTTAGGTCAGCTCTAGTGGTTTGTGATGAAAGCTTGAAGAGGAACAGCCTTTTTCTGTTCATCTGAAAATCTGTCACATATCAGTGTTGTATATTGTGTTTTTGTTTCTGGGTTGTTACTTGAGCTTGAGTACAGTGTTTGTGTTGGAGCTATGAAACGCTGCTTGTCTGCTATGTTTGTTTTGGAATTGTGCACTTAGTTTAGCACAGATGATTCTGTAATGGGTTTAGAAGTGCTTTCTACATTACAATTGCTCTCTTAAACAGAATGTTTATATTGATTTTGTATATCATTGTGCTCTTTGTTTTAACTTCCAGCACTGCCTCGTCCTTCCTGGCTCAGATGATGCTCATTGTTCTTGTCCTGTCCTGTTGCTCTTGTGCCATAAATCTTTCATACATTGCTCTTTTTAGCTTGTCTTTAAAAAGCTTTCTTTCATGCCATTTCCCCACCTAGTTTATCAACATTTTGTGTCTTGTCCCTCTTTGATTCTCTCATCATCATCTACTTTCCTTCTTCTGTTCTGCTGTCCCCACGGTTGCCGCATCCTTTCCCTTACCTATTGTAATTTCAATTATTTTCTCAATGCAATTTAAATCAAGGACAATGTTGATTCTGACGCATTTACACTCAAATAACCAGCCCTCAAAAACGGGTGGCCTATTCTCTTTATTTGTTGTGACCAGTGTCGATCAATACTGTGCTGGGTGATTTCAAGCATGCTGTGATGCATGTTATACTTCCTCTGTATTTTAACCTCCACTGTAATATTGCTTATTTCTGCTCACACCCGTATGGGACTTGCAGTTTTATGTGCCTAGAATTCAGAGTCCAGGAAGAGCTTTGCATTTAAAAGTGCGTAGCTCAGTCATGCGGCTCTTGGTCCACGACCTAAATACTTACTGAGTAGAGTGGCTAAAGTTATAGACCCATCTGCCTGAGTGACCACAATGACAGCAAGTCCCTTCGGGACTGCCTGAACTCACCACAACAAACTGGTTTGATCTCCCCAGTTTTGCATCGCCTCCACCTGAGTCTGGTAATACTCGGATAAGTAACACTATACTTGTTTGTCAAAAGTTGTTCATCAGACTTGTCGTCCCTCCATGGTATACCATCCTCTTAGTGCAGGCGTATTAAGCGTTTTTCTTCTTGCCTGATTCAAAGGGGATCTGCACCCTTTTAGCTTAAATGGCCTCCTGGAAAAAGATGAAGCTTCTGAATATTAAATTGAGAACCATATGCTAACGTAATCCACAAATACTTAAGTGTTCAAATTATTTGAGCCAACCCTGTAGGAAACCAAAACAAAAGCATCTGAATACTCATTTCCCCTTACCTAGTTGTAAGCCAAAAAATGGTAATTCAGGCATGCCCTTACCTTACCACATCAGTGGCAATGGTGCTTGTCAGGGTGCCTCATGTGCCCTGCCACTACATTCTATCTTGCCTTCTATTCTTCTCAGTCTTTACATCTTGTGTAGGTCCTGCATTTATAAATTCTCTTGCCAGAACACACCCAATCTTATTTCCTATGCACTAGCGCACTGCTGTCCTGTCCTGCTCCAGCTGAAACATGAACCTCACTGTATCGAAATCTCTCACATTTCAAGGTTAAATCAGCTCAGGTCAGATGGGCCTCAGGGAAGGGGGCAGAGTATGTACAGCATGTGAGTGTGTGTGTGTGTATGAATCACAGGAGAAACAGGAGACAGCCTAATCAATATACTTCCATTTTCAGCCTGTTATGCAAATATTCGTGCCTCAGAGATACTGAAGCTTGATGGCATGTGGAGCTTCTTGAATGAATCCTGCTATTCAAACGCAATTCAAATGCAAAAACAAGAAAAACAAGAACAAAAATAAATTCACTCAAATATAAAAATGTCAGACAAATATATGATAATAGCAGTTTTTGTGCACATTTTCTTACATTTTGGCAGCAAGCCTTTCTCACATGATCATACACTTAGTATGATTGTCTTGTTTTTTCCTAACTGTTTTTTATACACATATACCAGCTAGGCTGATGTTTTCTCTCCCAAGTAATTGACAAGCAATATAAGAGAATTAAATTGTACTAATAATAAAACTTATGGGGCAATTCTAAACGAAGACAAGTTAGCAAGCTGGGTCAAGAGAGCTACTTCAACACATTTTCATGATACACAATATTTATTTTTTATGGAACAGTCAAAATAGAATGCAGTGCCACTAGAGCTGGGCAATATGGCAAAAATATACTATTGCAATACTAAGACATTTTTATGATATTTATGTCGTCGGGTATCTGATCAGTTGGAGCTGAGAAAAAAGAACCATTTAAAAAATACTGCTCAAAAACACTACTAATACTTAAAAACTATGAACACAATGATTTTTAATCAATATTTGGCTTACTGTGTTGCTCTAAATCCCATTAAACCGGGACTAATTTTATGCTCTTTATATTGAAACAGGCCCGTTAGTCAGTGTTGATACTGATGATCTCCACGATAATGACATAATCTATCACAACAACAAGATATTTTGTTATATTGCCCAGCCCTACCCTGTGGTAGTGTTTACGTTTTTGCTGTCAACATTCAGCAACGTGTACTCTTAACACTTTGTTTCCTTCTGAAACATGATTACACTCTTAATAAGATTTGTTGCAATATGCAGTACATTAAAATAAGCTTAATACATGTTCATGTTGCCATTTTTTTCCTTGAGCCCCTGCCCTCCAAAATGTCAGGCCTCTGTTATTTGGAAAGCCAATCAGCAGTCACAATTGTGGAACAAGCATACTTATTAGTTCACAGATAGGCAGTTTAGACTGACTATATAGATACAGAGGTGTGGTATTAAATGACAATATTTGGTTTTATTAAAGTAATTTGGTCTGTACAGGAAAAGTGTTGAATTTCAATACCCAGCCCAACCCTAACAAAGACAACTGCATGGCTCACATCGTTGTAATGTTAATGTTAGCAAGATAGATGAAAATGGTGTGTTGGCACAACTTTCAAGTAGACCATGTTATTCATAGTGTGGAAGAAAGGGCATATTTGCTTGCATTGCAAATAAAGGCAACATTACCAGATCGCCATCAGTAAAAAGCTGTTTAGCATTAAACATTGCAAGCGCTAGGTATGTGTGTGTTTTTTGCAAAATGAAAATTCAGAGCCATTTTCGGGACATTTGACACACCAAATATGTGTGTCTGAGAGAGAATCTAGGTGTGTGTCTCTGGTCAAGTGCCCTCTGAGCAGCGAGAGCCCAGGCTGTTTTGACATTAATCACATCTATAAGAGCAAGAGAGTCTGAAGTGTAGCTCGCTATTCGGCTCTGTTGTGCTTCTTCGCATAGAACTTTAATTTCATGTATCATTGAACTCAACTCCTGAAAGGCTTCTGATGGCTTTGTGCTTTGTGTAATGTAACTGCATCCTATTCCCTCTGTCTGTAGGGACTTTTTGAAAGGAATAGAATTTTGCTATAAGCATGCTTTCACCTGGACTGTGATCTGAGACATGAGACTGATTTAAAAATGTACGTGGATGTAAGATACAGTAGACACTTGCAAGCCTACACACACACATATGCACGCCACTTTAAAGAGCCATTTTGATTGTGGTTTGTATGCTGGAGAATTTCTTGCACTCCCATGGTGAGATTGCAGCAGTCCAGCATCCTGCTGTGAATGTTATCCTGCCCAGAGCTCTTGGAGGTAGAGAGAGAGAGAGAGAGAGAGAGAGAGAGAGAGGTGGGTAACATGAGATGAAACTTCAGCTCTTAGACACTCCATGGTGTAGGAAGTGATGGAAGTGCTTGGCAAAACTGAAGAAGAAAACTTGTCTTCTCAGAATTCATCACTGAAGTAGTTATCATTTTGTCTTTTTCCTTAGTTCATATGTCATATGTAAGTTATCACTGCGATTAGGTAGTCATGTTATCATGGTATCAGGTAGAACTGGGTGATATGGTTAAAATGCAATATCACAATGCTTCTGGAAGTTTTAATGATATACAATAGGTCACAGTATTTTTTTTTGACATTTGATAAGTTGGAACAAACAAAGTAGTGCTACATTTAAAAATACTATCAAAAACTATGAATCAGATGCTTTGTATTCAATGTTTCACATGCTGTGGAGCATTAAATTCACTCAAACAAGACCATTGTAACATAAAAAGAACCCCTATTGGTGCTATGTAGAACCATTTTCAAATAGGTTCTATATAGAACAATATACAACACATTCTCCAACAATCTGAAGAACGATTTTACCTTGCAAAGAACCATTTAATCATGCAAAGAGTTCTTTGAGTGTTTATGGTTCTATGTAGAACCATTTTTTTACTAAAGAACCCTTGAAGATCAATCTTTCTTAAGTATGTAGCCTAAAGACAGCCATTAAAAGCTTGTAAGACATTCACACAACATATTCTTTACTTTGTATGTTGCAGTTTTACAGTGTACTGCAGCTCCTGCTGTAGAGAGATGTTCCCTTTTTACACAGGCACATTAAGTATGTGCATGTCAGCCATCAGCTGTAGTTTTTGCTGTGTCACCGGAGATAGAGGCGTGGTGAGCTGAGGTAAGACAATCGTAATTTGGTGCTAGGTCTCCGCTGTTGAGTTGGTGCGTCTGGGCCCTAAAATTCAATGCATGCCTAATATCAAACAGGTTATTTCCGAAATTTCAATCAGTTTTGAGAAAGCAATGTTCGTGTTATCAGTGACCTTATGCTTAGCGATGATGCACAAAATCCTTCTGTTTTGGTCTTTTTGGCTCTTAGGGCAGTTTTTGATACTAGATTCTAATCCACCATCTTGAATACTAGGTAGGCCTCTCAGTCACCGTTTTAGAATGGTTTAAATCATATTAAATGAATAGATAGTTCTTGGTTTCACTGGGAAAACATTCATCAAAAAAAAAAAAACTTTTACTTTTTGTCTTTGTACATGTTACCTCTCAGTGATGTCATTAGGAGACATGATATCAATTTCATAGCTAAGCTGATGACACACTTTTATACATTTTTATTCCTTCTGATAATCAAGATTCTGTTGACAGGCTTACCAGCTGTGTGTCAGATATTTCTTAGTGGATATCACAAAATTACCTACAACTAAATCAAGAATAAATGAAATACTGATCCCTGGTACTAAACCTCAGAGAAAAATGCTTTATGAGAAGCTAGGTTCACTATACCAAACCTGAAGTATGAAACCTGAATGTAATATCTGATTCTTTTGTTTTATCCTGCATGTAAACACAGTCACAAAAGTAGCGTTTTATCATTTGAAAAATGTTGCTAAAGTTCAGCCTTTTGTATCTCAGCAACGCAGTGAAACTTGTTTATACATTTGTTACAAGCAGAGTTAATGACTGTAATGCTCTTTTTTACTGGGTTCCTGAGAAAACAATCCATCCTCTACAACTTGTACAAAATGCAGCAGCACAGATCCTAACAAAATGAAAAAGAGTGATCATATCACTCCCGTTTTGAAAGAACTGCACTGGCTGACCTTAAAGGACCTGCTTACGAATGTTGGTCAGTTTATATTCCAACATGTGATATTAGATCTGCAGATACTTTATTTAAAATACAGGAAATGTGGAGAGGCCTCATTTGGTTATTGTGCTTCTAAACTGTGGAACTCAATTCCACCTTTTACTAGACAGTCAAGCTCTGTGCACACTTTTAAGAAACATTTTCTCTTTTTAACTTAGCATTTAATTAAAATTCTGTGTCTCCTTGGTCTTTATCTTTTTAATTTATAGTTCACATAGTTACTTCTATTACTGTTGCGCTTCCTCACCTGTCTGTAAAGCACGGTGAGCTACCACAGATATGAAAGTTCTCTATAAATAAAGATTTCATTATTAGTATTGTTATAATAAAAATGTCATGTGTAAATTGGGCCAGCTGCTTTGGCAACAACAAAGCCTTTTTAAATAGAATGTTATGAAACATAAAATGTAGTAATCTATTAATATCCCTAAAATTCAATATTTTTGTGTGATATGAACCAGTATATTGGTATAGTTGAAAATTGTCCAGAACTACAATTAGGCTGTTATGAAGTCTCTTTTTTTCTATCTGTGTGTGTGTGTGTGTGCGTGTATGTGTTTGTGGATGCAGTGGTAATCTTCTGATACAAGCAACATCATATTAGGGTTGTCATGATTACTTAATTAATCTTTATTACTTGACTTCAAATCATTTAGCAAAATTTTACCTTCTTAATGAATTAGCAAAGTTTAGTTTGCATGTTGATGATGCATATATTAGATTCTTGTATTGGTCTCCAATAAAGAGTGTTGTAGAGATATGTTTTTGAAGCCTGGGTTTGTTTTTGTGTGAGTGAATAACATCAATCAAATGAGAAAACCAAAGCAGCTTTTCTAGACTGGATGTTACCAGCAGGGCACTGCCACAGGGCAGAGAGAAAGATAGGGTTAGCACTACTGCAGGCTCGCTAACCTACTTCACTACAGTTACAGTTGTCAGATGCTCATTTTTAGCTCAGGAGATGTGTCGTTTGGTTGATCACTCTCAGAGCTGCTTTTTTGACACAAAAAGCAGGATTCTAACTGTGATTGTTAATCCATTTTAAGTGAGCTGTATGCGATTAGGCTAAAGAAAGAGATAATCAGAGTAAGAATATAGAGCTCCTCCAAAAAATGATTACATCCTTCTCCTTTCTCCTCTCGCCTGTTGTCATTCTTTTGTCAGTGACAGTTTAACCAGGTGGATTCGCCAAGCTCTCTTCACTGTGGCAACTCGCTGGCAAATCGATTCCATCGTGCTCTGGTCACGGACCATTACCTCCACTTCTCTCGCCCGCCTTCCAGGAGGAATTCTCATTCGCTGCCATTTGTGTATCTCTGAGTGCCAGTCTGAATCCCTCTGTAGGCAAATGGTGGAAAATATCCAAACTGCAGATGGGCTTAGCTTAGAATGCTTTTGACCAGAGAGAACTGCATTATTAAGACTGTTATCCCTGCATTGTGTGTAACTGTTTGCAATGTTATGCACAGATCGAGTATTATCTTCATTTGACGCAAACTACATAGGAAATTAAAGTATGGCTTGTCTCAGCAGTTGGTCCACAATTGGTTTTTGGGCAGTAAGTTCTTTAATGTGGCAAAATCGGGTTGCTCGCAATTGTTAATGTTTTACAACATACTTTTTGCCATGGTCGTACCCTTATGCAGTATGCTGCAGTGTCAAAATGGGTGTGTAGGGGAGATCATGTGTGTGAAATGAGAGGGTGTTTACCTGTTAAGTTGCACACTGCTTTACCTTGTGCAGCTCTGCCAGACAGAACAAATCTGACACAGAGCTGATGTGCTTAGACATGACATGCGATTTAGAGCACCATCACGCCTCTCCCCAGGTGTGGAGACAGAGTCAGGGAGAAGGAGAGAGCAGGGATGGAAAAGGAGCTTTTTGTTTAAAGCCTCCAGCGGGGTTTGCTTCTACAGGAAGGGCAGTTTTTGCTGCTGTTTCAAAAGAAGCCTTTGCACAGCAGCACTCACTAAAACACAGCAGTATGTAAGTTTAGCGTGTTTTCTATGTTCTATGTTTCTCTTCTAATTATAGAGCATTTCTGCAATTTCTTACTGATTTTAAAAAGGACAGGTCATTAAAGCCCAAAACCATTCCAGTCATAATTGTATATAATTTTCATTCAGAATTGTCAGCAGAATTTAGAATTCAAACATCCTTCCTGAGCTCAATTATGAAAGGGGTTACATTATATTACATTTTTTTGTATTCTATAATTTTCCCTGGGGCCCATTTATGACATGTGTGGGTGTACTGAAAACGCTCATTACCAATGTCCTACCTCTCTTTGTCCCTTAGAATTAAACAGCTATCATTTTTGCTACTGATTTGTTGCTTTTAAGACCGATATATGTAAATGAGCTGTGTTGTGATTGGCCCTGTAGTAAGCATAAATCAGAAAGCAGGTCTGAAAGCAGTACGGGCAGAAACACTCCTTATAACTTCAAAGTGAATGGGCGGGCCTAAATGCTGTAGGCTGAATAGGTGAATGTATGTAAGTGCACTGATTTTTGTGATATCATAAAAACAGTGAATTCAAAGCATGTTGTGGATATTGTCAGTACATTCACCAACTGCGTTAAAAAGACAAGACAGTAAGGCCTGTTTACCTGAATTAGTGCAATACAGTATGCGAAATGTTGAATTCAAAACTGTATTCTTAGTTTTTTAAAGTGATAAATTATTATTAAAACAGTGTTCCTCTGACTGGATGTGATGCAAGTACATACTTTTTAGATGTGTAAACAGAAATCTAACTAACCTTTTCTTTAGGCAAATAGCAAAATATAAAATTATAAAAGCACCATTTACTATTGTGCAAAATAAAAATGAAAGGAAATGCTAACTGCAAGCACATTTTCTGTGTACTGAGAGGTCAGCATTACCTCAACAGCTTTTTCTATAAAGGCTACAAAAACAATTAAATATATATTTATTTTTTATTTAGACACACACGATCAAATAAATATTTGTGTTTGTTTGATTATTTATTTTTTTCTATTTTAGTCATTAAATGTGTTTGTTGGGACAGTAGCCATTACTGAATCGCACACTTAAAACTAGTACTAGGTGTGAGAACAGTCTTGTAGTTCAGGATGGAGTAGTTTTTGAGCTGTGCACTTGTGTTTTGTCTGTATTTTGGCTGTATAGCCAAATGATTAAGTTACTCATCTCCCACATGGGACAGCAGGGTTCAATCCCAGTGCAGAGCAGTAATAATTAGGTTTCTAAGAGTTTGTGCCAGCAATGATATAATTTCTCTGTGGTGCTATGTGTATGAGGTAATTTGATCTGTTCTATCATCGGAGCGCTTAACATTAATCTTAACTTCTGGAATCAAAAAATATGATTTATCGTGCAGCCCTAATGGGAACCAGGTACAGTATTAGTTTTGGGAGAAAAATCTGTGGGGGAGAGAATCTAAACGTTTCAGTTCTGTTTATCTATGTGTGGCCCTGTACTTTTCACAGATGTGTTATCATATATTGTCACCATCTTATCAAAACCTCACCCGCTGCCCTTCACACTTTGTGAATATTTTTTGATGAATGGACTGATAGAAATAGTGAAAAATGACTTGAAGTAAAATCTTGTTACAGTAACGTACATCACAGTTACTTGTTTTTCCTTCTCTTGCAAAAGTATGATTTTGACCACATGTGAGTTCTAATTACATATTATGTTTATTGATTGAAATTGTTAATTTCTGCTCATGTGTTTAAGTGAGAATCTGTGTGAGATTAAGTGAACCCTGTGTTTCCTGTTTTTCAGCACAGGGTGGCAGGCCTGAGACCATTATTCATATTCATCTTTCTCTCTCTCTCTCTCTCTCTCTCTCTCACTCACTCTCTCTCTCTGGTGTTAACTGCTGGTGATGATGAGTCTCTCCCTGCATGGTTCAAGCTCCATTATGCCAGCCACGGCTGGTTATTAGATTTAGCTTTGGGAAATTGAATAGCTGTCAGGATTGTTCCACCATGAAGGAAGATAAGCAGAAAAGAGGGGAGAGGAGTGAAAGCGGGGAGAGAAGGAGGAGAGGTGAAGACAGGAAGGTAGAGGAGTGTAAGGAAGGAAAGAGGAGGAGGGTAGTGGAAGTGAGAGGAGGACAGAGGGGAAAGAGAAGATGAGATGAGGGGAGAACAGAAGGATGGAGCGTGTGCATAGACACATAGGCACAAACAGACTCACATGCACACACAAAGAGGCTTTTTAATGGAGCTAATTGCAGAAGCCCCAAACCTCTTGTTGCTCTTTTATGTCGGTCATTGGTTCTGTTTCTCAGTCAAGCAAATGAGTGGCACTGTAATTGCTCTGTTTATGAAGACGAATGCACTGAAATATGCCTGTGAAATATGGCTCGTTTGCTACCTGACAGTCTGCCAACACCATTTACACACATACACACATGCATACACACAATCACACCCTTACATTATTGCCTCAGCTCAAATTCCTTTATTGCATTTCCACTCTTTGTACAAGGATTACGTTTCTGTTGTGTAGGTGTTGGTGCCTATGTATGTGTGCTGAAGTTGTCAGGTGTTGGCTCTGAACTAGAGTAAGGCTGGCAGGATTGGCTCTGAACTCGAGCCATAACCATTTTCAAACAAGTCTTAGGCTTTGGCCTAATGTCTGGAACGCTCATTACAGCAGTGGGCACATTAATGGGTATGCTCAATTCACTTTTCTTGTTAAGTGAAACAAAACAGCAGCACATGTAATAAACTTGAGTTCACTTTCAATTTAAACAGTTTTATAAAATGTAAGTGTTAGGTTTTAAATTTTCAAAAACATAAATAAAACAATACAGTGGTCAAAAAGGCTAAAACACACACGTACCCACACACACGTTTTCTAAGCCACTTATCCTACTGGGTTGCGGTGGCAAAGCCTAAAACAAGAATCTCAACACTTAAACAGGAGAAAGTGCAAATATAATGAGGTTAAACTGGGAGCTATACTGAGTGGCAGTGGGCAGGGTTTACGGTAATAATAAATAATAAATCTTGGAAAAATCATGGAATTTAGAAATTTTGTTTTCCAGACCTGGAAAAGCTTCAGAAAATAATAAATGCTCTGAAAATTTGGGAAAAGTCCTGATTTCATTTTTTATATTGTTTCATGCAGATCTAATAAAATGTATAAGACTGCACAGTCTAAATCTCAGAAAAACTATGATAGATTTGAGACTATTGTTTAATGTAGTTGTGCATGAATTAGCTTTCTACCATTTAGCTAGCATAACAACATCTTTTAAGTGACGAGTCTTGCTTAATATGCTGCGTAAAAAATATGTGGCAATCAAAGATAAAGAAAAGAATCCTGCTCAACAAAGGGAACGCAAACTTTATGGAACGTGTTTAAACATGAAAGAAGTCAAATTAACACACCTCATGAAAGGGGAAAACATAGAAATGATGCTCTGCTGATTTTCATTATACAAAATATGCATCATGATATTTTGACAAACAGATATGATGCACTAGTACT
This sequence comes from Colossoma macropomum, assembly GCF_904425465.1. Classification (NCBI taxonomy): domain Eukaryota; kingdom Metazoa; phylum Chordata; class Actinopteri; order Characiformes; family Serrasalmidae; genus Colossoma; species Colossoma macropomum. The sequence continues at coordinate 17,526,189 of NW_023494793.1, read as the reverse complement.
GTTGCACCGATACAGTATCAGTATCAGCGATGGCCAATACCATGAACCAATTTCTGAGGCACACATGTTACACGCACACACGGACACACACACACACACACACACACACACACACACACACACACACACACACTCATCAGTGGATACCTAAGGATGAGGCCGATTTAGATTCTGGCTGGTTCCAGTCCTCAATTTGAAGTCAGTGTTAAGTGGATGTAGAAAAGTGACAATTAGGCCAAAGAATAATTAGCATTTCTATACAAATATATAAAAATAGTGTTAAAAGTTCTTTAAAGCAACACTAAATACTGGTTGGATTGTCAATTCTATAAGAAAATCCAAAAATCAGTGAATACGACATAAAAACTAAACACTAGAAAGCAAACATTAGCCTGCCAGTTACATTGTAATGTCTGTATGTAATCCAATCCAAGGTGGGCGGCACATGAGTTTGGCTGGGTGGGCTGTCCAGCACATGTATAATTATATGGTAAGTATTCATATAATGGTAACTGTCAGTATTCTTATTTTGATTGCCTATTTTTGATAGAAATTAGAAGTATACCTTGAGAGAGAGAGAGTGAATGAGAGAGGAAAGGGGTAGACATTGATATCCCGGGGTGTGTGGCTGCTGTGGCACGCTCTAAGGTTTATTTGCTGACACTGAAATGCATCAAAGATACAGATAAGCCTAGAGCATCCTCACACCACTGCACGGAGCCACAGTGTACAAACACTTCCTACCTTTTTCTGCCTTCTATGTTCTCTCTCTCCTTCTCTCTCTCTCTCTCTCTCTCTCTCTCTCTCTCTCTCTCTTTCTCTCTTACTGGATGATGAATGTGAGTGTTGGAGATATATCTTCTGTACTCTGTTCTCATCAGTCACGGGCAATGCTTGGTGGGCGCGCCCCGACCCCTATCACTACGGATATGGACACAATCAGCTCGACACAGCGTTGGGATAATGAAAACAAACGTTTGTGCTACCCGTTTACCACCCCAGGCACCTCCTAAAACATGGCTGCTAAGGTGTGTGTGTGTTTGTGTGTGTGTATATAGGTGTGTTAGGAGACTGGGAGGATGGCCAGTGTATCTGTGCTTGTAGCTGGTAATCGCCTATGAAGTCATTTGAAGTTTCTGTTTAAAAGGGTGCTAAAGATTAAACTTATAATGTTGTATTTATTCAAGTTGTTCTGAGTGAGTAGTAAGTTAGTGCTTTATTCGCGCTTGGAATTTGTGTCCAATACTGAATATAGTGCCAGAACATTCTGCCTGAATCCAAACCAAGCACCAAGTATTGAACCTGAACCTGGCTAGAACCTGACCACAAACAACCAGAGACTTTTAATAATAGCACTCATTAAGTTATTAAGTACAGCGACAATGTTAGCTTAAGTTACATGATGACCATGGCAGCTGTCATTAGGCCATTGAAAAAAATGTACGAATCCTAATGTTCAACTGTGCAAACTTCAGTTTCAGTACTTTAACAGACTTATTCATTAATCATTGTCTTTGAACTACAACCCCATTTCCCAAAAAGTTATGCAGAATGTAAATAAAAATAGAATGCAATGATATGCAAATCAAGTAAACCATATTTTTAAAGGAAAATGCTACAAAGACAACATATCAAATGTTGAAATTGAGAAATGTTATTGTTTTTTTTTTAAAATATATGCCCATTTTGAATTTGATGCCAACAGCACGTTCCAAAAAAGTTGGGACGGGGGCATGTTTACCACTGTGTTTGATCACCTCTTCTTTTAACAGCAATCTGTAAGGGTTTGGGAATGGAGGAGAAGAATTGCTGTAGCTTTGAAAGTGAAATGTTTTCCCATTCTTGTTTGATACAGGATTTCAGCTGCTCAACTGTTTGGGGTCTCCTTTATTGTATTTTTCATTTCATAATGCGTCAGATGTTCTTAGTGGGTGACAGATCTGCACTGCAGGAAGGCCAGTTTAGCACCCGGACTCTTTTAATACAGATCAATGCTGTTGTAATACATGCAGAATGTGGTTTGGCATTGTCTTGTTGAAATAATCAAAGCCTTCCCTGAAAAAGACATTGTCTGAATGGCAGCATATGTTGGCAAAACATGAATATATCTGTTTTTAATGCAATGCCACCTGAAGGCCCAAAGATCATGGCCAGCAAATATTAGTTTTTGGCCTTGTCCGTTACACAGAGAGATTTCTCCAGACTCTCTGAATCTTTTAATGTTATTATGTACCATAGATAATGAAAAGCAAAAGTTCTTTGCTCATTTGATCGTGCAGTCTTTCACAGAGTGGTGAGTCTCTTCTTATCTTTACTTCTGAAAGACTCAGCCTCTCTGGGATGCTTTTTTGTACCCAATCATGTTACTGACCTGTTGTCAATCAACCACCAGGTGTTTTTTTTTAGCATTACCAACAACATGTTCCAACTTTTTTGGAACGTGTTGTTGGGATCAAATTCAAAATGGGCAAATATTTTTCAAAAAACAATAAAATTTCTTTCAACATTTGATATGTTGTCTTTGTACTATTTTCAGTGAAATATAGGGTTAAATGATTTGCACATCATTGCACTTTGTTTTTACTTACATTTTGCACAGGGTCCCAACTTTTTCGGAAATAAGGTTGTACATCTTAGAGGTTTTTAGTAGAGATGCACTGATATGGAATTTCTGGGCCCGAAGCAATAATCGATAATTAACACCTTGTTGTGACCTTTACCAATCTTATAAACTAACAATTGTAATTACTTTAATTAAATTAATTATATTAACGTTTTACACTACTTTATCTAGATATATTACATTATTCAGGGACACTCTTATCTAAAATTATTCACAACAGTATGTGAATAGATTGAACAATTCTTAAAAATAAAGAACAGGAATCATCATCATCATCATCATCATCATCCTCACTCTTATTTATATAGCACCTTTCCCATGCTCAGTGGTGCTTTACAATTAAAGAACATGAACACATTAAGCAGTTAGCAACAAAAGGGCAATACAGGTAGAACATTCAAGCACAGACAGTGATAACGTAGTGAAAACAAGTACATTGTTCGCAGAGATTTAAATAAAGACAGAGAGGAGGCATCCTAAATAGACCTGGGCAGGGTATTCCATAATTTGGGAGGTACTACTGTAAATAATTATCCACCCACAGAGGTCGATTTCAACCTTGGAACATGAAGAAGGCCTAAATTTTGCGATCTTATGGTACAGTATGGGACATATAGATGAAGAAGCTCAACCAGGTATTGAGGAGCCAGACCATGCAGGGATATGTTATTAACTATAACATACTAACAATACTATAACAACTAACAATGTTTATGATCCTTATTACTTTGGACTTTGTGATGGAATATATGAACTTGGCTTTGCATTTAATAAACAACTGAATTAAAAATAGTAACACATAGTTAAACAAAGATTTCAAAATATTCACACATTGTACTTACCTCCATATCAACACTTCTGTCTAGGTCAAAATAAATTCTGTCGCTTATTTGCTTCCATATCTGAAATAAACTGAACAGCCCTGAATGCCTTTTTGCCTTTTTGGAGCCTTTGTCATAAAAAGGGGGTTATAAACATGTAATACTGTTTGTTAATGGAAAATAATATATCAGCTGCTGACATATTGTGCGTCCCTAATTTTTATTATAATTAAAGAAAAAGGGGGAAAAATACTAAGAAATTCTGAAATTCATGCAAATATTTCACAAATTCTACTTTTCACTGAGATTATTATGCTGATAATATAATTTGTAATAAAACTTTTTGATATTCATTTGGAAAATAATGTAAAATAAATGCATTTTCACAAGTGGTCAAAAACTAACAAGCTAGCTAGATGTTTTGTTTTGTCATCCCACCACAAACATTTTAGCACCCCAAGACAGAAGGCTTGAACACCTCTGTAGGTGTAAACTATAGATTTTGTCCTTTTTTCATACTTTCTGGGTTTGAAGCTTCATTTCTTCATTTCTTTTCTGTATAAGCTAAACTGTCAGTATAATCTGCTGGCACCAACTCTCCATAAAATTTCAGTAAGAATGCTGTATGCTAAAGCATCTCTAGCCTCATGCTTTAACTTAAACAAGCCAACAGAACGTGTCTTAGAACTTTAAAGTCAAGAACATGGAAACAGTGATCTGCATCACTTCATCTGTTTCTCTTCCTCCATAGGTCTTTCTGCTATCCTCTCTTTCCCACCCTGCCTCCTCCTGTCTTCAGTTCTGTTAAAGTTTATTAAAGTCTTACTCTGTCTTGGTCATCACATAGAGCGAGGCATGCCTATTCAATAATGCATCTCCAACAGTCTTACTCTGTGGCCCTAAAGTATACATGTAGAGGGGAGGAGGGTGCAGCAAGCTGACGCAGGAGTCTAGTGAGCCTCAAAATAGTTTTTGCTGGCCAGGGCTCTTTATCCATACACTGCTTGCTTCCTTTTTCACCGCCCTTCCCTTGCTTTGTCCTTTTCCTGTCCTGGGATGAACGGAGAGTGCTGCCAAAATCTCTTTTAGCGATGGACAGATCATTCTCCTGTTTTGTTCTCCCTCCATTCCTAGCAACCTTCACCAGAATACAATAAGAGATTAGTTTTGTCCTGAACAAAGTCAAATATTGTCAAACAATGTCAAGCTGTTTCGTTACATCCTGAAAGTAGATTAGAGTGGTGCTTGATTGATACTCTTGTTTATGAAGATTTAGTGCATTTGTGTTATATAATACTGAGCATTGCGGTAAAATTACATTACCCTACCTCTTCATGTAAAACGAATCCTGTCCTAATAGTGCTTTAGTGTGACTATGGAAAGGAAAAATAAAATAATGACTACAGTTATTTATTCATTTTTATTTAGACACTGGTATCAGCTCTGATTGCACAGTATTTGATCACCATACTTCTTGCATACGTGACTGTGCCTGCCACTTGCATCCTGTATAAAAGCTACATTACTAACAGGAGTGTTTTGTACATGCCAGCAGTACATAGTAGAAACAAAGTGGTCCCCAGGTTTTATCTAAATATGCTTCTATGAGTTGTGTTCTTTTGCAAAAAACAAAATCATGCCCTGGTAAAGCTTCCTTGCTTTCTACTCATCCCCACACTGCAACCCATCAATGGGTTGCCACCCACAGTTTGAAAACAACTGTACTAGATGAGGGAAATCACCAAAATGTGCATACTGTGGGGTGCCCAGGACTGGTATTGGGTACCCCTGATTTTTATGGTCTAGTAAGTGATAGTGGCCCTTTACAACTAATCTATGATCTTTTTTTGTGATTGTTAAATACTTCTCTGAAAGCATTATGCTCATAATGTTCTTCCTAAGGTTTGGACTCCACTGTGAAACCTTTTAGACCATGAGTGCCCGAGCTTTTTTTCTTAGGGGTGAAAGTGCAATGTTTGTGGTGGCCTAAGGGCGAAAAAGCAATATACAAATAATACAAAACAATGTACAAATAAAGAAAGTAGATAGGTTAAAAATTTAGTTTAATTGATTTAGAAATGTACTTTAGACACTATGTTTTGTTACTAAAATACTTCAGAAATACAAGTTTAGAAGGAAAATAAGAATTTAATAAGTTACAAGTTTAATAAGCTAATATACAAGCAAATTGTGTATTTCTGGTGCACCAAATTAGACATTGTCATTTTGGGCATTCCTGCTCTACATAATGATAAACTTCTTAGACCTCATTCAAAGGTATGACTTTCCAACCAGAAGCTTTAACTGTTGTTTGAAACTACCATTGATTCTAGACATGAGTTCAGCAACATTCAGGTTGTGATCTTCTTTGTACTTCAGAAGGGACTTCTGTTATAATTTGCATTGGAATTTCAGGAAGTGCGTGGTTATTGGTGTTCACCCTGAAAAGGCTTAGACAGTAGTCAGTCTCTCCTCTTTTCTTCATAGGTATTTGCGAAAGCTGGATTTTTGATTGCTGAAATTGCAGTTCAGCTATAGCTATATTTCCTCGAGATGTATGTTGAAGTTGAAGATGAATTGGTGTGTTTGCTTTCCAGGATACAATTATTCTCCACCTTCTCCAAAATTCAGTTTGGGAGTCCAAGGCCAGGCAATATTATTCCCTTGATATTGAGGTCAACATTATTCTTATTGTACTGTCTTGCATAGCAAACCTTTCTCACAGTTATAGCGTACATGAATTGATGAGTTAGCTTATTATATATGTGCAAATAAGCTAGTGAGGAGTGATAATGTGCCTGTAGCATAAACCAGTGGTTCTCAACTCTAGGCCTGGACATCTACCATCTTGCACAGTTTCAGCTTTTCCCTGCCTCAAAACACCCAATCCAGCTCAAAAAGGGCTTAATAATTAGCTGATGAGTTCAATCAGGTGTGTTGACTCACAGGAAAGAAACATAAAAAAGATACGCTTCTGTAGTTTTTCCTAGACAACAATGAGTTTAGATGGAAAGACAAAGCTGCTGCTCAGACATTTCTTCCTAGAAAACAGTCACAATAATGTCTGTCACATGTGTCTTCTCTTCGGTTTTACTAGAGATCTCAATAAAGTCCAAGTCAAATCTTGTACTCAGATTTGTACTCCAGATTATTATAAAATTTAAACATTAAATTTTACTCTTTGGGGGTGGGGGGGCTGAGAAACCAGTGCAGGCCAGTGAATCCCCAAGACTGGACTACGAAGAATTGCTAGTCTTTGAACTACTGGGCACCAAGAGATTGGCTGGTCACCTATTGCTGGATGGAGTTAGCACTGGGTAGTATTGATCAAATTCATTATCATAAATTTCCAAGTACATCATCTGGTATCAGATGATGTTCAAGTGTGCATTCATAAAACAATGAACACATGCTTTCTGAGCACTGGTACTCTGTGCTAAAAGAATGTCATAAACTTTACATTGCTTGTTTGGATTGTACTGTTTTCTTCTCTTAAAACTTAACGAAGAAACTTAGCGAAGAAACCCTACACAGTATTGTAAATGTTAACTAGACAGAAGTCCCTTTTCCAGAAAATAAACATTCTGTTTATTTCATTTTAATGTACTTTGAACTGTTCTTTCAAAATCAATCACAAGCACCCAGCAAATGACATACATTTCAGTGATAAGTCACCCATCAATACCACTAAAACTGAAAATAAATATTATCGTGCAACATCAGTATCAATATATTTGACCTAAAGATTGATACAGTATCTGATGAGAATGGCTACTAATCCAGTGTTTCTCAACCCTGGTACCGGAGGCCCACTGCCCTGCACCTGTTAGTGTTTTCTCTGCTTCCAACATGCCTGATCCAACTAATCAGCTCATTAACAAACCCTTACTTAAGTAGGTGTGTTAAAGCAGGAACATGTGCAGGACAGTGGGCCTCCAGGACCAGGGCTGAGAAACACTGTGCTAATGTAGCAGTAAGGTGTGAATGCTTTAGCAATAAGATGAGTGTTGCCTACACACGCTGACACAGCCTTATACTAAATACCTTGCAGGAAGGGAGATATCATTGATCCGTATTGACTTACCTCGATGTCAGTGTATTTCAACCAGTAAAAGAGAAGGGATGCTGTAGTTGGGTGAAGGTTTGGCATAAAACCTAAAAATTAGTTAGTTCTCTTTAAGTATTTCTTATTGGTTAATTGACCAGTATTGAAGGGAATTTCGCAGATTTTTATAACATTCTGCATAATTCATTTACTGAGATATAAAAAAAAGTCATTGAGATTTTAAAGAAATTCTTTAAATTCATTTTGATGTTTTTAAGGTGAAAGTGTTAATCGTAGAGAAACTTCCTGGCTTTCGTTGTTCCAGTGATAGTGATAGGAACCAGATGTCTACAGTGCAAATATAAGCTATTTTATTTGCTGTCCAAAACAACCAGTGAACTTACACGTGTCTTTTGAGTTTTGATATCATGTAATGTTGATAATGGCAAAATAGTGCTAAATCTGAAAATAAAAGCTTTCTTTGGGTTATGTTTTCCTCACAATGCCTTGCATAAACCTCTCATTAATGAGTATATTTTAAAATTCCCTTTTAGGCAGCGCAAAACTATCCTAAAACAAAGTCTCAGGCATCAGGCAACATGTTCGTTTAATAACCATTTTGTATAATAACTTACTGTGATGTAGCTTTTAGTAGCATTAAGTGCTTCAGACGTCTGGTTCCTATCACCATCTCTGTGAACAATTCTGCCTCAGTACGTTTCTCAAGAATGGTGCACTTCACATCAAAACACTCTCAAAGTCTCCATGTAATTATGCAGAAGTTTTGTAGAAATTGGTGGGATTCCCCTTTGAACACACACCAGTCTGGCCCAGATAAACAATCAGAACTTACTGACCCAATTTGTTTCATATGAGTTCATATTCAGCTGCTCATTCTCTGTTTCTTTATTTTGTTTGCGTGACAGACTATGACACAGAAAGCGGAGGTCATTTGACTCATGCAGCGGTCAACTTTGAAGGGGTATCTCTAGGTAAAAATGTCCTAAATTTGTTCTGCTTAGCCTGTATATTTGAGCTCTGTATGGTATATTACAATTCCTAACAGATAGATGAATAGATAGGAAGCTCATTTTTGCTTTTCTAGTTTGTAAAATGTGTCTATATCCTTGTTGACTCTAAGAGGCACAATATTCAAGGGGAATTTTGTTTGTTGGCCCCAAGTAGTCTGTATTGTCTGCACTACTGAGCATGAAAAACAGAGAGACAGAGAGGGAGGGAGGGAGGGAGAGATGGGAAGAGAGAAAGAGGGCACGAATGGAAGAGTATTGACAGAGCTGGCACATTTAGAAGATTGCTGCTTGTTCACTCTGTTATTATTTTCTCCTTTAGAAGTTTGGCTACATGGAATACACAGGCAGAAACAACGGGGGGGAGGGTGAGCAGGTAGAACTGCTATGGGGAGGAGAAGAAGGAGGAGTGTGTTTACATTTGAGAGACATTCTGAGCAGACAACAGATGAGGAGTCGAAGGTTATTTTGTGATTGCTGTACTGCATCAGACAGGGCTAGTGGCCAGGCTGCAGGCAGCACTGCTCTGTTTGAGAGAATCTTTGCTATCGTACAGCTTTTATGGTTTCATAGATTCTTTAAATTGAACTTTATGTTAACAGTAATGCTTGATTGAAATTTACTTGAATGCCTTACTGGATATAAATATGTTACATACATATGTTACATAATTACTGCTGTTTATTTTACTTACTTTGGAATATGTAGAGTATGTTGCTGTAACATATTCAGGGTGGAACTGATGTGCACATTTGAATTACATTATTTCAAAGCTTCAGTTTTTCAGTGTAACAAGTTTTTTTGTGAATATAGTTTTATTCAAGATTTTTGTGCTTTTTAAAAGCAATTTTTTTACAACTGCATTAATATTAGACCAGTGGTCCTCTTTGAAAGCTCTTGCTTTTTGTAACCTGGCATCCAAAAGGAAATGTAAAAATACAGATTTAAAAAAAATTATAGACTCTACACAGAACTTTAAAACTGCCTTTTCGGCTTCTGTTGAGAAGATCATTAAAATTTTCTTCTGATGAAAATATAAATTAAATATTAAGTCGTCTCCAAGTAAGAACAGAACCAGACATAATGGAAGATCTTTTTTTAAGAGGAAAGACAACAAAGCTAATGCAATTTCCCAAAGACATTTTACTGGGGGACACTGCCAAAAACCATGTATCAATGTACCAAGAGCACACAACAGCACTTTTTTTTGCTAGAAGTAAAGCTCATTTGAAATGTGTGGTAAAGAGTAATATAAATTCTATGATTAATATGTATTACTAAGGCAGGGCATCTGGCTGTAGTTTGTGCTTGATTTACCATGACCTGATGTTTAAATGACGTCATCTGCAAACTCGATAATTTAAACTGTGGAGGAGGAGCTAAAACGCAGGACCCCTGAGCATGTCCTGACCAGCTTAGGAAAATAGAAAGAAGTAAATCCACAGTAAATCCACCTCCTTCTCCTTGGCGTTAAATAACATAGGCTTTTTTTCTGGTCAATTTACATTAGTCGGTCACCCTATGTTGTTCATTTGCAAGTGTTTCTTCCCATATTTTTGTGCCTCAAGAGTGCCGCTGTAATGAGTAGAAAGTGTAACAAGTCAGAACAAATCAGATGCTTGCGGATAAAAGACAGTTTTTAGATTTTAATGAAAAAAGAAAGACCCAAACTCATCGTGACTAAACAGGCAAAGGTTAAAACTGAGAGAGAGCAAACAAAAGCCAAAAAGGACATCCAAAGAAAGGTCAAAAAACAAGAAGAACAAATCAGGTCAAAACACAATAGGATAGGCAATTAAACAACGCTTAGTACGCTCAGTGAAACTGGGGCAATACTTAACAAAGAACAAAGGATATCAGTAATCAGGCGGAGCTGATCTAGGATTCCTGAGTCATGTGATCCTCCTCTGAATTCTGGGAGCACAAGAGTCTGAGTAGCAGCAGAGTTAGAGGGAGGTGTGACAGTAAACCAACCCCTCTCCCCCCAGAGACTCTGGCCCATGATGACCACTCCCCCCCATGACTGGAAACTCCCACAGTTGGAACCCTGGAGCCGTCGTGACGCTGGCCTACTGAGGGACTCCTTAGACAACCACCAGTGTGAATTGAACAGGCTGGGCAGGAACTGGACAGTTGCATTCTAGGTCTTCTCCTAGGGTGGGGAGCAGGCTTATTCTATGGAAGTTGGCAACCAACTCTGGATCGAGGATATTGCAGGCAGGAACCTAGGAGTCAGGAGAAGCCACATCCTATGGACCTGAAACAACATGTTTGAGAAGAGACACATGAAAAGAATGGAAAACATGGTATATAGAGGAGGCAAGTTTAGCTCATCAGTAACAACATTAATATTTTTTAAAATCTTAAATGGCCCAGTGTTTTTGGGGGTGAGTTTTCTACATCCCTCCCCAAACCTGAAGTCTCTGGTCAACAGTCAGACCTGGTCTCCAGGTTGGTAGGAAGAATTCCTCTCCTGCCATTGATCAGCCAATTCCTTGTTCCGCTGAAGCACTGCGTCGATGCATTGATGGATCTCCTCCCAGACCTCCTCACTACGTCTCATCCACTCACCCACTGCATCAGAACATTAGAAATTCTTGCCGTCAAGGGCACACACTGAAAGGGTGTGAGTTCAGTGGCTTTACTGATATGGGAATTTTGGGCCATTTCGGCAGCTATGAGATCAAATCTTAAAAAAATTCCTAGTTCCTGGTTGGCCCTTTTGCATTGTCCATTTGATTAAGGATGGTAACCTGAAGTGAAAGTGTCGGACACCCCTAAAGGTAAAGATATAACATTGCGTGAAAACCTGTCTACAGTAGTGAGTATGGTGGTGTAGCCTTGAGAGGAAGGGAGATCGGTAATAAAGTTTATAGCAATATGAGACCAAGGTCTTTTGGGCACAGGCAGTGGCATCAGTTTACCAGCTGGCAGAGTTTTGAGAGTCTTAAGGCTCGTTTATATTCCCTTTACGTACAAAAAAGAACACGTCCGTTTCAAACGAAGTAACCATCACTGCCCACATACTTCCTTTACATTGGCATGGGTGTTAATGTTTTCTGACAACAACAAACATGGCGATGGTGAAGGAGGTCATAATAATGTACCAACTACAAAAGAGATGAAAAAGGCACCAGTGTAGACCATGGTGGTCTGTGAGGACATTAAATACTTTGTGACATATGGACAGAGAATTCTTTTCACTTATATTACCAATGACAGAAATTGGCTTCGTTAGCTATTGGCTACACTGCAGACAGAAGGCCCCATCTGTAACATTTAGTATAAATGAGCCTGGGAAAAGGTGGAGCTGCACGAAATGAACCTATGTACGTCATTTTTAAGGGTTTCCCACCAGAAGCGGTTCGAAATAAGTTGTTGTGTGTGTGGACCGCTCTGGGATGACTTGGTGTGAGGGATGAGTGAGCCCAGGTTATAAGTCTATCACGGAACTGCTCTGGTACATAGATCTTATCAGATGGACATTGACTGGGCAGAGTAGTGTGTTCTAGAGCCCTCTCGATCTCCTTATCTATCTCCCAACAAATGGAAGCTACCTGCACATGAGAGGGTAGGATGTTTTCTGTTGATTCTGCATTATTAGGTTCCTCATTTTTAAAAACACAAGATAAGGCATCTGCCTTAGCATTGTGAGAACCAGGACGGAAGGAAATGTTGAACTGAAAGGGGGAGAAAAACAAACACCAACAGGCCTAACGAGGATTTAAATGCTTGGCAGATCGCAAGGACCAGAAAAGTGTGATTGGCACCCCCTAACCAGTGTCTCTATTCTTTTAAAGCTAGTTTTACGACGAGTTCACAATCTTCCATACCATAATTACGATCAGTGGGGGTAAGTTTATGGGAATAAAATGCGATTGGGTGGTGTTGTGACAAAATGGCTTCTATACCAGTCTCGGATGCATCTACCTCAACTACAAAGGCTTAGAAGGTTCTAGATGTTGTGAATGCCTCCTTGAGAGCACAAAAAGTGCTCTCTGCCTGACGGGGACCAAGCTAGCTTTCTGGATGCACCCTCAAGAAGGGTAGTGAGGGGTGCGGCAATGATGCTAAAGTTTCAGATACACCTGCAATAAAAATTGGAAAACCCCAAAAATCTCCTTGATTTAAGTGGGTGTGGGCCAGTTTACAACTGCATCTACTTTGTGATCATCCATTTTAATATCATTAGCGCTGATTATGTAGCCTGAGAACGAGGTGGTTTGAAGGTGAAATTCAATTTTTTTACCCTTGACATACAACTGATTCTTGAGTAGCATCTGAAGAACCTGCTGAATGCTGTGGAACGTGCATCTCAAAGTCTGGAAAATAGATCAAGACATCATTGATGTAGGCGATTAACTGACCAATCATGTCTCTGAATAATGAAAGCCTGAACGAGACAGAGGGGGTGTTAGAGAGCCCGAATGGGATGACCAGATATTCATATTGCCCCCTAAAGGTGACAAAAGCAGTTTTCCACTTGCCTTCCTCTTTTACCCAAACCAAATCATAGGCACTTCTAAGGTCCAGTTTAGTGAATCACTTTGCTCCCCTAAGCTGCTCTAGAGCTACAGGAATGAGTGGTAGAGTAGATGGGTACTTCTTAGTGATAAGATTAAGTCCTTTGTAATCTATGCAGGGACTAAGGCCCCCATCTTTCTTTTTTACAAAAAAAAAAGTCCTGAAGCCACAGGAGAAGTTCGAGGGGCAAATGAAACCCTCAGCTAAGGCCTCCTGCATATTCTCTTCCATGACTTTTTCTTCTTCTTGTGTGAGAGGGTATACTCGACATTTAGGGAGAGTTGACCTTCTACAAGATCAAAGGCACAGTCATATGAACGGTGAGGGGGTAGTTGAGTGGCCGTTTTCTTACTGAAAACCTCCTGGAGGTCTGAATACTTGAGGGGGGAAAATTGATACTAACTCCTGTGTCTGGGCTTTCGATCATCGCAGACCTAACAGATAAGGCTGAAGACTGAAGGCAATGTTCGAAACAGAAAGATAATATCTCCTGGTCTGACCAGGAAATGCAGGGATTATGTTTCTCTTATCATGGCAGTCCTAAAATGACAGGGAACTGAGGAATCCAATATAAAAAAGTAGGTAACTTCTACATGTAAAGCGCTAGTGACCAGTTTGATGGGCTCAGTCACATTCATGGGAATCCATAAACTTTCTGAGTTGTCTCCACACGCTTTCCAGGGGTCTCTGTGGACGAGCCTGACAGTTACGCAAAACCAGCAACGCCACAGTACATGCATAGACCTCCATAATAATGTTGAAGTCTGTCCTCAGGGGGTCAGATGAGATGAGTCGCGCTGCATGGATTCCTGTTGAAAGCCCTTTGCTTGGCCTTCCTGAATTTTCTTGGAGCTGGGGTGGCTCGGTCGAAGATCCTGATGCGAAAACCACGCCTTGCTAAACCTTCTGAGCGTACAGCATTGCAACAACTGGTCTAATCCAATGGATAAGGAAATAAGCTGATCCAGTAAAAGGTCATCATCTGTACAGGCGAGTTCGGTTAAAACTTCTGGATTTAGTCAATTTTGAAAAGTCACTAATAAAGCTGGTTTGTTCCACCCACTGCCAGCTGCTAGAGTACGAAGCTCAAGTGAGAAAGCTGCGACTGAGCGACTGCCCTGGCAGAGCTAATACAAAAGCTCCCTGTTTGATCTTTCTTCATGTGGGTGGTCAAAAATGGTCTTGAACTCAGAAACTGATTATTAGTAAGAGTCTGAAAATGAGTCCAGGCAGCAGTGGACCATTCTAGTGCTTTATCAGAGAGTCATGAGATCACAAAAGAAATTTTGGCTTGGTCGGAGCTTGGAGGAGAATTTCAAAAGAATACTCAGCATTGTAATAAAAATCCACTGCATTTATCTGGTGAACCATCAAACTTGTCTGGTTTACTCACAGAGAATGCAGGACTAGCAACTATGAGTGGTGATGGCAAGCTGGGAGTAGAGACTGGCTGTGAAACACACAATTGAAGTTGTGCCGAAAGATCTTTCATGCCATCGAGGAACTGGGAAAACTGCGATTAATCAATAAGCTATTGATTGGGTAAAACTCACCAGAACCTGTTGGGGTTGTCCCAACAGCCTTTGGTGAGGTTCTCCAGAAGGTCGTTAGCACTTAGGGACGGTCTTCAAAATAATAATAATAATAATAATAATAATAATAATAATAATTTTATTCATATAGCACTTTTCATGCCGGTGGCAGCTCAAAGTGCTTTACAGACAGGTGATAAAACATAGTTATAGAAGAGATCATTAGTATTTAATTAGAATCAGAAGAAAATGAAGAATATTAAATTACAAGATAAACACCACAAGACATTCATTTTTAGTTAAATGCTAATTTAAAGAGATACGTTTTAGGTCTTAAAAGTGAGCAAACAGCTTGACTGTCTAATAAAAGGTGGAATTGAGTTCCACAGTTTAGAAGCATAATAACTGAAAGAGGCCTCTCCATGTTTTCTGTATTTTACAGAGGGTATCTGTAGAAGGCCACTATCTGCAGATCTTAGATTACGTGCCGGAACATAAACAGACAGACTCTCTGTGATGTAAGTAGGTGCTAGATTGTTTTGAGCTTTAAAGACTAGTAGCAGAACCTTGAAATCTATCCTGAATGATACAGGCAGCCAGTGCAGTTCTCTCAAAATGAGAGTGATCTCTCTTTTTTTGTTTTTGTTAAGATGCGCACTGCTGCATTTTGTACAAGTTGTAAGGGATGTATAGGTTTCTTAGGAAGTCCAGTAAGAAGAGCATTACAGTAGTCAAGTTTGCTTGTAACAAATGCATGAGCAAGTTTCTCTGCGTCGCTCTGAGATAGAAAAGGCCGAACTTTAGCAATATTTCTTAAATGATAAAAAGCTACTTTAGTGGCCGTGTTTACCTGTGGGTTAAAACAGAGCTCAGAGTCTAAGATCACACCCAGGTTTTGTACTTCAGGTTTGGTAGATGAAGCTAAAGAACCAAGTTTCTCAAAAATGATTTTCTCTGAGTTTCTGTACCAACAATCAGTAATTCAGTTTTTTCATGATTTAATTGTAGAAAATTTTGCGACATTCGCTGAGAAATATCTGACACACAGCTGGTTAGTCTGTCTACAGAGTCTTGATCTTCAGAGGGAATGGAAATGTATAACTCGGTATCGTCAGCATAGCTATGAAAATTTATACTATGCTTCCTAATAACATCACCTAGAGATAGCATGTACAAAGAGAAAAATCCGCTTTCTGCATTGGTGGTGAAGTATTCTGTAACAAGTCAGAACAAATCAGATGCTCGCGGATAAAAAAAAAAAAAACAGGTTTGAGGTTTTAATGAAAAAGGGAGATCCAAACTTGTGGTGATTAAACAGACAAAAGTTGAAACCGAGAGGGAGCAAACAACAGCCAAAAGGGACATCCAGAGAGAGGTCAAAAAACACAAGAACAATTGAGGTCAAAAACACAAGACAGGCAGTTAAACAACACTCAGTACACTCAGTGAAGCTAAGGCAAAACTTCGCAAAAAAGGAAGGGACAAACAATCACTACATATAGGACATAACACAGGTGAGGAGAATCAGTAATTGGGCAAAGCTGATTTAGGATAGGCTGATGCCTGAGAGTCCTGAATCAATGTGATGCTCCTCTGAATTCTGGGAGTTGGAGTTCGTGAGCACAAGAGTCTGAGTAGCAGCAGAGTTGGAGGGAGGCGTGACAAAAACATTGTAGTTTATATGTCCACATATATGTGTCTGTGTTAAAAGGAGAAATGTTCCCCAAAGATTTTCTTTATAAAATTGCATGTTCATTATGGATGTTTGTTTCAGCTGACCTCAGTAAAATGTATTGATTTTGTAGTTTTAGGTGTTGGAGGTCTGTGCTTTATTGCAGTGCTTTCACTTAGGTGGACATTCTCATTTTGGCCAGCCATTTGCCTTTCTTGGAGATTTGTTCTCTCTATGTGTGTGAGTGTATGTGTGTGTTAGATCAGAGGCACTTTCAGCTTGCCAGTAGGACCAGCATTTTTAGGTCCCTTATCCTCAGAAACATCCTTTTGTCTCTTCTAAAAAGAAGACTGTGTGTCAGTGGGCAGTGATTTGAAAAAAAAGAGAATAAAGAGAGATAAATGACAGAAGTTAATGTCTAAAGAGATAGATAATTAGATTCAATTTATTATATTATATTGCATAAGTATTGCACTGTAATATGTTAAAATATAAGAATTCTAATTGGACATGACACAAAGTCACAGATTTAATTCTGTCGAGGCATTATGTGATTAGATGAAGTGAATTAAAACGGTCCAACGCTAATCTCATTTTTTGAGGCAAAAGTTGGATTTAGGAAGCATAGGGAGAAAGGTTATCTATGCTCTTTGCTCATTAAGCAAAACTGCAGTTAGTGGGTAGAGAAAAGACCTTGTGTAGAACATGACAGGACCCCCTTGTAATGTTACAACTGCTTGCTCTAGCTTTAGCTCTTCTGAAAAAGCAGCATTCCTCCTTTGCTTATGCCTCCTCCACCATAAACATGAAGATGAAAAATTCCCAAGTAAGCACATGATACATTCAAAACCAACAGGCTGTTTGAAGAGCAGTTAAATCTTTATTTTAATATTCATGTCTGCAACTGTCATGCTACAGAGATGAACCATGATCTACAAATGTTGCTTTCTAAATTCTCTGGATTCATGTTGACCATATTTTGTGCTCATTCAAGAATTGATGAAGTCTCATGTATGATGTTTCATGGATTTACCTGTTTACAAAAGCGTTAACCTGGAATTGTGAAAAAGGCCTATTTTCTGTTGGATTTTAATCCTTTGTTTTCAATCAAATCTTAATAATGAAATATAGATAAAATTGCAATACTTCTAGAGTTTAAAATATAATGATTCACAATGATTCTATTTAAAAAAAAATGAATGAATTGCAGACATGCAGTTCATAGAAATCATTAAACCTTGTCTGAAGGCATAGAAGCCCTGACTGTTCCTAACTGTGATAGTGGCTGAGCAATGAAACATGATTTTGTGTGCTTGTGAACTCAAATACACTTTTGAATAGTAGCCAGTCCCCTGTGCGGAGTCTCACTGTCCCTTAACATATGTCTGTGCAACAGTCTGGCAGGTCATAGGCCAGCGCACACAAGTGTCCTTCTTCATCATCTGTAATGTCTTGAGAAAATATAGTACTATGATTAAATCACCATTGTGGTTTTTTGGATAAGCTAAGCATTCAAAAGTATCTGTGAAGTTACTAACTTTATGAAGGATAAATGTGTTTCTGCACTGGTCCTGTTTTAAAATAAACTGCTGCTGAGAACTCTTTTGGCATAAAGTGATTTATTGAAGGTTTTGGGGATCAGCCAAGGCTACAGTAGAAAGGACTGAGCGTTTTCATATGAATCATATCATTTTTGTGTGCCTGTGTTTCTGTATTTGTGTTATATGTCAGTGGGTCATCCATAACCAGTGCCAGTGTTTCACTAGTGAGTTCTCAGCCACACGCCAGCATGCAGCACAGGCAGGGAGGACAAGCGTGAAATTAATTGTTCCACTTCATCTGTACACAGTGTTCCTCTTTTTACAGAGTCATTTGTCGATGAGCACACGGGAGGCAAGGGGAAGAAAAGTTCTGCATGGATTGATGTTCTAGCAATGATTTCTCCTTTCCTACAGACAGTATCTCTGATAGATTTCAGTAAAAAAAAACACACATGCACCCTGACCTCTAACTGTTGCTTATAGTCGAGAAACAGTTTTTCATTCACACATTTTATCTGACTTTTTTTGAAAGAAAGAAAGAAAGAAAGAGAGACACAAACACAAAAAACACAGGTTTGTTTAAATTTTTATATCTGGGTCAGTGACAAGGTTTTCAAAAAATTACTGTTGTCACAAATCTTATTGAAGAGGACATATATACATATATCATCTAACCGCTTATCCTTCTGGGTCGCGGTGGGGTGCTGGAGCCTATCCCAGCTGTCATTGGGTGGAAGGCAGGATACACCCTGGACAGGTCGCCAGTCCATTGCAGGGCAGACAGACAGACATACACAATCACACACACACCTAGGGGCAATTTTAGCATGTCCAATTGGCCTGACTGCATGTTTTTGGACAGTGGGAGGAAACAGGAGTACCCGGAGGAAACCCACACAAACATGGTGAGAGCATGCAAACTCCACACAGAAATGACCCTGGTCGCCTGGCCGGGAATCGAACCCAGGCCACTGCACCACCGTGCCGCCCCTATATATATATATAAATAAATTAAACAGCTTAGTTTATACTTAGTTTATATGAAACTTGAATTTATACTTAAATATAAAATAAGTATAAAATAGTCAAATAAATTAACATTATTATAATAATTACACATTTTGAAGGTTTTCCTGAGGACAGATGACCTGACATGGCTAATGGAACCATTCTAACCCTTATTTAAATGTTTTTTTTTTTCTAAAATTTTTAAAAGGGCTACTGACTATGGCATTGCACCGAGAAGGTCTCTTGGACTCTTCTTTATGATGTAATACTCGGTGCCTCTTTTGTAAAAGCATGTGAAAATAAAAGTCCTTTGTTTTTGGTTGTGTCGCCAGACATTTAAAGAAGTAAAAACTTGTGGACAAAAAGTTCTTCAGTGAGTTTTCGAACATGTAAACATAATTGTAAACAACCAAACTATTATATTTAGAATTCTATAGAACTAAATTACCTTTTTTGATTGTTTATTTAATCAACATATGGTTGGGCGTTTGCACAACCTGACATTTATAGCCTTTTTGAGGCAAAAATAACTATATATATATATATATATATATGTCATGTACTTATTGAGAAAATAATAGATTTGGACACAAAAAATGAATTACATGTCGATGACACATATGTCCCTTATGTATTATACTGTATTATGTATTATACATAGGTAAATAATTATATGTGATTACAATATATTACATGTATATTATGTACACCGACCAGCTACTTCTTTAAGTATGCCTACCTTGTTATTATGCTCTTTGTCCATTTTATCATTTCCATTTACCATGTGGGTGCTCTTTGTTCACTTACTGTTTCTCTGCATACTTTGTTAGCCCGCTTTTTACCCTGTTCTCCAATGGTCAGGACCCCCACAGGGCACAGACAGATATGTAATAGTGGATCATTTTTTACCCTTTCAACATTGTAGCTTTTGTAGAAAGCACTTTAGACAGTCAGGACCATTTTGTTAATCCTGACGTTGTGGGTTAGTCCTGTTTTTTTTGTTTTTTCCACATAATTACACACACATATCCCACCTTCACACAGGATCCAGGTTTTTCAGTCACAGAACGCTGAATTGACATTACAGCAGTGTTCTCTTGACTCCGTCTTGCTCTCACAATCCCCAAAGCATGTCAATCTATAATTGCAAACATGACTTCTGGGACCAAGACCTATTTAAAGAAGTGGTGATTCCACAGCATTAATACCCAGACATAGTTCAGAATGCTTGCCTCAACAGACTTAGAAGAAACCTATAAAAAAGATGATGCTGGATAGCTCACTAGCACTTTCTCCTTTATTATTTTAAACCTGTATTTGATGAACAGGAATGTGTTACTTGTGAGTACATGTCTGTGGGTCTCTATCATATCACAAACATCACTAAGTAGCAATTATAATCATTTAAAAATCATAATCATTTAAAACAGGATGTAGACCGTTTTCTTTCATAATGATTAATGAGATGAGAAGATATAACCGGCAGGCTTGCTTCATAATGTTATATTTATATGTGGTATGCGCTCTTTGGTGGCCAAAAATTCTCATTCTATTTTCAGTTGTAAAGATACATTAAATTCAGATCCCACATCATATGTGGATCCCACACATATCTGGTTTGTGCTTGAGGAGCATCAACTAGCTCTAGTCATCTAGCATCTATTTACAGTAGGCTTTAATCACAGAATTTCTTGGTCCTTAAAGAAGCAAGTTTTTTTTCTGCAAAGTGATGCATTATTTAATGGATTTACCGAAATATGGTGTGGAAAGAAGTAAAAAAGATTTTTCATCTTTGTTGTTTTATTGGAGTAAAACCAGCTCCCTCTTTTAAATGTGTAGAGACATACATAGTTAACTTCTTGTAGTATTCTTCAAGTCCTAATAATCAAATGCAGATTTAGTTCTGGTTTAAGGAACAATTACAAACATCATCAACGTTATAAGTTTCTATTGAAATGTATAATCATTGTACAACCCCATTTCCAGAAAAGTTGGGACACTGTGCAAAATGTAAATAAAAACAAAATGCAATGATGTGCAAATCATTTAAACCCTATATTTCATTGAAAATAGTACAAAGACAACATAGAAAATGTTGAAACTGAGAAATTTTATTGCTTATTGAAAAATATTTACCCATTTTGAATTTCATGCCAATAACACATTCAAAAAAAGTTGTGGTGGGGGCAACCAAAAGCTGTTAAAGTTGTGTAATGCTAAAAAAAACACCTAGTGGTTAATTGGCAACAGGTCAGTAACATGATTGGATATAAAATGAGTATTCCAGAGAGGCTGGGAAAGAAGTAAAGATGAGGAGGGGTGCAACAATTGCAGAAAAACATTTCTCAATGTAAAACAGCAAAGAACTTTTGCTTTTCATTATCTACGGTACATAATAACATTAAACGATTCAGAGAATCTGGAGAAATCTCTGTATGCAAGGCCACAAAACAATATTTGATGGCCATGATCTTTGAGCCCTCAGATGCCACTACATTAAAAACAGACGTGATTTTGTAGTGGAAATTACTGCATGGGTTCAGGAACACTTTTTAAAACAGTTTGTTGCTGCATCCACAAATGCAATGTTAAAACTGTAAAAATGCAAAGAAGAAACCATCCATAAACAGGATCCAGAAATCCTGCCACCTTCCCTGGGCCCGAGCTCATTTAAAATGGACTGAGTGGAAGTGGAAAAGTGTCCTGTGGTCCGACGAATCAACATTTGAAATTCTTTTTGAAAATCATGGACGCTGTGTCCTCTGGTCTAAAGACCACTCAGCTTGTTATGAGTGCACAGTTCAAAAGCCAGTATTCATCATGGTGTAGGAGTGCATTAGTGCACATGGCATGGGTGATGTGCACATCTGTGAAGGCACCATTAATGCTGAACAATATATACAAGTTTTGGCAACATATGCTGCCATCCAGACGACGTCTTTTTCAGGGAAGGCCTTGCTTATTTCAGCAAGATGATGTCAAACCACATTCTGGATGTATTACAGCAGCATTGCTCCATATTAAAAGAGCACGGGTGCTAAACTGGCCTGCCTGCAGTCCAGACCTGTTACCCCTGATAACATTTGGAGGGTTATGAAATGAAAAATGCGACAAAGGAGCCCCCAAGCTGTTGAGCAGCTGAAATCTTATATCAAACAAGAAAACAAGAATGTTAAAACATTTCACTTTCAACACTACAGCAACTGGTCTCCTCAGTTCCCAAATGCTTGCAGAGTGTTAAAGGAAGAGGTGATGAAATACAGTGATAAACATTCCCCCGTCCTAACTTTTTTGGAATGTGTTGTTGGCATCAAATTCAAAATGGGCATATATTTTTCAGAAAATTATAAAATTTCTCAGTTTCAACATCTGATATGTTGTCATTGTAGTATTTTCCTTTAAAAATATGGTTTACTTAATTTGCATATCATTGCATTCTATTTTTATTTACATTCTACACAGCATCCCAACTTTGTTGGAAATGGGGTTGTATATTTACTGTTCATACTGGGCAGTGACATTTGCCTAGTATGAACAGTAAAGTACTCAGTTGCATGTGAATTGTTGTGATATAAATTAACTGGCTATTGCATTTCTTGAAAGGAAATGTACAGGGAATGTAAAACTTGGCGACTCACATGTATAGTGCGTTCACTGTATTTTTATGAACAAATTTGCGAGATGATACTGCCCCGTTCCTGCATTTGATGACACTGCGTAAGCATGACAGTTCTGGAAGCTTCTAAGCTCCTGAAAAAAGTCTAGAGGAAATGCTGAGATGTAAGTACCCTGTAATTGAAGCTGACAGGGTGCTTCAATAGAGCAGCAACACAGCATAAATTTTGTCATTGTCCATTTGCTTATGGACTGCATTGTATACCAGCATCTCACTAGCATGCCATGTTCACACCCCCGGCTGTTCCTCCTTGCTCTGAATCTCCTTTTTGTTAGTCACCTGCATCTTCTTTCTTTTCTAATTACTGCCTGTAAGCAAGCTGTGTGTTTGCTCATTATCTGTAAAAAGACAGGACTTTGTGATGTCTTGTTATTCACTTTCATTCCTAGTCATTACCTTTATTTTGCTCTGTGGTTGTCTGTTGCAGTCTTTGTGTACTCTTTTCTGTATCACTTGGATCACTAACTGGACTTTCATTCTACCTAATTTGTCTGATTTTTTCCCTCTGTGTGACATGATCTAATACAATAGTTTACTTGTTCACTGGATGGTAGTGAAAATAAACAACTACACAATCATTTGTACCTTACATCTTGCAATAGCATTGCAACAGTTCAGTAACAACTTGTAAGTATTCTACCAACAGCTTTTTAATTATTAATAATTTTACTTCATAAATGTCATGTATTCGGCTAGCCAGCCTCAGAACTACGATTGACACCTGACTCCGGGAAGATCATCAGCAGCCTATCACCGCTCTAGTTCTCCTGAATATTGATAATTTTCACCTTTATGTTTTCTCACCTGACCTGTTTAGTTAGTTTAGTATTTATAGTTTGTAAAACAGTCTTACTCTTCAAATGCGATACCTAAAAAAAATTTCACTCTTTTCACACTTTTCACTCCTCTCTGATTTCACTGACCCAATCTTGTGTTGCGTTCTATGTTAATGTTAAAAGTGCTGGAAGTGGGGGCTCCCGAGTGACGCAACCGCCTAACCGTTGGCCATATCATCAGGAGATCGCGAGTTCGGTCCCTGGTGATGCTACAGCCATCCGTAGCCGGGAGTCCAAGAGAGCACACTGGGCCTCGCTCTCTCTGGGTGGGTAGGATGGCCCCTCCTTCTCCCCCCATCACTCAACGTGATGCTAGTCAGCACAGGCGTCTGTTAGCTGACGTAACAGATCTGGCGGTTGGTGCTTTTCTCCGAGCGTGTTCAGCTGTCCAATGACGTTGCGTGAGCGACAGTTCGAAAAGAAGCGGTGGCGCTTCGCAGGTCTCGGAGGAAGCCTGTGTTAGCCTTCACCCTCCTGACTGGGGGAGTCCTAACTAGTGGGTGGAATTGGAGACGACTAAATTTGGGGAGAAAATTGGGTAAAAATCCAAAAGCGCTAGAAGTGTTCTGACAAATTGCAGGTGTTAACAAAGGCCTAACAGATCATGGGTGCTTTTGTCACTGTGTGCTGAAATGTTTTAAGCACTATTTAATTGCAGTCACAGCATTGTTCAAAATAGTCACTATTAGCATTTTTTTATCCGGTTCATTTCTTGTTTGTGTGTGTATACTTGCAGTTGTTCAAGATAGGCACAATACTGGTTGTTATTCTCATCTCCATACAGATATTCCCATAATTAAAAACCGCCTGTATGTGGAAGCTCATTCTAAATGGAGGGTTCAGCTATAAAATCAAGCATAAAGCCGTGCATTCTCCATTGACAAACACTGGCAGTAGAATGCATCCTACTAAAGAGTTGGTGACTGTCGTCACTCTGCTCTGCTCTGTCATAGGGTGGTACGTTTACAAAACACTGACAGTTTATTAAATTTCTGCCCTGCTGGAGATGCCCCGGTCAACTGGAAATGTCGTTATTGTGAAATGGAAGCGTCTAGCAACAGTAACACAGCTGCGAAGTGGTAGGTCACACAAATTCACAGAACGTGGACACTGAGCGCTGAAGCTTGTAGTGTTTAAAAATCACCTATCCTTTTCTGCAGTATATTTTCGAGTTCCAAACTGCCTCTGTAAGCAATGTCAACACAAGAACTGTTCATCTGTAGCTTCATGAGTTGGATTTCCACAGCTGAGCAGCCACGTGCAAGCCTAAGGTCACCATGTGCAATGTCAAGCATCAGCTAGAGTTGTTTAAAGCAGAGTATGTTAGCGGATCAGAGTGGGAGTGTTGTGATGTTGTATCGTTCCGATACCGCTTTATCCTATGGCCCGCAGTGTACTTGCATGGTACAATTATGGAGGCTGTTTTAGCACCAAGTAGGGGGACAACTCCATATTAATGTTCATGGTTTTTAATAGTGATGCATCGCTACCATTTTACTATACTCCTATAGTTTTGCTCCTCATCTCAACATCAGTCTAGCACAGTGACAGCAGGAATTGCATCCAAGGCTAATGTAGCCGAGGAGCTCACATGCGTTGCTTATGCCTTCTCAGAGTCTTTTGTTTGGCTGGTTGAGCTGTAGTTCAATGTCCTCTAAGGCCAGGCACACCCTGTTTGATTTTAGAAATCTTTTTCTTTGGTGAGTCACGTATATACATTTGAATAGACTGTCATGTCCAGACAAAGCCTATGATTTATATGCTCACACTGTGTGAAAACAATTGGCCTGACTGACATGGTACGTGAAACGCAGCCCTTACAGACAGCTCTGTCTATGAGCAATTTAAAATAAAGCTGTTTCCACCTCCATTTAACTGGCCCGTGTGTCTCCACTCATACTGAGGAAGCAGGTTATGATTGTGTGTTTAAAACAAGCTAAAATCACACAGTGTTTATTTTTTGTGAAATTTTTAAAGTGACTGACGACTTTGAGTCTGACAGTCATCGAGTCAGTAAAACTCCTCTGTGTTTGAGTCGTTTGTTCATTAGTGCAGTAGCAGACTCTCATCTTACGTCACACTGTATTAGCAGGTATCGGAATCGGGAATGTTGATCTCTGTGATTTTTTAATGTTTAGTGCCTTTCATTTTTTTATCATAATTCTGTCAGATGCGAGACAGAGGAAGTTGATTCTAGATAATTGTCAGTGTTTATTTCCCATGCTTTAGGGAGTTTTTCCTGATACTGTCACGCTGAGATTGTGTGTGAAGGGTCTGGACTGGCTTTTTGTAAAGGTGCTTTTATGGCAATGCCTGTTGTACAATGTGTTGTACAGATACATTTAAACTGAGTTGTCTCCTCCACAATGCTCAAATGCTATGCGTGCCTGTACTTCTGAACTTGTTGGTAGCTGTCTTTCTTTCAAAAAGATCTGCAACAAATATTCAGTAAATTTCAAAATTAAAATATTTGAAAAGGGAAAAGCCAACTGAATATCTAATAAGTTTACCACTTTTATGAACCCACACACTTCTGTGGGGAAATTAAAAATTTGTTCACCAAGTCAAATACTAGCTTGTTACCAGCATCACATAGTTGCCACTCCGGACTCATTGCGGACTCATTGGACGTTGCGATATGGCTTGCGAAACACTGGCAATTCGATTTGACATTAAGATCTAAACCAAAGGTCTGGACTGCTATTTAGCTAGTGTGCTAGCTAGTTAGCTAGCATTTATTACAGAGAATAAAAGAGTGTATGGCTAGCTGTCCAGAGCTATAGGAAAATCATTTAGACTGCACCAGGTGATAAAGCTGCCTGTGTTTAGCCCATGCAGTAAAGCAGTTTTGAGCGGTTTAAAATCTTGGTTGCTCCCCGATCACTGACGAGTAGTTTTCCTTTTTTTAGGATGATGGTTACAATTTTGCTGTTTCCTCTGCACTCCTGTACCGCTCACTGGTGTTTAAACTGAGCCAACAACCTGTTCAGGGTTGTCAGACTGGGCATGATCCAGGTTTACCATTTTAATGCAACAAAATATGAAAATCATTACCACAGATTTTTGAATTACCTTGAACTATTTTCAGTTAGGTGTTGTTAATAAGCAAAGTAAAAAGTAGAATTTATACAATAGTACAAAGTAATAATAATAATAATAATAATAAGTATAATAAGTATAAGTATAAAGTATAAAGTATAAATATAAGTATAAGTATAAATATTGGTAATAATTTATATTAATTAGTAACAATAACAAAAGTAAAGAAAAAAATAATGATAAGAAAAGTTTTTTCCCAGATGAACTTGTTTTTCTCATTCTTGTACAATATTTGAATATTCGAGATAACATTCAATAGAAAGTTCTAAAATAAAATATTCAAAAGTTGCAACCCTACTTTAAAAAAATATATATTTATGTAAAAAAATTATAAATATATAAATTGTTGTGTACAGGGTACAAAGCAGGTTTGTATATGCCTGTATCCTTTGTGCGTGTGTGTGTGTAAGGCAGCTGTTCGGAGACCAGGCTAAGGGAGCCAGGGCATCAGTGATGCGTTAAATGAGCTGAAAGGAGCAGCATTGAGGCCGAGTCCCTCACTGGGATGAAGATTCCCTCATTCATTAATCACTGTACCATCCACTTATGTATGTGCGTGCGAGAGAGAGAGAGGGATATAGAGAGAGAGGGCATGAAGAAACACAAAGGGACTCTAGGGGCATATTTGAATAAAAATCTCAAAAAGTGCAGGAGGCTGTAGATTTTGCACATACTACTTTGTATTGCATTGTGTTCTGGTGCGTTACTGTGGCTGCAAAATGCACTCACAGTGCATCTGAAATTAATATTCAGTTACCAAGACTATGGATAATCACGCAAGCTGTGCATAGGACCGTTTCATAATTGCTTTATGCTTGTGAGGCACAGGGTTTACAAGGCACGGTGAAATAGTGGGCCGTTGACACACTCTGGATACATGAGAAAATGCAAGTTTAGTGACATAGAGAGTGTAAATAAATGTCTCCACTAAAACAGTCTGCAGGGTTGTAGATTACAAACACTGACTTTGGGTAACATGTAAATTCAATGCCACAAGACTTCTTCTGCAAACTCCGAATGATTTCTGAGAGTTTAAAAAGTTTTATTCTGTTGGTAAATATTCATACTTATTCATATTCTTACAGTACTTGTTCGAGGCTTGTGCCTCCATGTAGTCGCTGTGTCTGCTGCCATTCAGTCCCTCACAGAATTTGCAGTCATAGATGCACGCAAACTGCGGTTTTGTCACCTCATTATTTCTGTATTAAACGTGTACAGCCGTGTGTAGTGCTGTCACATTTATTGTATGTGTGAATCTTTTGTGCCTAGGTAGCCATGGATAACACAGAGAGTTTTATTTGAGTCATGCACAATTGTTGTAAAACACAAATGAAAATCAACAACTGACTGTCACTTTTCCACCGTTACAACTTGATATTCTTTGCATTTTTGTGAACAATTTTGTTCTGTGTTTATTAGGATGGTACATTGGGCCCATGTTTCTGTATGTACCATGGCTTTTGCGCCAGAGTAATGGTACAGTTTTGGTATCTTTGTATTTAAGAAAAAAACACATCACACTTTAAGCAATGAACTTTTTATTTTGCCTATAGAAAAGTACAACTTTCTATTCATTCTGCTGTATGAAGTCAAGGAGAGAAAAAACTTCAGAATTAAAAGTACTTCTTAGCTATGAAAACCTGTAGATGCTTTGCCTTCTCTATTTATAATTAAAGAGAGCTAGACAGGGTGTCTGTGTCAACTCATTTTCAATTTCCCTCCGGAATGTTTCATAGAGCTTGGGAATTACTTCGCTGCTGAAATGTGTGTGGTAGGGGACATTGTAAAGGCCACTGCACACCGGACATGCCGAAGTCCGATCGTTTCGATCTAAAATATTAAAATTCGGTTTTAATATTTGAAAAGACAGTTGTATTATTTCTAAGATTCTGTTGTCTGTTGCATGTTCTTGTTTTGTAGAGGTGCATTTAATTTCCTATTTGTTTCTCCCTTGTTTTAAGAGGAGCTAAATACGTTGAAGATATATATCAGAACCCCAGTCATCACATTTTTCTTTATTGCAAACTCCTGGAATGTGATTACTCACCAGATGACAGGAACAAACTGTTGTGCAAATTACAGCACATAGTTTTTATTTATTTGCTGAGTTTAACACATTGGAAAAAATAAAGCATAAAATATAAAATGTGCCATATGTTAAATTCAGCAAATAAGTGGCCAGTGCAGATGTCTGTCTTGCCCTGCATGTGCTTTTTCAGACAGAACGCATCTTATTTTGCTAATGAAACCTAGTGCAAAAGGCTTTATAAGTCTGCCTCTCTGTGTTTTAAAGCCTGATTACTAGAGAACTGGTTAAGTGAAATGTTTGTATGTTACGATGTCTTGCTCAAGTCCTCAGTTTTGTCTGTCATGCTCTCCTGGCTTTGGTAAGAGTGCGGGCCTCGGGGCATGTCATGGCCAGCCTCAGTGCGACTTGTATAAAGAAGATTAGCCACATAGCCCTGTGTCTCAGTGATACAGCAGGCAACATCCAGCATAGGGACATTCCAGAAGTGCCCTGTCCTCTGGGGCCAGTGCAGGCCCTCTCACACACTTAAACAAACACACATGCACATACACACACATATTAGGAAGAACGGCACCTCGTTTCCCTTTGAGGCTGTGTTTGGGCCTGGGGCAGCAGCTGAGCCTGCTGTAGTGGATTAGCAGGGCTTTGGGGATGATATGGGAGTTAAGGGGAAGCACAAACTAGAGGGAATAGGAAAAGGATTGGCTTTAGTTTAGAGCTCTCAGCAAAGCCCTCTATCTTCTTCAAACTGAGTATATCCCTCTTTCTCCTCATTTGTCTTCCTACTTTGCTCCTACTATCTTTTTATTTACTAAACATATGGTGACAAGCAAACATCAGAGTGTCTGATTTTAACATACTTTTCAAGTGCTTTTATTGTCATATTCTCATCAAAGTTGTTTTAATTAAGGAGATGTGTGTGCCACTGATGTTTAAGATTCGAGGGTGTGTTGATATGTAATCGCCTTTATTGACTCTCAACCTCACAGCATGTCCAAGGGGACTTTTTGAGCTCCATTAACTTTAGTGTAGTATATTGCTGTAGTCGTAACATAACGTTGTATCTCTGAAATGGTTCACAGGAGGAGCAAAAGAAAAAGAGGTTGACTTTAAGGTATGTTAATGTAGTGAGATTTTATTCAGACCACGGCTAAAAAAAATGTCAATCACTTCTATAATCTCTTTACTTTTGAGTGCTTGACTAATTTAATGATTATGTTCCTGTTTTAGGTGAGAGATTAATTTAAATAATGGTGCAAGAAAGCTGAATCTGGAAAATCATCATCCCAAACATTATGATTAAACCTCCATTCACACAGTATCGCTGTGGCTGCATCTATGAACTCTAAAATTTACTGCTTTTTCCTACAGATTCTTCTCTTCTGTCATGTATTATGATTACTGTATGTTTTTCTAATTAAACAATGCGTCAAGATTAAAAAGTTCACACTGACAGTTTATCAGACTAGTGCTGGGCGATACATTGTCTCTGCCAGCATATCATGATGTACAATGATGTTTCTTTTCAGTTTTAGCAGTATTTTTAGAAATACAGTGCCCTCCACAAATATTGGCACCTGTGCTATTAATTAGCAAAATGAGCTGTAAAAAATATTAATTACTTATCCTTTTAATCTTTCGTTCAAAATGTTAGAAAAAATATAACCTTTATTTGAGGTACATGACATATGATTGAAATAAAAACTAAATTTTTTCATATAAAAAATATTTTTTTACATCTATTTGTGCCCCAATTATTGGCACCCAAAGAAATTCTTAAGAGTGAAAGTTAACTGAAGTTCACCTGAGCTGAATAAGGAGCATCGCATCCATGATATAATGCCCATAAAAAAACAGCATCCCTGTTTTCAAGTGGTTTGTTTTTATTGTTTTAGTCCTGTTTTGTGCACTTTATTCATGGAATCCTTACCTTGACAGTTAACTGTAGTGTATATCATTTGTTTGGTTTGTCAGATTGTTTGGAAAGAAAGGACACTTTAAAATCCATAAAAATGAAAAATAGTATGTTTTTCCTCTTGTAAACATGATTTCTGTTTTACGATACCATGTAAGATTCCCATTGGTTTAATTTAACGCTATGCCATGATATATTCAAAGAGTAGTGTCATAATAAAGTTTATCAGTATCGCCCAGTGCTAATTCAGGGTCATTTTAGACCACCATTAGTCATGAATTGTTCACATAATGTGAAAGGCATGTCCAGTGTTAAATTAAATAAATGTGACAGTCATCATATGTGTGTGGGTGTGGGTGCGTGTGCTCTGAGATAAATGTTAAGAACAAACTTGGTTTACTGCTACAATGGCTGCTGCTCCCTAGAGCTGTCCTTTTATTGTCTTTATCAAGTCTTAGACTTCATTTCAATTATCTCCAGCCTGCGCTGTGGCCTAAAGGCTCCTTGCACTAAGAGGGAGCAGTCTCATCCCTGTCAGCTGCTATTGGCTACAGAGCCTTCCATCAATCACCCTGATTGGCTCAGGGGCATCGGCTGTGTTGCTCCGATTCGCTGCACATTCATCACTCAGTCACTGCGATTGGCCACAGAGGCTGTCAAGAGTAACAGGTCAGGCTCTTCTTTCTTCTGTCCGAACTTTTGAGCAGTTCTGAAAGATTGCAGAGGACAGCTCTAGGGAACAGAGGAAAAGAGAGTAAGAGAAATAGTGGAGTAAATGGGGGTGTGAAAAGAGGGATCAGAGAGAGAGGAGATAGAACGACGGTTAAGAGGAAAAGGACTGAGAGTATAGAGGATTGGAGAGAGAAAAAAGGTTAAGAGGGTTGCTCTTCCTTTCTTTTGTTTCTTTTATTCTCTGTCTGTTGCAGTGATGAATGTTGTTGTCTAAGAAGCAAATGCAAATGTCTCCTATCAGTGCCTTACTTCTTTGTTCTGTCTCTTGCACACAGACTCTTTCTTTTTCTTGCGCTCATTTTATCTTTCTCGTACACTCTTTGTTCCCTCACTCTCTTCCCTGGGCTTTCAAATTGGTGTCCTCAACACACACACATACACTGACATAGTGTTTCATTGTGTGTGTTGCGAGTGGCAGGCAGTGGATTGCAATGTTGGAGAGAGTGGCCAAATCATCTGTTCTTTCTTCCAACTCCAAACAATGAAGACACAAAAACATTACAATGTTTTTAGGATATTCAGTAGCAGTTGAAAGTTTAGGTATACCAACTCATACTTTCTTTTTTGTGTTTTCTACTTATAAATGTGCTTTCCTTATTTTTACTGTTTTCCGCAGTTTGAAATAATACTGAAGATGACCTGTGCCTGGTGATGGTTAGTTGAGTTACCATGGCAGCAACCCCCAGCGATGGCAAAATCTCATTTACCACCAGCTGTTCATGTAAAGCATAGAAACATACTAGTGATTCCCACATAAGGGGAGGGGTGCACTGTCTGCCATTGCAGCAGGCAGATATTGTGCCTTAAAAAGCTGGCTGTGTGTTACAATGCACATGCATCAGGTTGCAGACATTAGAGAAAACAGCTTCATGTCTCAGGAGAAGCATATGAGTGTTCAGTTGTCATACAATCAGGCAAACAGGCTAAACTAAACAACCTTGTAAGTTTTTGTTTCATTAAGAATCCCATTCTTTTAATGAGATTAATTATAGTTTTGTTGCCAGATTAAAGATGACAATATACTACCACCACAACCTTTGTGGAACAGCACTTTTATTGTTTATTTCTTTTTATTTCACAAAGATTAAGTTTCAACTCGAGCCATCGCTGTGTTAGCCTCACGAGGCCAGATTATTGGTCATATTGGAATCAGAATGTCTGGAACTGGAATGGCCAAATGAAAACAAACTGAGTGTGAAATTTCTAAACTGATCCAATGCTGTGTGAAAACATAGGTTAAAGTAGAGGTCGATGGTGCACTTTGTCAGTATTGTCTAACAGACAGCAAGCCTGTCATTAGCTCATGAATGTAATATAGGTTAGCGTGGCTGAAAGTACCCCCAGAGAAAAACCCAATGAAACATGTAGATGTTTGTCATGTGTGTCACATCATTATTATTATTGTTATTGTTATTCTTATTGCTGTGTCTCGCTATAGTTATTATTATGGCTGCAACATGTTCCAAAAAAGTTGAGACTGGGCAATTTAAGACAAGGAACATCCTAAACAGCTACTGCAGTCATGCTTGGGTATAAAAGGATCATCCATCATGATCATTTGTTGAAGTAAAAGATAAAGCAAAGAGAAATTCTTACTCCCTCTTCCCTAAGTCTGCAAAAAATATGTGTAGAATCTATTACAATCAGCCTAAAGTTCAATTACATTTAATAAATAAGTAGCTGAGTGTTAATTCATGATGAGATGAGCATCAAAAGGCATCTACAGGGGACTCTAAAAGCAAAGTGATGCTTGAAGTGACATTTTGCTTTAATAACAATCTTTTTTTCAGCAGTGATTTGGAAATCTACTTTGACCTCTATTTGAACAAAAACGGTACAAAAGACAAGATGCTTATGTATACTTATTATAGATTTTATCTTATCAACTTCATTGTTTTTTGAATACATTCGCTCATTATGAAACTAATGCCTGCAACATGTTACAAAAAAGCTGGTACGGGGCAATTTAAGATGAGGAATACTGTGAAATCTTCAAAAATTCATCCTAAACAGGTGATGCAATTATGCTTGGGTATAAAAGGTGAGCTTAGTCCTTTATAAGCAAGGATGGTTAAAAGCTCACCACTTTGCCAGAAATATCAGGAAATAATCAAGTGGTTTAAAAATAATGTTTCTCGGGCAAGGGTAGCAGGGAATTCCAGTATTTCACCTGCTACAGTGCCTAATATCGTTAAAAGTTTCAGAGAATCTGGAAAAATATCTGTGTGTAAGGGACGAGGCTGAAAACCACAACTAAATCTTTAGACAGCGCTACATTAAAAACGGGTGTGCTTCTGTGATGGATTTCACAGAAATACTTTGGAAATACTTTGAAAAAACATGGTTAATAAACACTGTTCATCATCTGATGAGTCAATCTTTGCATGATTGTTGATTGCATGATCTGTGAAAGCACCGAACACATTTTGAACAGTATACTCTGCCTTTTAGATGCCGTTTTAGGGAGGTCCATGCTTATTTATCATTATCATGACAACGGTAAGCCACATTCTCTGTATGTTACAACAGCATGGAGTCAGAGAGTGCAGCTGCTAGATTGGCCTGCCCGCAGTTCAGTACCGTCTTCCATTGAAAACGTGCTGTGTTATTAAGCTGAAACTACGACTTTGAAGGCCCTGTATGGTTACACAGCTGAAGACTTGTATTATAGAAGAATGGCAAAAAAAAATACACTTTCAAAAAATTTCTTCAGTCCCTAAATGATTAAGTGCTGTTAGAAGAAAAGGTCATGCATAAAC
Source organism: Colossoma macropomum (assembly GCF_904425465.1). Classification (NCBI taxonomy): domain Eukaryota; kingdom Metazoa; phylum Chordata; class Actinopteri; order Characiformes; family Serrasalmidae; genus Colossoma; species Colossoma macropomum. The sequence goes on along the minus strand of NW_023494793.1, from coordinate 17,492,349 downwards.
ATACTCCTGTCCTTTTTTGGAATGTGTTGCAAGCATCAATTTTAGAATGAGTGTTTATTTACAAAAAACAATGAAAATATAACATGAAATATTGTGTTTAATGGCACTAATAGCTACACCACAGAAAGCTAATAATTAAATAGTAGTGAATAATCTGGTGCCTGAGATATTATTATATAATAGTTTTAAAACAAGATTGTATTCTAAAATGTATTTATAATTTTTTTTAAAATACGGTAATAGTGGAGAGGTACATGCAGGGCACTGTAAGGCAAAACAGTTCTCAAAGAAAAATCAAAGAAAACTTATTTCCTGGATTTACTACTGTTTTACCATTTCAGAGTTACATATAAAAACAAGTTTTTACTGGTTCCTATCACCACCAATGTGAAGAAAATCAATCAATAAGTTTCTCTACACCATTTTACATGAAACCACTCTAAATTACCCTATTTGCATCTCAACAACTGAATTATGTAGAAATGTTGAAAAATTCTCCTTTAACCTACATATGTTTGTTATTAAACCTTTATATAAAACATTAATGCAAGTTATATTCTCTTTGTTAATGAAAAACCTGTCAAAGTTTCTTATCTGCTTTACCTTTTCTTCTCTGTTTCTTCCTCTTCCAGAAATACAAAGAGTTTGAGCGTTCGGTTAGAGTTGAGGAGATTGATGGACTCAAACTTGTGAAGAGACTGGCAGAAAACATGGAGGAGATGTTTCGTAAGAAAGCAGAGGCAATGAAGGTAGGTGTGCATTTGTGTGCATACATATATTATCAAATATGTATTTTTATCAGGCAAGTAGGCACATGCTAATAAGTTGATATTTCCAGATATTTGGAAAGTATGTGATTTATATCAGTGTTTGTCTTTTTGACAATGTTTTATACTAATTTCATTTCATTTACGTTGGATTGTACTAAAGAGATACACAAATACCTTGAGGCAGAATTTTACCCATATTGTTGCAATGAAGATGCTTCCCAATATAAAAAGCTCTCAAGCTGCGGTTTGTTCTATGATTAAAAATCAGTGGTAGTGAAAAAGTGAATGACATTTGTTTACTTTTCTGTGATTTATTCCCGAGTATGAGCACATGCAACTTATGCAGCTTTTCTTGAGCTGAAATACTCATGGCTTAGCAACTCATCCCGTGAGTCTGTTGATTTCAGCAATTTTCTAAAGCCGCCTTTTCCAGCCGGTAGATAGGAACCTTATCTTTCACCAAAAAATATGTTACACTGCTTCAGTGATTTTTATCCACAAAATTTTTTTTGCAAAATGTTATGCATTTTGAAAACGAGAATAGTATTACGGGCTGTTTAGCAGCTGGCCCCTTGGTAGCAATAGACCTACCGCTGAATAAGGCAGGCCCAGCTTAGCTGACTCTTCATACTGCACTAGGTGCTTTTGTTGTTAGTGGCAGAAGAGATTTGTCATGCTGTTACCTTTTACCAGTTGATACAAAACTTGCTTGGCTGAACATCAACTCTAATGTTACCAAATAATTTCTTAACAATTCATGAACTGTTAATATTTTAATTTTTATATTTACTGTTTATTATTGTTTATTATTGTTGTGACTGTGTTCCATCTTACTTTGATGCATATGGTTATGAGAGGTAGTTCACAAAAGTCAGTGTTTTAAACCTGTATAGCCAGGACTAGACAGAACACTTGACCCCCCAAGCCAATGAATCTTGTGGTCAAAATGAAGAATTTGTGGCCAGAATTATAGAGACAGGTTTATTGTATACATCTACCTCTATCTTCATCAGGCTTTGATCAGTCTGCCCTGTGGATTTGTTACTAGGATTGCTGAAGATCATAACTCTGTAAAACAGACGAGTTGCTCCCTGTAAAGAATGAACTTGTGTAAACTGACAACACGCTTGAAAGAACTTTATATCCTTCTCAAAATCATACTCCAGCCTTGCACATTCTTTCTTCCACTCGTAGTCACAATTCTTATCAGATTTTTTCTTCATTACAAGCACTGCTACTAACAGTGAACACTAATTTTACAGCCACCTGTGAAGAAGCGCTTAGTGTTGTGAAAAGAAGTTGTTGCTTGCTGTCATATGTTAGCCAGTGCAGTGGTAATGTTAACATTACAGTAGCCGAATTCCAACAAAATCTGATTTGATGTGATTAGTTCTGACCAAACAGTTGTTTTGTTATTAAGATTGGATATTTCTAAATGTGTAAAAAAATCACCTGGTCTGGTGGTTTATTAAAAGGGAAAACATGCAAATCTCAGTGGCAGGTAGTCACTCTGGCCTAGGCTCTGCATTTTTAGTGGCCACATTGTGAAGTGTTTAGGCCAGGGGTGCTGGGCAGTAGGCATCCTTGTGTGAGCCTGCAAAAAAGTTTGTAACAGGAGTACAAGATATGACATAGCAGGGGCCATATGTCAATACTGGTCTTACAGCTTCATGAAATGTTATGTGTCAACTGCTTGATTTAAACTTATGTGGCGAAAGTCATGGGGCAGGAACTAGTATCGTGTAGGTCCCCCTCTATCATGGCGAAGTGCAGCAACTTGACATGGGATCGATTCCACAAGTGGACAGAAGATGTCTGGTGGATGTTAAGCCATGCCGTCTGGATAGCCACCCACCGCTCCGTGGTATTTGCAGTGCAGGATCTCGGGTGTGAATGGACACCGGTCAGTAATGTGTTTAGGCAGCCAGTAGACCCAATCTATGCCATGAGACCCACACCAGTATGGAACCACCACCAGCCTGCACAGTGCCTTGTTGACAACTGGGGTCCACGGCTGCAAGAGGTCTTCATCACAAACGAACCCTACCATCAGCCCGAAACAATTAGTACCATGACTCATTGGACCATGCCACATGTTGCCAGTCCTCTAAGAACTGTCCCGTTACTTTTGGCACGTCAGTGTATTGCCCAGCAGCAGACAGGATTAATTCATTGAGTAGCTTTATTGGAGGCTTCTGACACTCATAGACATCATCAGCAGACAGGGAAAAATGCATGGACAATCTGTTATTACATGAAACAAAAGCACAACAGAAAGGGTCAAGATACCACACAGTACAGCTTAATAATGCTCAAAGAAATGTACAAGATTTTGCAAGGGGTGAGGCCAAGCAGTGGAGTATATTTACTAAAGTTCAACTGAGTCCTGAAACTAGCTGCAGGTGTGTGTGATTATGTGTGGGTGGAGCAAGACTGGAGATAGAGCTGATGTGAGCCAATCACACCACAATGTTTTAAAACATATAACATACAGATCTTTATTAATATGCATATTAACCAACTGTTTATGAGGTCATTGTTAAATGTTAGTATAAATCTTATTATTAAAACTGTAGTGATTTATAATTCTTTTTCTTCTTCTTCTTCTTATCATTATTATTATTATTATTATTATAAATCGGTTAGTGTAGCCTTTGAGCAGATCACATCTGTTCAGGTTTCAGATTCACTGTAAAGCTGCTTTTTTTGCAAAGAAGTAGAGAAGTAGATTAGACTCCAAATAATTAGGTGCCTAGGCAGCTGTACGGAAAGTTGTCTGTCGTTGTTTCTCCTGGTTTCAGGGCATCAAAGATTGATTTTAGCTGATTAACATGTGATATCTATTCTTGAACAATATATTGACTTGGTCATGAATGATATGTCATGTAATAATAATAATAATAATAATAATAATAATAAAACTTATCCAAAGCAATCAATAGGTTTTTTGGACCTTTACCCAATTTATTTTGTTTTGGTTCTGTTCTCCAACAGATTGGATTTAAAATGAAACAATTACTCTGAGGTTAAAGTGCATATCAACTTTAATTCGTAGTTATTGAATCATTTAAAATGTTGTTACCTTGGCTCTTTTCTTCAGCACATTTCATGTAAATGCTGAAAATGTAGACTGTAAGTTTTCATAATCTGAAGTGCAGAATGTCAGTGTTTATTCATTCATGAAGTCATTGTTTTATTCCGAGAGCCAAATGCACAAAAACTGTCACGCTCCAAACACTTATGGACTGCAATATATATTTCGCACCTGGTTCAGTTTCAACTGGGCTTATTGTCACTTGTATAGTTGTGACTTGTCTTAAAATATGTGAGTTTTGCTAAAACATAATTTGGTCTTATACCGTTTACGGCAGGTTTTGTCTACCTTTTTTTCCCTTGAATCATGAGATGCTGCAAACAAGAACAGACTTATCAACAATAATAGGACGTTTGGTTGATTTAATGAAATTTGAACATAAACAGGTCAAATTGTTAAACAACTGGCTAGTATACAAGTTTCTTATGATCATATACATATACAATATACAAACTTTAACAAGTCTGTAAATATTTATAAAAGCACTACTTGTTTTGATGAAATCAAAATTTACATATAATGGATATAGCAGATACAGTTAAAAAGTTAAAAGTTATAAAAGTCATGTAGATTACATATTCTAGCTACATCTCAATTTGATTGTGCTGCTATCATAACACTATGAAAAACAGAACATAAAAAGGCTTAATAAATACCATAAACAATGTGATTCGTTCCAGATTGAGAGCAAGGTGCATTGAAGCTGTAACTATACACATATTTTCAAGTTTGATACAGTTTTTGACTCAAAAATTTGATTTGCAATATTTTAAAATATCTTTACAGAGCTCTAATTCTGTACTACATATATTGGTTTAGCTGAGATAAATAAAAGTTGCTCAAATAAAACTTTTTCTACGCCTGCTGTGCTACCCTGTAACAAAATAAACCCCCAAAATATCAAGCCGTAGAGTTTATTATAGAGTTTTAAAGCCCAGTCATTTGAGCATGGGTGTGTCCATAGCATAAGATCCTGTCTCATCTCCACCCACATCTCACTTGGAAAGGATGCAACTAGATGCCTAGTTTTAATCATGGGCAGGGGTTTCCACAAATGATGGTAAATGAGAGATGATAAGTAGACAGCAAGGGGTATATTGGTGATAGAGTTTTAAATACTGTATTGGGATTGTTACAACCTTGTTGGAGTGAAGGCTGAAGGCTCAGAATGAGCTAAGAAGGTTACCTGAAAACAAAGCTGTGCCTACAAATAAGTGTTTCTTTTTTGACATTTCTCAAGCTTCATGCTGATGTCATCTTTGTTTCTGGTCTTTAATGAACTTGTTCATTGATGTTGTTCATTGTACTTCTGGTTGAATCTGAGGTGCATTTCGCCTCTCTGTACAGCTGCACTGTGTCAGTGTGTAAGGACTGCGTTTGATGTTGCTTTACGTTCATCAGAGAGCTGCGTGTAAGCGTTTAAATGACCTCAGGTAATGTAGCCTGCCGGTTGTTAAATGTTCCGGTAGCATAATTGGATTGTATGTGTGTGTAGAATATCTGCACACTGTATGTTTGTTTGTTTTGATGTAGGTTTGCACTGAAATGTGTGGGTGTGTATTATGCAGTGAGCTTGAAGGAGTTTCTTTGTATGTATTCCTGTGTAGTCATGTACAGTAGTGTGCCCTTTATTTCTTTAATTTGTAGTCAAAATGACATTAAGTCTTAAGTATATTTAACAGAAAATTCAATCAAATTCAATAAAAAAATAGGTTCTTTTCAGAAGACTTGCTGTCAAATTTTCAAATAATAGTTTTTCATACCTCTAAAGTTTAGTCTAGAAATTGGTTGCAGTTTCTTCTTTTTTTTCTTTTTCTCAGTAACAGCTTCTTGACAGCTACACATCCTTTCAGAGTTGTCATCTCACATTGTAAAGGATAGACAGAAAAACATGATTTTTTCCTGATTTTTTTCTCCTAACTTTTAAAAATGAAAGCTTTAAAGCTTTAAGGGAACCTAAATCCATTTTTTTCTAAGTTGATTACTTTTGCTGTCGTGGGTATGTGTTGTATGTGCTGTAAATAACTTTCCAGTGACCAGAAAATGGCCAATATATAATTGAATCATGAGATGCTGCTGGATGTTACCAAAATTCTCCTCTCTCAGTGTAAACTGGACAGTCTTAATCTTGGTTAGTTTGCGTGTAAGCAGTATTCTCACCAATCATAAGGCTGATGTAGATTGTCTCAATCACACAGCTTTAACCGTGCTCTGCTATGGTCTCCTTCTCTCTGCTCAAGTCAGAGAAGGTTGATGAAACAAAGCTAATGACAAACAAAGCAAAAACACCCATTTATCCATTCCTTTAAACGGCCTTGCTGGCATCCCCTGGTAAAGTAGATAACAACCTAACCTTCTGTAAGACGTTGCCATATAAACGCCAGATAATGTTTTTAGTGAGCTGTGAACACAGCGGGGTCTACAACACCACCTGTTATGTTTAGTTCTGCTTCACTGAGGTAGCAGGCTGAAACTATTGGACTGGGAGCTGTCAATCATGTATGTTCATCAGAATATTAGATCCACCCCATATAGTTCTCAGATTAGTCTGATACATGATTTTAAACCATGTGTTATCATATTTCTGTCTTGTTTTTTTTTGCTTAAACTTTCCTGGGGACTTTAAGTGCTGTTTATCTGATGGTGAAATTTGGTAAGCTACCAATTCTATGATTTTTTTAGATCTTTTAATAACTTTTGAAGTGTAGTTTAGGAATCTCTTGTTTTTCCACTGATTTTTCTTTGACTTTCTTCTTCCTTATGCAAGTGGATTATATCATACCCAAGATATCTCCTCAGAAATATATGCTGAAAAATAAAAACCTTTTACTTAATGGCTGTTTTGACTGAAAATTAAATAAATGAAGGATGTTCTCTGATTTGTGCACAGTACTGTATGTCACTTGAGTAATGGGTGTATTTATGAATATGCTGTTTTGTTCACTCATGTTACTGTTTGTGTGTGTGTGTGCTAGTTAAGTAATGACCCATAGCGGGTATTGACTCAGTAATTTTTGCTCGTCCAAAAGGTTAGGACAGAAGCGGACAATGGAGTAATGGAGTAATGGTCTAACAGTCCAGCCACACACATTCACTCACACACACACACACACACACACACACACAAATATCAGAGGAGAACACTGCTCCATCCAAAGTGCATTCAAGCCTGGGGACATGAATGTGTCCGTCTCCAAATGGCTTCCCTGCGGCTAGCACGGGCGCTTTAATTGTGTTCCTCCTTCAGAATGGAGGCTGACGGCCTAAAGCCCATAAACTCTGCGTGAGAGATGAAAGAGCACTGATAAAAGAGGAGCTATTGAAAGAAAAGAATATGGAGCATTGCCCTACTTGAGTGAAGCCATGTGTAGCACAAATACTACAAAAGGTAACAGCTTACTATTTATACTACATGAAAGAAAGGCTTTCTGTGTTTTATGATTAGGGCAGGATGTAATTTATGCTACGAGAAGATGCTGTGTATGAAAGAGAGTTGTTATTTCCATGGTGAAAGTAATTGAAATGTTTGCCTTAGAAATAGTCATCAATAGAAAAACAGGCTTGTTCTTCTCTGTTTGAGTGTGTGCCTGTGTGTCACAGCAGAAGCAGTGGTTCAGCTTCAACACACACACGTACATGAACCATCATCATCATCATGGAGTACAGCTCCTCTCAGCAGGTGGTAGGGAGCGATAAAGAGGAGGGATCAGTGTAAAAACCTGGAGATAACTACAGGGATGGACGAACAGGGAATGTAACTCCCTGTGTGTGTGTATGCGTGTATGTGTGCGTGTTTATGTGTATATATACACAAGGACATCAGAGGAGAGGATACGGTTCAAGGCAAAACTGCTTGGTGGGGTCCCTTGAAAATTGTGCCTAAAGTGAACATCTACTGACACTGCTGAAGCTTAATAGTGCTAACTGTGGAGTATCCACAGCATTTGCATGAACAATATGTAAGTTGTTGATTACAATTGATATGAGGTATACATTGTTATGGTGAAAAGCAAATGAATAACTGAACTGAGCAGTCACCATTTTATTGTGTGGCAATTTTTTTTTCCAGTTTATAGGAAGACTTTGCAACATTCATTTAAAAAATTGACATATTTAGGTACAGAAATGCCAACAGTCAATTGACAAATTAAAGGAAAAACCAACATAAATCATCTTAGTAAGGTGTCAGACCACCATAAGCCACCAGAACAGTTTTAGTGCACATTGGTAGATTCTGCAAATCTCTGAAAATGTACTGGGAGATGGAACACTGCTTCAGCTTCAGTTTTGATGGTAAAGACAGCATGTAAGTTAGAAATCTCCCACAAGTGTCCAATTCTATTGAAAACTGGTCACTGCAAGGGTTCTGCAAGGGTTAAAGCATATAATTCACAACATTTTTATGCTTATACCATTTAGTGACCCCTTGTGCCCTGTGGTTGGGGGCATGGGGGTCATCCTGCAAGAGACCACTCCCATCAGGATTGAAATGGTTCACCGTAGGATAAATGCGATAGGACTGTGAATTGATTTGCAGTGACCTTCCCTCTAAGGTGGACAATTGCACCCAAACCATGCCAGCAAAATGCCCCCCACAGCATAAAAGAGCTATCAAACGGCTTCACTGTTTGGCACACATGCACTCTCCCACTTGTGGAGAGTATGGTAAATGATGACTCATCTGACCATATGACTTTTTCTCTTTGGTTTCTGTATATGAATGTTTACAATTTTTATACCTATCTATTATGTATCTATTAACACTCTAAAATGTGCATTCATCTTTGTAATGAGGGGTTTATGTACTGCAGCCGTACTATATCCCTCTCTTTGTAGTTGTGGACGAACTTCTTGCTGACACAGTCTGATCATGTCCTGCATTGACATTCTCACTTACCTGAGGAACAGTTACTCTTCTGTTTTTCCTTACATCTTGCAAGTATTGAAACACTAATCACTTAAATAGACTTAGTGACTGAAGCTCCTGCCATTCGTGCCCCAATTATGAATCTTCTTTCAAAGTTACAAGTTCAAAGATCTTTTTCTTATGTCATTTTGATCCAAAATTAAGGTTAACTGGGCCTGCTTAGCTTTTTTACATGCCACAGAGCCTAGTAGGATGTTAATTGCTTAATCACGCATCATGCAGTACACCTGTCTGAAAGCACCCGCATGCATAATATTTTTCCATTAATTTATGGAGAGGTAACAAATTAAAGAGAGGTAACAAATTAAAGGGAGAATTTAGGTTTCTCCCTTTAATTTGTTACCTCTCTGTACTTAGTTCGGGTGAAGCGCCCTGTAAAGATGATAAAACAGGTGTTTGTGTGTGTGTGTTTGCTTGTTGTGTGTTTGTCCTGTTTTTGCAGGATGTTTATCAGCAATGCACGGCATTTATACCAAAACTCAGTACCATTCTTGAATGAGGACCAAAGTGCGACTGCTGAAACAGTTTCAAATTGCATGTTCAATGCTTCTATGTGATGTTTGACTCCGAAGAGAGAAAGCTCGTGCACACACACATACACACCATTTTAACTGTTGAAGCGTATGGTAGACATGAGTCCTTTATAAAGGCCAGTTCTTATAAACTTTGAGTTTAAAGTTTGGGTGAAGAAACCTGACCTCAGACCAGAGAGAAATTTGTAAATTATGTTAATCTGCTCTTTGAAGCTGCATCGTTATCTTTCAAATTAAAAATGAGATCAAATTACCATTTTTCGTCCGTAGCCATATCAGATCATTTTACAGCATCTGCGGCACTCACAGAGTGAGTGTAATAACGTGTATGTGTGCACAAGCATTTTTGCTGTTTGGTTTCCTTGTTGGCCAGATCAAATAATTAATAAATAATTAAAGTAAATAGTGATGTAAAAAGTCATACACCCTTCATTTATTTAATTTCCAGTCAAAACAGCCATGAATTACATGTTATTCGTTTTTCAGGAGACACAGTTGTGGAGATAAGACATGAGATAATCCACCTGCATATGAAATGGGAAAAGACAAAGAAAGAAACAGCATTAGTTTCCCAAACTGGAGTTCTGAAAAAAGGGACTACCATGCAAGACCTGGCAAACTACCAAAACGTTACCATCAGATAAAGAGTTTTAATCTGTGATAAGAGCAAATCAAGCTCCATTCCTGCTTGATGTCCATCTGTTCACAGTGAGAAGACAACTCAACACTATGAGTCTGAAAGGATGTGTAGCTGTCAAGATGCCATTACTCAGAAAAGGAAAGACAAATCAAACCAAAGAAGCTGTTGGTATTCTGACCACCCCAGAGCTCAGACTTCAGCATCACTGAATGTGTTACTGCTGTTACTTGTATCATGAAAAGCAGAAAATGCAACCAACTTCTAAGACTGAACTTAGGAAAAAATCCTGTGGATTTCTTTGATTTCGTTGAAATACTGAAACCAAGTCTCCTAAATAGAATGGAATCAATAAAGTGTGGACAAATACTAAAAAAATAAAAAAAAAGATACAACCCCTTTTCCTAAAAAGTTGGGATGCTGTGCAAAATGTAAATAAAAACAAAATTCTGTGATGTGCAGATCATTTAAACCCTATATGTACATACAACATATCAAATGCTGAAACTGAGGAATTTTATTGTTTTTTGAAAAATATATGCCCATTTTGAATTTGATGCCAATAACACGTTCCAAAACAGTTTGGACAGGAGCAACAAAAAGGCTGGTAAAGTTGTGTAATGCTGAAAAACACCTAGTGGTTAGTTGGCAACAAGTCAGTAACATGTTTGGGTATAAAAAGAACATCTCAGAGAGGCTTTCAGAAGTAAAGATGGGAATGGGTTCACCTCTCGGGAATAAGACTGCAAAGGGAAGTTCAAGAATAACATTTCTCAATGTAAAATAGCAAAGAACTTCTACTTTTCATCGTCTACGGTACATAATATCATTAAAAGATTCAGAGAATCTGGAAAAATCTCTGTACGCAAGGGACAAGGCCAAAAACCAGTATTTGCTGGCCGTGATCTTTGGGCCCTTAGGCAGCACTGCATTAATGAAATCACTACATGGCTTCAGGGACACTTCTGAAAACCACTGTCTGTTAAATATGTTTCTCTCTTTTTTCCTGTTGCTGAAAAATGGCATACTTAGGACGAATTGACTGGAACTTAAATAAATAAAGGATATTTTCTGACTTAAGCACAGTACTGTATGTCAGAATGTTCCTGAATGAATGCTGACTTTTCCTGTAACTGTTTTTATCAACATATCCTCACACCTGTCCAGACTAAACGTGTTTATGGCAATGAAAGAAAGTGTCATGGTGCACTTTTTGTATTCTGCCTATGCTGCAGCTACTGGACAGCAGCTTGGACAATATTAATTGCTGTCGCTGAGTGTGTGTGATGACTCAGGACCTGTGGAGCCCTCAGGACCCAGCCTTAACTAGGGCCACATGTACACTGGGCTGAACCTGGTACAAGCATTTTTTTTCCTGACCTGATATTGCTGTGTGTGGTGCATGGTCTGTGAGTGCCAGGATCAATGCTAATCAATCAGCAGTCTGAGGAAAACACCTTACAAGGCAAAGAACCCTGAAGTTCTAAGACATTTTTAAGATTACCTCATACAATGATGCAGCTACATCAAATGCTGTGTTATTGTTGTGTATTTTGCTGCAGTCATTCAACACACTCTTTTCTGTGTTTCTGTGATGGCCCTTAAAATGACAGATGATGTATTTTTGTCTCTTTAAGAGTCAACTCAAACTTTCTGAGGCCTTTTTCTTTTTCTCTTTCCTCTAAGGGGAGTTTGCTTGGCAGTTCTGGACTGCCTCTTTCTGCCTAATCTCTGCCTCTCTCACTCTTTCTCTCCCTCTCTTTACATCTTTCGACCTAGTTGTTAGTCTAGGTCAGCACTGCCAGTCTGCTGTGCAAAACCTTGCTTTTTTCTTACCTCTTTTTTTGATTGCATTAATAATACATGTAGATTTTAAGGTCAGTTGCTTTAACTTTTGAAACATGCTGCTTTGAGGCTTCAGCATAACGTCCTTATCTGCTTAGCATGGTGAAATATAAGCCTGATGTCAATAATCCATAAAAGGAAGATCAGTGAGTAAAAGAGCTGTTTTTTTTCTACAGGCACAGAGGTTAAGAAGGGGAGTGGAATAAGGAGGTATTTTTTCTTAAGAGTTAAATCACAGCGGGTTACTAATGTTGCACAAGAGAAAGAGGTAGGGAAGAAGAAAAAACAGTGAAACAAAGAATAAGAGAATGTTCAATGTTGGTCATAGGCTGTGGCTATGAAGCTTTAAGAACAGTAATTGCCAATGGTGGAAGCTGTTCAAAACCAAAAAAGTCTATGATGGCTATTGTGGAGAAACAGAAAGAAGGAGAGGGGTGGAAACAGAGAGACTGAAATAAAAAAGGATAGTGGGTGGTACACTGATCTGCACACTTCTCTTTGTAGGGGAGAAAGACAGTGACACAAAAATAAAAGAGAAAAGAATAATGATTAAAAAAGGTAGTAAGAGCTTATTATAGCTGAAGCCTTGTTTGTCGAGTTCTAGAAATACAGCGCAACCTCTGTCAAACCAGCAACTGGCTAGGAGTGTGAAGATGCAGGTAGAGCTGTGACGGATTTATGGATTTTTTCTTACTGTGGTGAAAAAGCAACATATTCCTGCGGTTTCGAGATTTATTGCCAATGCAGCTGTGTTGTCCTGTGTTATTTCAAAACTGAAAAAAAAAGTTTAGTTTGCTCACACGATCACCAAATAGGTGAACACAGGGCAACGTTTTCAATGCACCATTCAATAAATGTCAAAAAATATATCTAACAATTAATAAATCTTAAGTGCTGCAAACTAGGAGTGGTGCTGGTTACCATTAGCTATAAGCTTAGCTGGCATGATAACAGCTCTGCTCACAACAGAACATGTTTGATTCTGGCTAACTAAAGCAGCAACATAGGTTTAGATAATGATTCAGTTCTGAGGGAGTGAATTCAAGCAGCTGGCGCTGAATGGACAGAAAGGCAAATTTAAACCTGTTCTGTGGTGTTTGGATCTGTAGCTTGATCACCACAGTTCAGGTTTGATTCTGACATAGCGGTGCTCTACTAATGCAAGTTTAGCCGACAAAAACTAAAGTGTGAGAGAGCAAAAGTCGAGCGAGTGACAGAAAGCCAAAATCGAACCTGTTCTGCAGTGAGACTGTAGCATTTTAGTTAGCAGGCCAAATATGCCACACAGCACAGGGTGGTTCCAGCTAACTGATGCTAAAATGACACCTATTTAGAGGATAACGGAGAGCATGAAGTTAAGTGACTGAATTAAAGCCGAAAGCCATCATGTTCTGTGGTGTGTTTAGCTGTTGCTGAAACACCCAAATGTTTGAAACTGGTGTTTCTAATGAAGGTGCGCACGACTCTGGGCACTGTTCAGTTTTTCAGTGTCACTGAACACCACTCAGCATTTTATCATTACTGTGTTACATTGAAGCCACATTAAGACCACAGAAAGCCACAATAGATCACATATGGCTTAAAATTTACACAGAGAAAGGCAGTCAGTTTTTTAGATAAACAGATCTCAGCCAACATTACAGCCTTGTCTTTAGCCTTGAGGTACTTGTTTTTTTGGAAAGAGACAAATTTAAAATATGTATTATCATCATGCAATCTGCCAATCAGTCATTGCTGATTCAGCAAGAAGGTAAAGTGAGGTTAAGTGATGAAGTCTTTTAATCAAGTAATCAAGTTCAATTGATTGATCATACCAATCCTACTTGGATCATGAACAGCACAATAAAGTATGGGGAAACATTAAGGAAAGCTCAGTTTAGGGAAAACAAAAACTGTTCAGGGCATGGTTTGGAATTGGGAACCTCTCACAAAGAAGCTGCATGTCTTATCCCTTCCACTCACATGGCCTTATGCAATTCTAAAAAACTGATGTTATCACTGGACCATATTTCTCTTAAAATGATCTGCCCTTGCAGGGTAGTTTTCAAGCCAGCTGTCAAGAGATACACTAAGAAAATAATTGACCACATAATGGGGCAGACTCACCAGGTTCTGTTTGAAACCTAGAATAGTGGAGAGAGAGGTTAAGTGTATTGCAACCAAAACATAGGCTTAAAATGTTTGTGTCTCATCTTTTTTATGCCCTAGTAGTGCTAACCATGGTGCTAATTCTGTCTTCATAAGCATTCTGTTTGTTTTCAGTAACAGATAGATCAATGTTTCACTGATCCAAATAAACAAAGCACAGCACGTACTCCAATCAGTGTGACTACTCAGATTTGAGTGCATATTTCAGTTAATAATGAGTTTCAGTGAGAAATACATGGTCTGGTACACCAGGCCAGGCTTTTCTTTTTTGTCTAGTCTGTTTACAGCTTAGCTGTATCATCTTAGCTACATGAAAAGAAATGGTGAGATACTTATTTGGTGTCATTTGATGGTGGTGTACATTAATGTTGTGTCCTTGCGCAAAGTATGAAAACAGCAGAGCAGGGGTGGTACTGGAGCAGCATGACCAGACTTCTATTCGTCAGTGATGAATGTGAGACGGATACTTCCTAATTCTTGGCTCTCCCACTTTTTCTTGGCTGAAACTTCCATCCTATGGCCATTGTCATAATGCCAGCATGGCACACAAGGATGTGTTGTCCGCAAGACAGCCAGTCTGGGGCTGTCAGTGCCGATGCCAGTGCACAGACAATGTCCACTAGTGGCTATTTCAAGAAACAGATTGCAAAGTTGGCAGAGTGTGTAACAAATAATAATGTTTCATTGATTCTGGGGATAAGGATATAAAAAATATGCAGGTGCTGATATAAAAATTTTATATCAAGATAATAACCTATTGTTACAGTTTACAGTATTATCATGATACTGTATAAAGAAACCACATATTAAAAGGTAAGCAAATTTTATGTTTTGAATGTATTTTTTTAAGTAACAGTAGTGGGTAGGTGGTCATACATGCAGAATAAGATAACTGATAACATTAAGAAAAAGCTGTCCATGATGCTCATTGTGTACATAATTATGATATAAGCCTATTTGCTTTTTGGGCTGGAGCTTAGAGCACCATGACTAGGTGATCCATCATACTAGTACCCATTTTCCTATACATAAAGTAAAGCATAGGTGTGATGATGACTCCTGCCAACGTCAGCCCCAGCGCTTGTTACAACGTTAATGAAAAAAGAGGGGAAATGAAAAGTGTACTTACTTGTTGGCGGTGTGGGGAGGAAAGCCAAGCAAGAGTGGAGGTCTGTCGGGCTGAGTTTTACCAGTAAGGGGGTTCTTTTCTCCTGTTCTTGTTGTTGCATGAGCTCAGACCTGATGGATGTGAGCAGCGAGGTCTGCTATAGGTCTAACTTTAGTTTGTCCTTGCTAAATTCTTTTTTTGTGTTTGATTGTTAGGACTAGTTGAGGTCCAAGTGTTATGTAGTTAAAGGCTGACAATAAGCCATGTTTATTTTCTGTTTTCTTACTCTTACCGTGTTAGTGTATCTCCTTTTTCTTCTTGTTTAATCTTAGCCATGTTCACTTGTCTGTCAAGTTCTCTTGGAATAATTTTCTTAATAAAAGGGACACTGGTGGGACTACCAGCACTTCCCCTTGACCACTTGCATAATACATCCCACTATACTTGGGAGAAGCGGCCCCTTCCTTCCACACTTAGTAGCAGCGGGCCACTGTAGGATCACAATAGGATATACTAGTCTTTTCTTGAGAACATGTGCCAGCTGTGGATTTATTACATTGTTTGATGTGGAAGCTTTTACTTTATAAGTAGTCTTTTATTTTGTATTTCTATATCAGCCCCTATGCTATCTTGCTTTGTTACATTAGTGCCAAGGCACTACACATTCACTTTCTTACACTGGTTTTAAAACTACACAGCTCTAGTTTACACACTTGTAATTCAGTAATAGTAATTCAGGTTACAGATCTTTGCCTTTTATGTAATAACTTCACACTGAATCAACTTACAGCATAGGTTTTTACTTTCCTGCTTTTTCTGTGCTAAGAAATTTAAAAAGGGACATTTAAGTCCTCTTGTTAAATGCTTTCACAGTCTCTGTAAAGCCCTTTGCTGTCATTGTGCCTATTTTAAAATGGAAAAAAAGATCTAACAAAGCTGAAAATGATTTTTCTCATGAGCGTAAGTTTAACAAACATAAGGCCCGCTGGAAGTTAAAGTCGGCGGCTACAATAGTGGTGTATACACTGATGTCTACAGTACATTAGGAGGCCTGCATGAAAAGACTATGGATGACCAAAATTGTTAATATGACTCTGTTGCCAATTGTGGCAAACTTTAAATTCTAAAGAAAGTAAGACTGGGTCACTACCTAATGCAAGAATAACATATATATATATATTTTTACAAGCTACCACACATCCCTGCTACAAATGAAAATGTACATTTTGTTTGGAATACCTACCATTTCTGAACAGTTCAGCCAAAAGTATTGTGGCATTGTTTTGTGATAGTTTTGATAAAGTTTTGGCCTTAAATGTATTTTTAGTACAAACTATTACTTCAGGATTGCTCGTGTTTCCTCTTAAAACCGCATACTCAACTGAGATCAATGCGCACAAGCTAACATGCTTTTGTTGTTACTAGCCTGTAGCTACAGCCGTTGGCTGTACATGGTTAACATGCCAGCGGCAGCTTTTGTTTACAGTTTATCCTTTCAGTTTTCTTGCCTATTTTAGAAGATGGCAGAGTATGTAGATTATTTCAAGGAGACTTCTGTTTCCAAAATGTCATAGTGCCATATCAATTTGAACCAGAATAGACTAATGAGTTGCAGCGGCTTTAAGAAGAGAGAGCCAAAAGGAAGAGAGAGAGACTGAACCCTCTGCTGCCAAAGCAGAACAACCCAGAGTGAACGGAAGTTAGTGGTGTCAACATCCAGCTACTTGCTACTCTGTTTACCAGTTCCCGGGGTAAAGTACTGGGGTAGATAATTATTTTATCGTGTGGCTATTTTAGACAGTGTTTAAGCTAACGACTAACAGTGATATATGCATGGTGACTGACAGCGACCAATTTATTTCACTCACAAATGTTTCTTACCTTAATTCCAGTTCCTGTTGTGGAAAATACAACAGAGAGAACAGCAGTTTTCTTTAGCAGCCGGCACTTAAAGAAATCGGCTTTGCATTTTTTCCCTGGTCTTGATAGTCTTTGTCGATTTTTAGTTCAGTTTGTAGAGTTGTTTGACTTTGGTATTTGTCTGTAGCTTCAAAACAATTTGCCATAACTTCAGGATTTCTGGTACTTGTAATGGCGACAGAAAAAAACACACTATACTGTTCTTTTCCATTTATTTTTGCATCCTGGTACAGCGCAGTTCACCACCACTCTGAGCAATTAACCAGCAAGGTGCAACTGTGACCTTTTGCAAACAACACCAAACGCATACAGGGCGAATAGATACATGCAGGGCATTGTAAGGAAAAACAGTACCCAAAGAAAACTAGTTTTTTACATTTTTTTTTACATTTAGCACTATTTTACCATTATCATTGTGACATATAAAAGCTTATAAGACACATGTAAGTTTACTGGTCATTTTGGATAGCAGATAAAATGGTGATATTTGTAGGGTAGACATAGTGATGTCTGGTTCCTGATACTACAGTGCCAAAAAATTTTGACTTTCCTCTAGAAAAGCGCATTTCACACCAAACCAATCTGAAATAATTTTGTTTACATCTAAACCATTGAATGATTAAGTTCGGCCAGGACACTGAACATGTTTCAGACAGTAAAAGTGCACAGTTATTTTATTTGCCTTCTGTTACCTTTTTATGAACTTTCAGATCTGACATGAACTCTGGCATTGGCATGACAACAACCAAGGTGACGAGTTGGCGATGTCAGCAACCAGAACTTTTTGACAGTCCTTAAAAGAATTAATTTGCTTCGGCATGTGTGGTGTCCAAATGCAACTCTGAGTTATGAACATCTGAGCCTTACACAAAAGCACTCATAAAATTTCTTCCTGAATCCTGAATTTCCTCCTGCTCCTGAATGACTTAGTGAAACTCTCTGTTCTCCTATGGCTTTTCCAAAATGGAAAGTAGACTACCCAATCTCACCATTTGCCAATTTTATACCCTTGTGCACCTGGAGACATTCTGCTCATACGCTACGTAAACAACACAGCTAAATAAAAAAATGTCATGTCTGGTGTGTATAGTTTTGATGCTAAAATTTTTTTTTGTTGAAATATTTTGCCTTTTTTGTTGTTTATTTGTGTTGCATTCAGTAAGTAACAGCTTTTTGTGTTATAAACCTTTATCCTGAGCTATGCTTACTGCTAGGACCGTGGTCAAGATCACCTTTATTGAATCCAAGACAAGTTCAAGCATCTGTTGGATAGTGTATTATCCTCTGGCTACCAAGCAAACTAAAACAAAAAGTAGCTGATGAACTTTGATATGTGTGCTGATTTAAAGGATAGGCAACACAGATGACTCTGCAGATTTAGTGTAGACCTGTCCTGGGATTTCACAGGGAAATTCAGCACATGGTACACATGACATATCGGTGTAAAGCTCTGTTTCTCCAGCTTTAGGTGGCTTGTTGATATCTCAGACAGTTGCGAAGTGAAGTTCAAGCACAACATGTCCTGATCTTGTCGTTGGGGCAACATTTGCCTTGTTCTCAGTTGAGAACAAAGTCTATATTTACCGAGACCGATGGTGGATACACAGTCTGTGTACAAACACTGTTGAGTCCATGACAAGTCCGAGACAAGAGAAAAAATATCTCACGACTAGGCTTAAGTAGTACAGCAATATTTACTACTTCTTCCACCACACACAGAAGTCCTTCTGTAGGGACAGTTGCTGCCCATTTTTTTAAAAATTATTTATCACCATCACAAAGCACAAACATGCACATAGCAAGGTTAAAAGGCCCAAACGTCTCAAATCAGCAAACACAAAATGCTTTGTCATGCACACATGTAAGCCAGTAGCAATGCTGATGTTTTACCTTTGAGGGACAGAAAATGTGAACAATAAAGCACATTAAGTAAAGGATGCTTTCTGCTGGGTCTACACTACACAACTTTTTCAATACTTAATATCACACAGCATCACACGCTTAATATTTATCTTTAACCGCATTTCCTGTTATTTTGTCGTGTCAACCTGCATACTAGATGATAAGGCAAAAACAGGGTACAGCACACAAAACGAATTTTATCTATAAAAAGCACTCAAAATCCCAAGGCCCCCCATTATTGTGTGATACATATAAAACTGGACTGGGCATGTTTCTGCTTTTTGGCACAAACAAGAAGCATAGAGAAAAAGTAAACTGGGGATGAATATGGAGTTCAAACACAGATCACAGCCAGAGCTGGAGAAATATTTTACTACGAACTGGCTGCTGACTGGATATTATAAAAAGAGTGATTACTGATCCCTTCCAGAGCTCAATTGAAAGGTTAAAGAGTGACTATTCGTTTCAATTCAGTTCAATTCAGCTTTGTTGTCATTATACATATACGGTGGTACAGTATAATGAAACACGTTTGGCCTACTTCTCCGGTGCATAAATATTAAAACAAAGACATGGGTGCACCTGTACTCGTTGGATGACACACAATATGTATACAAAAAATAAGTACAAAAACAAGAAATAGACGATAGACAATGAATACAGAATAAACTAGAGACACAGAAGTGTACTGGTGCAAAGACAGTGTGTATACATATGTGCAAAATTTGTTCCTTGTTTGAGTAGTGTTTGTATTCTTGATCTGGTGGCTGCTCTGTGTGTGACCAGTTTAATAGCTTGAGGGTAGAAACCGTTCTTGAACCTGGTGGTTCTGGCTGGAAAGTTCTCATATCTCTTACCAGATGGCAGCGGGTGGAACAGGAAGTGGCTGGGGTGTGTGGGGTCTGAGATGACACTGCTGGCTATCCTCAAAAATCTTTTATTGTAAACATCTTGTATGGTTGGGAGGACAGCAACATTGATGGACTGGGCAGTTTAACGACCCTTTGCAGGACCTTCCGTTCTGCAACAGTGGACCTGCCATACCAGACTGTGATGCAGCTGGTCAGAATGCTCTCCACTGTGGACTTGTAGAAATTGCAGAGGACCTGCAGAAGACTAGTTTCTCCTCTCACACTACCAGCTCATCCATACCGTCAGTTGCTTCCAATCAAACACCCTACTTGGAAATTTGCTTCAGATTGTTCACATTTGTAAAAGCGGGAAAATCAGGGTTAAGATTGGGCTAAAAATCATTTAGAGTAGGCCCAGCTTTGCTTTTGCTGATGTAAGGGTGAAACCTGATATTTTGCAGCTACTAGACAACACAACCACTGTTTCTATTATTACACTGCCTCAGTTATAAAGGATCTGATGAATACTTCAGTATTAGTTCAGTTTTAGTAGGATGATGAAGTAACCCCAGGAAAGCTTTTAATGTGCTCCTCAGATGTAAATAAATTCTGACAAACTAAAATGAAGCCCTACAGGGAAACCTCTCTTGCTGACATTTAAATTAGGAATCCGGAGAAGAAACGAACGAGAAACACAAAGCTGCCTGTGATTGGATAATGTATTTGATAGGAGCCTGATCGCAGAGTTAGACTGAAGTGACCGTTTAAACAAGCGTCAAACGTCAAGGGTTTGTGTTTTGGAAAAATGCTTTCATACTTCAGTCAGATGTTTATATCGACAGTCTTATCTCTCTCATGCAAACACACTCAACAACACACACGCAAGGGCACTGGCATTTAGCCTGTGAGTGAGACAGCAGCCGGTCAGACCTTTGAAAATGCTGCTCTTTATTTTTATCTCATCCACTTCACTGTCTGATCCAGACAGCACCCATTTTTCTGGGCACGAGCTCTCACACATGAACACAACCTGCAGTGGTCTATGAATTCATTTGATTTTTTTTAAAAAGCAGACACCAGTATCAATATTTCTGATCTCTCTGTGTCTGGTGTGGACCTTTACTCAGGACCTTTGAACAAAACCACACACACTTTTAATCTTTAAACAAAAAAGATCTCCCTACAGTTTTAATGATAATTATAATCAAACTTAATGAAGTGCTTAATGAGTGATCCTCTAGAAGTACAATGTCTCTCTCTCTTTCTCTCTCTTTCTTTCTCAATGAAAATGAGAGATCCTCTAACAGCGTAATGTCTGTCTGTCTCTCTCTTTTTCTCTGTCTAGCACTACAGAGGGAGTTTTTCTTTGACGATTGGGCACTAGGTCTCTATGACCTGCTATCCCTGCTTAATGTTTCTGTGTTCTCTTAGACACACATGCACACGCCACTTATTATTGCAAGATAGAACCAAAGATTGGAGTAGGGCGTACTGTTGCCATGGAAAGAAGAACTTAACTATGTGCAAAAGCCATAACCACAGTCTGTTAAAGGAATGGTTCAGCAAAAAAATCAAAATTACAAAATGTTTCACGTATGCCAGGTGCAGTTGATCAGTCACGACATGTGGTGTTCAAATTTTATGTTCAAAGTTTTAAACTGGAGCTGCATGTCTAATGTTGCTAACAAACACACAAGTCAATAGTCCCCTATATCTTTTCTGTAAATACATCCCCAAACCTTCTCTCAACACACTCAAATCACATCCAGGTCTTCATCAAGGTCATGCAGACATGTCAGGGAGCTGTGAGACACAGTATGACTTAAAGTGAACTATAAAAATGAGCAAGATTTCACAGTGTAGCCGAATACCATTTTAGCCATTTTCAGCCATTTTATATGACGAATTGTGCTGAATTCCACCTCCCCCACAGAAATTGGCTCCCCTTCGCATGGATTTATAATTTCTAGATCTGTGATCAGATTTTCAGTTGTTTCCATTTTTAACAATATATCTTCAGTTCAAAAATTCAAGATTAACAGTTATTTATTAAAAAAAAAAAACAGAAATGGCAAACATTCTCTGGAGAATGCATGCGTAACGACTATGTATGCGATACAACACATCGTGTCTAAAGTGACTGCACACAGTGTTCAGCTAGACAGTGAAGGTTTGTTCATTTTTATACTTTACAGTGAGTTATACTATGTCCTAAACCATTTCGATAAGTCTGCATGACCTTATTGAATACGTGGATGTGGTTTGACTTGACTGCGGGAAGTGTTGTGAATGTATTTAATCAAAAGATCTTAGTGATTATTGGCTATTTGGGTTACTATGTTTGTTAGCAATATTGACCTTGCAGCTACAGCACTAAACATAATAATCAGCCATTATGATGTTTCTGACCAACTACATCTGGGGTAAGTGGAAAATTTTGTAAATTTGATTATCCGAACCATTCTTTTAAGTAAATTTAGGGCTGGCCTGAACAATTAGAATACTTGAGAATTTGTTTGTTATGTTGGAACTTTTTAAATTTAAACAAATTCTAGTCCAAACTACAATATATTTGATCAGCAAATGTCTTTAGATAGAACAGGTATTGTTAATATATGAAAGACAAACATAAAAATAATAATATAGCTAGTTTAGTTAAATACATCACACATTCATACCCAGCTCCGCTTTTCTGAGTACAGCCACATGCCCTATACCACTTTTGGAGCATGTTTATTGGTCCATTCATCATGAAATTGTCTCACAATGTAAAGTAAAGCTGCCGTTTTCAAGCGATGAAGCAAAAATGGAAAAAAAAAGTCGGGGAACAGGTTTTTCTTTGGACAGCAATGATGTGCTGCCTTCTAAATGCTTTTTTATGCTTATTTCATGACATCATTACATGACATCAAGCCAAATTCTGCACTTGTTGCAACAACATGGCTGCGTAATCAGAGTGTGAATGCTAGACTGGCCTGCTTGCTGTCCAGAACTGTCTCCCATTGAAAATGTGTGTCTTATTAAGCTTGAAAATACATCAACAAAGGCCTTGTATAACAGAAGAATAGCAAAAGATTATTCTTTCAAAACATGTGCTCTCGTCCCAACGTTTTGGAACTTGTTGTAGGCACTGAATTTGAAATGAGCAAAAAACATTGAAATTCAAAAGGTAAAACATCAAATATCATGTTTTTATACTGTTTTCAATTGAATACAGGTTAAACGGAATTTACTCATCACTGATTTCTGTTTTTATTAGCATTTCACTTTGTGTCCCAGCTTTTTTGGAATTCAGTTTGTACAGTGTTGCTGCCTACTGGATATATTTTGAATATTTTTGTTATGAACACACTCAAAACTATGGTTAAATGTGAAGCATAATTATAATTTTTTAAAAAGTGGTTTTGAAAGCGAATATTTGGGTACTCATTCAAAAGTATCAATGAGCATTCAAAGCCCGGATTTATTTTTTGTTTTGTTTCATTCTAAAATGCATCTGTATGTATACAGGAAATAGTATTATAGCATGGAACAAATTTGAGCGGATGTGTTTCAGGCAGTGTGGTTAGTTTTGCTATGCATTTAAATAGTGTGTGGGAGACAATGAAAGAAAGGGGAACAAAGAAAGAGAAGGAGATGGTTTCTAAAGTCCCATTTTACATTCATACTTTTCTTTGTCGGATGATTGAGACAGAACGAAGTAATAATCTGCTTTCCTCCAAGCAGGGGAAGCAAAACAGAAATAGATTTGAGAAAATGAAGCTGAGAAGAAAAGAAAAGTGGAAATAAGTGAGATTAGAGCTGTCTGTTCTTTGTGTTCCAGACCTCACCTGAACTAAACCATCAGAAAAAAAAAATTATGTGTTTGTATGAAGACCTTTGTGCACATATACAGGCATATTTGCAATGTTACTTTAGTAAAACAAAACATCAGAAGAACATGAATATTTTCCAAGTTTCCTGAGGTTTTTTGGACACTGCCCTGTTTCCGACCACACTATTATTATTATTTTTTGAAAATACAAAAAAAAGACGTGTAATAGATTAACCATAAACCTTTACACAATATTTGTATAATTAACTACATACTCTTTCTTTTTATCTGTCTCACTCTCCTACTCCATCTCTCTTTCATTCTCCCATTTCTCTTTCACTCTTTCTCTCTCTCTCTCTCACCCTTTCTCTCTCTCTCTCTTCCCCAACCCCCCCCCATCATTTCTCTGTCTTTCTCCTTTACTTCAGCGTTTGGTAGAGGCAGCAGAGGAGGCCCACCTACAGCATGAGGAAAATCCCAACCTGCAGGTGAGAAACATCCCTCCATTACCATGGCAACACCGGTTGTTCACCATAGCAACACCATTTATTCCAGAATGCATTGTCAATAAGTGTCTGGCATTGCAGTTTTAAGTGGGTAACTAAAAACTTTTAGTTTATTTTTAGTAAAAAACAACTGACATAATTGCCTGAGGGCAATACTACGGACACACACACACTACGGACAGGTAACACTTTAAGATGAGGTCAGAACTGTGTGGATTAATTTCTCAAAATGCAATAGATGTGCTTCAGTTTACACTTACAACTGCCACATTTGCATTGTTCAGATAACACACGGTAATCACACAAGCTTAAGTGTTATGTTGCAAGAAACGTCACTATATGATAAACAATAATGTCAAACTTTAAAGGTTAAGGATCTGTTACTTTTCTCACATGTTTACTTGTATATGAAGTGTTGTCGCACTGCTCTTTTTATTGTTAGATATTGCGTGGAAACAAACAGGTTACATTTTTGAAATGCCTAATTTTTTTTACCTGTGACATCAAGTAGATACAGCCAACCAAGGTTGCCTATTGCTTAGAAATTCAGGAGCTAGACTGAAGGCCTCATGCATCAGATGAATCACTATTTAGAAAGTGACTGTGGCATCAAGCAATGACAGTTTGATTTAAAAATGGGTGGGGCTACTTTTGTGAGTAAAAAAATCACAATTTCAGGCCTTCTGAAGTCATGGACATGTCACACTGTGAATTTGAATGATAGCCTAACCAGGAAAACAGTAGCAGCTCTATTTTAGAGCTCTTTACTGAGGAAGTCACTGTAAAACTGCTACATGCAAGATGGAATATAAATTAATTTATTTTGCAAGCTCCAAATAAAACATATGGAGTATCTTTTACAAACTTCAAACATCCATGTTTAATCTAGAACGGACTAAAATGTCTCTTGTGCATCGTTAGCTTAACACTAACATGCTGCTAGAATTCCATAAGCATGTTAGCAGAAAATAGCATTATCATAGAGCAGTGGTCTCCAACGCTGGTCCTGAACAGCTGCCTTCCTGTAGAGCCTAGTTCCAACCACAATTTACCACACCTGCTCCAGCTAATCAGCCTCTTCCCAAGTCCCTGATTGGCTGGATCAGATGCATTAGAGTTAAGTAAGAGATGAGGCAGCTTATTGGATACAGGTTGGAACTAAACTCTGAAGGGAAGCAGCTCTCCAGGACCAGGATTGGAGACCACTGTCATGGAAGTTTTTTTGCTAATTTTTTTGCCTATTTTAACATTTATGGCTGGAACTCAAGACTTAGCTTGAATGGGCGCAGTTTGCCACTGCTCTGAACTGTGTTAGCTTTGCAGTCAGTAACGTGCAGCACCATGGACAGCTACTTTCATCTGCTTTCCTGTAGCAACATAGTTAGTTACCCATAAAGCACTCTGACAGTATTATAGTGTTTATAACCACATAGTTCTCGCCCACAGCATAGTCACTTAAATCAGTCAAGCCTCTGCAGCAAATGGGCTTGCACAGACCTACCAACCTCTAAATGGCACGGGCCACTCTCAAAAACTGTGCAAGTGAGTCCATCAAACACGGGTATGTGGAAAAGTCATTGATCTACAGGATTGTATCATTAGTGTAGAAATGTTTTTCGTCAAGCTGTTTTTTTAAATCACACAACCTGGACTTTGCGAATCAAATCTGACTTTATGATTCGAAAATGAACCTCTGTCAACTCACATCATGGGGGAACATCTTACAGAAACGAAGAGATGAAAAGACTTGCTTGTATATCTCCCTCGTGGCTCTTTCGGTCTCTTGGCTAATAATCGTCTTTTTTATATGTGAGCCCATTTGCTCATTGAGATCCTCTTCATGTGCCAAAACCGAAGATTTAAATGACTTTATGACTCAGAGTGCCTCAGGGAATACAGTCATTTCCATATTTCATATCAATTTGTCGATGCATGTGCGCTTGTGCGCTTGTACGCATGCATATGGGGACACAGTAACAAAAAAACGTACACATTAACACAACGTACTGTTTTAAGGGATGATCAAAATGAAAATTACTCTTAATTACACTTCGGATTGGATCAAGACTGAATAGGTCAGAGTATCACATGAATGTGCTGGCTTTTTTCTGTTTCTCTCTCGCTCTTTCTCTTTCTCTTTCTCTCTGCCTGTGTCTGTCTCTCTGTCTTTCTTTCTGTCTCTCGAACATGCTCCCACATGCCGATGAACCCACGCATACACCTGTTTCAGCATCTGACATTGGAATGCGAGTCTATGCATGCATTCAAAATACATTCACACATACAGAAATACAGAGCACAAGGCATGGATCAGTAAGATACTAGTGCTGTCAAAGCTAATGCTTTAATAACACTTGGCATAAATTATCACTATTTTTTGTAACACTGTCAACGCATTTACCTAGTTTGACACATCTGTACTAGTACTGAAGCCTGGCTGCTTGCGCACTGCATAGTGATATGATAGAATCTGCAATGGTAGCCCTCTCATTTACATACTACTTTTAAATTGATACCTTCAGCACCTCCAACAGACCACTGGAGGAACTATGAGTAAATCAACAAGCAGCAAACTAACATAAGCAACAGAAAAGTGGAAAGCTGCAGTTTCTCTTGTGACTCTCCATGGTAACAAGAAACTACGAGCTGTATAAACAAGAGTAAGAGGCTACAAAATGAGTTGGAATATTTATATATGTCTGCAGCTCCTACACTACTGTAACACCTGATCACAGGAAGCATCATAAAATAATTGGACAAAGCTTTACTGGACCCTTGTCTGATTAGCCATATCCAAGAAGATGATCTAGAAATTCCAAGATAAAGTCCAGTCTGTTGGTGGCAGTGGAAGCTTTATGGCAGTAATAACCTGGCCAAAACGGAGCTAGTAATCAGAATGGCATCTTGTCTGAGTACACAGCCAGTGATTTAATGTAGCAGGGGCTCAGGTGCTCCCACTGTAATCAGCACTGTTACACTTCCAAACCATAGTGAAAGCAACTGTAGGTGACAACGATAATAATGGGGAGGTGATAGTTGTGGTAATATCCGTAAAGGGACGTCTGAATCTCTGCATTTAAGGAAAAAAATGACTCCAACATGAGCAAACTAGCTGAAACCTTTGCAAAAGTTTCTAAATTAATTAAATCAACTATAGATTGTACAGATTTCAAAATGGCACAGACCACTCTCAAACACACTCTGTACAGATGACTCCATCGACACAGGTATGCAAAAAAGCCACTGATATGCAGAATTGTATCATTAGCGTAGCAGTGTTTTTCATCAAGCTGTTTTCGTGTTCAAAGCATGCGACCTTGACTTTGCAAATCAAATCTGACGTTTTGATTTTTAAACGAAAGGGTACGTCTGTCAAATTGCATTGAGAGAACGTATTTCAGGCATTTTCATCTACATATATTAAGTGTCTAACAAATTTACATGCAGTATCAGCAGTATATAGCAGATATCACAAGTGAATGTTTATTCGTTTAACACAGATTCCTGGCCAACTTCCTGGCTAGCTTGATATTGCAGCTAAACATGCCATTCCTATCATTTGTTATACTGTCATTTTTCTATTGTAAAATTTATGGCTTTGCTATTTCTTATACCTGTTGGATTAGTTTCTCCTTATCCATTTATGTTGAGGTGGAACAACATGATGAAATGTGTCAAAAATGAAAAACAAAAAGGGCCTCTGTCAAAAACAATGCAGTGTATGGCATCGCATTCCCCTCTGTCACTTTCGACTGGTGTAGACAGCTTCATTGATTATAATGGGAGCCTTGTGGTTTTGTCACTGTCGCTTTGCTTGCTATTAGGACAAAATGTTTATGGCCAGAGTATGTTCTTTTCATACTCTTAATCCTGTGTTGTTTCCATTAGTGTTCAATTTATTGTTTTTTGTTGGAAGAAGATAAATGCTAGAAGGTTTCTTCTGGTTCTAATATTTTGCTAGGTGGTCAGTTGACTAACCATAGGCATCCATTGACCATGCTTTGTTTAACTTCTTCATCAGTGAGCCTTTTTTAACCGCTGACCTGATTTTGGCTGAATGTGTTTTTGGTGGCAGACCTTTCAACATACATTAGGGATTTAGATTGAGGAAACCAAGGACTCTTGAACTTTTTGACTTTCTCAACCCAGCTCCTGTTTGGCTCCTGTTATCAAACCCTTTTTAGAAAATGTAATCTCAAGCCTTGAAATGACATTCTTTATCCCTTTCAAACTGATGCAAAAAAGATCTATTTCTAACATTTAAGCAAATCCTTTCTCTTAATCACATATTTTCTCAATGCTGTTGATACATTTATCTAATATGGAAAGTACATGATCTAACAAAGCCACAAAATCATAGATTTTGATTTTATTTGTGTCAAAAAAATGCTTTTTTTGATTATCAAAAGATCCATATTGCATTGCTTTTTTATTTAGTGCTAGAAACTCATTGAGGACACAGAAAGCTACAGTTCCACATGCTTGTACATGCATGATTGTACTATGCCAAATGTGGACATGCACACACTGTTACTGTTCTGGTGGCAGATTTAAATGAAATAAAGGGGCCACCGCAAAAGTCCCTGAATATATTAGCACTGAGATGTTAAGTTTGATAGGTCTAATCTTCTTAACTAGGCTCTCAGTGTGGGCAGAACCCAACTGAATTCTTGGGCCAGGTTACCTCAGTAGCTCCTCCGTTTTTGATTTTGTCAAGATAAGAGATTCCCCTGTGTCCGATTGGGTGCTTCACTTGTGGCCAACCTTCCGACCCAGTCGTGCTCTGTGGTGGCTGCCTCTGACTCTGCATTTGGCATTTAGGAAGTAGGCGCTGGAGACAAGAAGGTAATTACTGAGAACAACCCCACATACCTAAAAATAACGGCAAGCCTGCTGTAGGGTGAAGCCTCCTCAGCGGCGGCATGCCCAGATCTGTTTGTGTGTGTGTATTTGTGCGTGTGTGTGGCTGTTGGATACATATTTGGCTGGCAGCGAAGAGAGATAGAGCCGCTCCTTATCTACTCACACCAGAGCTCCTTCTCAGCCTGGTGGAATTGGCTTCGTAATCTATTCTGCCACTGCCTCTCTCTCTCTCTCTCTCTCTCTCTCTCCCTCTCTCGCTACAATCTTCATGCAAATAGCCATGCATAAAAATGTGCACATGGCAGCCAGCAGTCCCAGTGTGATTTAGTGGATGTCCTTCTTTCACAGTTGGAGATGGCCGTCTGCGAATTAACCACATAAGCACACTCCATGCCAACCCGGTGGTGTCCCAGAGAGAACAAGCAGTAGCCAACAGAAGTGGGCCTTCCTTTGTTCTTTTTTCTCCACCAGCCCCCTGCTTCTTTCTTCTGATGTTTCTCTCTGTTCTTTTCATTACTGCTTTGTTTGCTTATATTACTTCATATTTCTTCCATTGTGTTCCTTTCCCACTTCATACTCCTCCATCTATGATCTCCCTCTTTCTCTCTATCTCTTTCTGTTGTGCCCCATAAATATTTGTGCTCAAGAGGGTTTAAGAGGCAATCATTCCCTCTCAGATGGGTATTTTTTCTCTCCCTGGCAGGGCAGGACTTAATTCCACACCTCTATAATGCGCAATTACAGGCCGATTTCAGGAGCCCCCAAATAGGATTTTCATGGCCGTCCAAAATGTCAGAAGGCAAGGAGAGAGGAGATTCTCGGGCTGTAGGGATTTTCGAAGTCCTCATTTAATCCCAGGGTTCCCTGGATGAGGTTGGAAGCCTGTGCCAATGTTTAGGAAGACTGAACTGCCACCTGTTTTCATGCTTCTGTATGTATGTAGTCTACATGTTTGTAGAAAGACCAGGATTATACTAGTCGTGATGAGCCCAAGAAGAACATAGGCAATTTTACTTGCTAGAGAAAATATGACACATTTCTCATCCTCCAGCTTCCTTCCACCATCCCCCTGCTCTCCCTTGCTCTTCTTCTGGTTGACAGTGATAAATTGCAGTTCTCGCCTGTGCTGTTCTGTCTTATATGTGGCTTAAGAAGTCACCAGAGAGGGAAGTTCTGGATTCTTTTTATAAACTCTCTAAAGTGTGCTTATGGCACTAACATGCAGATGGCCTTTAGCAGAACTCCATTTTAGAGTATTGTACATTCTTCTTATTCTGTTTGGGGACCCCCGGGAAAGCACTTGTTAAAAAATATAATAATAATTAGCCAATAATGATTTCTGTGGTATCTAATGAATATCTAGGAGATATTTAAGCAGATACAGTGGTGCTAGAAAGTTTGTGGCGTTTCTTTAGAATTCTCTGAATATTTACATACATCTGACCTAAAATATGATTGGATCTTAATGAAAGTCATAAAAATAGATAAAGAAAACCAAATGAAACATATAACACAAACTGTTTATAGTTCACTGTGTATTTATTGAACAAATCATTTCAACATTAAATGTCTTCGTTGGGAAAAGTATATGAACCTTTAGTTCAGTGTATGGGATAAATAGAATCAGGAGGCTCAATCAATTGGATAACAATCAATGTGGGTGACCCACATCAACCTGAGTCTTCAGACATACTTGTGAGTGCACAGCATGCCTCATCAAAGATTAGATTATGTCAGAGACCTCAGAAAAACAGTTGTCAATGATCATCAGGCTGAAATTTCTACATTCTGACTCATACCTACTGCTGACACTATTATTTAGATTTCATTGTAAATATCTATGTGCTTTTACTGTATGATGTCTATCAGTATTGGGCCTAATGAAAGTTATGGTTAGACTGAATGAGTTATTTTATTCTTATCCATTGTACTAAAAACCATGTTCCAAGTTATTTTATTGACAGCCTGTAACAGCCTGTTAGTTCCGCTCTAGTAGATTTGATGGGAGCTAAATGTCTGCAGTTTGAGTGAGGTTAATTGTGGAGCAAGCCGATCTTGCAGATTACATTACACATTCATTATACCCCTGAATACGCTGGGTCACTTTGAACAAGTCTCTGTCCCTCCCTGTTCTCTTTTTCTGCCATTTTCTGGGTCTTTTTTTCAGAGTATATCCTTTTTTTCTAGCTTTTTCCTGTCTGATTTATACTGAATTCAAGCAGGGTGAATTTGCCTAAATAATTTTAAACTCCCAGAACTATTTAGATAAAAAAAGATCTATCACTTTATTTCAGATGGCAGAAAAACAATCCAGACAAAATTATGCCAATAAAATTATGGTACAAATATATTGGTGTAGCCAAAAAAGGCACATTGTAATCAAAGTCAGATTATTTTGCAAGCATGCTGTAGTACATCATGCATAATAGATCAGAATCAGAATGTGCATTACTTAAGTGAATGCACAATTTCATTATGCTTTGTTAAGTAGTAGACAGACTACTTCTTTCAGTGTTGACAATGATGAGTATGCATTGCCAATTGTGCTTGTGCTGCACAGCAAATCATGTTTTATCACTCAGACTTAAGTGCTTTTTAATTCATTATTCACTATTAAGGCAATAAAACAAGTTTAAGGCTATTGTATGAATGGTTGTACAATTTGAGAGATTTTTTTCAATCATCAAAATGAGAATCTTTGTAAACTTTTGGTAGCATTGTAACATTATAATGTTTATATTTAAATCATTATTAGATCAGGTAACATGGCCTCCTGTTTAGATTTACCGTACTCATATGCCTGTCCATGCTAGCAAATTGTTTTTTATTTGACTGGCATTATGAAACTTCACAACAGATTAACATTGGGTATGCATGATCAAGATTGGTTATCCTGATTTTGAATGATTAATGTTGAAACTTTATGACATACACAAGTCCACGAATCTGAGACCACATTGAAAATATCATATTTTTTATTTAAACCTGGAAATAAACAATGGAAAGTTTTAGAATATTAAGAAGTTTTAAACAAAGAAAAGTTATCACAATTTAAATAAGTAAGAAACATTCTCAGTTCTGCATGATTTCTAGTTGACTATTCAAATTACAAAGTACAAAAAGGTCAGATTTTTTTCTTATTATTTCCATTGAAGCTTATGTTCAGATGACTTTCCAGAGGATTTGATCTGCTCATTAGACCTTTTGCACACATTTATTGAGTCCATGCCAGCTTGAACACACACTGTCATTAAAGCAGGGATGCACCAAATACTAAGAATTTCTGAAATTTGTGTTTAAATTTTAAAGATTCTTTTAGTATGCTGATAATATCATTTATAATGAAAAACCTTGCACTAATCTAGAAAGTAATGCAAAATAGAAGCATTTTCACCAGTGTAGGGTGTGTTTAGAGTATACATCACTTTTTAAAAATGTGAGGCAGGCAAGTTTTTACTGTATATATTAATAGTCTTTGTCATAATGTGCCAAATGCAAATTTTCATTATTATGCTGATGATACTGTCATCTACTGTTCAGCACCTAATCAAAATTTAGCTTTGTCTGACTTACAGGATGCTTTTAATATTATACAATGCAGATTTTGTGGTCTTAAACATGTTTTAAGTGTTGATAAAACTAAAAAAATACTGTTTACGAATTCAAGGAAGATGTCCCCGAACCTTCTGCCCATCACCACTTTGAAGCAATATTTGGTTCAAACTGTATCTATGAATATCTTGATTTATTATTAGATATTTCTTTGACATTTAAACCTCATATTATGCATTTGGTAAAGAAATTAAAGATGAAACTGGGATTTTATTTTAGGAATAAGTCCTGTTTATCATTTGAAGCTAAAAAGAAACTTGTTTCTGCTACTTTTTTGCCGGTAATTGATTATGGAGATGTCATTTACATGCATTCACCTTTGTACAGCTTACACACAGAAGACACTGTTTATCATGGTGCTTTAAGATTTGTTGCTAATTGTCAGTCAATTACCCACCACTGTGTTCTTTATGAAAGAGCAGCTAATTTATTGGTATATTTTAATTTATAAATGGTACTTATTACCTTTATTATCTTTATTTTTATTACCTTTATTATCTTTATTATCTTTATTTATTACCTTCTTATCTGTGTAATTTTATATATTGAAAAGGAACTGGGAATTATGGTCTGCACTCTCAAAATGCTTAACCTCTTAAGATTCCCACATGCGTACTGAATTAGGAAAACAAGCTTTTAGTTAGTTTAGTTGCTGTGTGTCACCTCTTTAAAAAAATTATATCATCAAGAATCCAGTCTTTTTGGCATTTCATTCCCCAGGAGAAAGAACAGAGTTAAGAGAGTTAATAAATGATAAATGATAATGAGGTTATCAAAATAGCATGCCTCTTAGAGACTCCACTTATTCACCCTTCAATTAACATTTCCTGTCTCGTAGATGTCCTTCTTTTCTCCACTATTTTCTGTCATTAGAGTCTCAATTTAACTCACTTTGTTTTTTAATTTTCAGTTGCTCTGTCCATTTTAGATGGTGTTTGTTTTGTTGCTGAATGGCTGGTGATTTGCAGAAAGGATGTTCATATATTTACTATTATTTTCTATTAAAAAAAAGAGGAGAAAAAGATTATTTCTTTGTGTGTGCCACTACTGTATGAATCTGCTTTTTCTTTGATAATTTAGCTCCTGGCATGGGTAGAAAACATGTCGCTTATAGGGGTGCACCAACCATGAATTTTTACAGCTGATTCTAATTATGATTTTTTTTAATCAGGGATGTCCAGTCTTATCCTTGAAGCCGGTGATCTTGATCAGTTGTGTGAAGACTGACCAACTGATTAAGCAAGTGGAATTACACCCAGAGATTAGTCTCTGGAGTTTGTTTCAGTCTCATGTACACATGTTCCCAAACATACACATCACACCAAAGTTAGGACACTCTGAAATACAGATTTATGTAAAGTGGCATGACAATTGACATGAAATGAATTTAAATGATGTTTGCCCTGGATGCCACACAGTTTGCAAATATAAGTTTATCATTCTCTATTCAAAGATATTTTTCCTGTTGAGACTCTTTCTGCTTATTCGCCATCAGTGAGAGGACATGCAGTCTTAGTTCGCTTGAAATCAATGACCATACCTTTTATTTTATTTACATTGACTCGAAGATAATTATCTGTACACAACTGAATAAAATATAATGCCTCTCTCTCAAAACTACCCAGAGTTGCAGTATAAATAGCATTATGTGTTTTACAACTGTCATTCTAAATTCTTAAACAAAAATACTGTTTCAATAACATGAATCATTAAAGTCCTGCATTGAACGTAACTGGCTATTTAGCACGAGTCATGAATAATTAGGCTATGACATTTTGTATCAGCAGCACTCAAATACAGCACAAGCACTCACCTGCCTCACATGATTTACATGTATAAAATAGCAACACAGACGGCCAAAATCAAAATAATAAATTGGCCAACTGCAGATTGTGTGTTTGGAGCAAAAATCTGCCGATTCTGATTGTGAGTTTCCTAACCACTTGTGTTAAATATTCTGGTGGTACACTTACTCTGCACAAAGCCAGAGCAGCACACAGAGTTATATATATATATATATATATATATATATACATATATATATATATATATATATACATATATATATATACATATATATATATATATATATACACACACACACGTCTCCCTCTCTCTCTCTCTCCTTTTCTCCTTCTGTGGTAAAAGCACAATCAATAGTAATTGTTTGTCTCTCCATCAGGTTCTTGAATCCAGAGGCTCAGGGAGTCTCTGATTTACTCTGGGTGTATTTTTGTGTGTCTGCCTGTCTGCCAGTGTTTGTATGTGCTTTGTGTTCTGCAACTGCCACAAGGCTACGTCATATAAAGTATAAATGTTACATTTTATGACTTTGTGTGTTTTATGTTTAGAGGCTAATGTACATTTCTGCTTTAATGATCATGGTGGTATTATGGCTGCTATTTGCAGTTTTAGACGATCATTAGTTTAGTGCACTACAAGTTATTAGCGTATTCTTCCAAGCAAATGTGATTTGGGGATGGGCATGTAGTGATGCGTAGAGATGTGTAGAGATTGAATTCAAGTAGGAATTACTGTGATGTTTTTCTGCATATAAAAGGATGTGATACTTTCATATTAGATGAATGTATAAAGCAGGAATATATTGTCACTGTTGGGACAAAATGTGTCTTCATTTTGGTTGCTTTTTATTTTTTGACATCATTTGAAAATGCCAGCTGGCCTTTATGTTGTGTCAAAATTTCATGATAAACGCAACAAAAAATGCTCCAAAGTTACTAGGAATTAATAATTTTGCATGAACTTCTATTAAACACTGAGAGAGTTTTCTTTCTTATTCTTACATCAAAATGCAAGGACTTTTGCCTGCCTCTAAAACATGTTCTGCAGCAAGAATTTTGACTGCATCACCAGTAAGATAATAATATTAACCAATAAGATTATGTTTCACATTCCAGTTTTTCTACCCCCACCTATCTGGCCTATCCAGATGTAGGTCTACACAATATGCACAAAATGCCATATTATGTTGCTACATACTGCAGTTGTGGTGTGCCTTACAGTACATTGAAATACATGGGTTAATGTCACATGATTTAAATTGGCCTTCATTATTTTCCTTGATTCCTTGATTCATCAGAACATCCAGAGGAACTCATTTGGAACATCAGAGACTGGACAGAGTGCTCATGAAAACCCTGTGCTTTGTTAGAGAGCACATTTGCATATTGTAGCCTTGTGCAGGATCAGTATCAGAATAATGATTAACAAATAATATATTGTGCAAACCTGCCCATACTTGCAGCATGGGGTTCTCCATCACATAGGAGATGTATAATCTCTGAGCAGCAGGGCTGACTTGTCTACTTGAGAGCAATGAATATCAGCAAGCTATTCCCCTTTCTTACTTCATTCAGTGTGTGAATAATGATGGTAGTTGAAGGAAATGGGCAATTAATGAGCAAGTACAAAAAGCCTCCTGATTTGTTCTGTTTTAAAATAGCCTCTCTGTTAAAGGTAATACAGCTACAAAGGTACTCCAAAATTAAGCCCAGAACGTCTTTACCACTTTATGAAGGGAAAACAGTCAGACATTGGGCCTCAACTGATCGAATCAGGGGGGCTTGCCAAAAGCTCCTTAGCTAATTGACACATCATGACCCTTTGTTCATGGACTTCTCAAAACATTTAGCAGGCATAACTTTGAGTAAGATTCAGAAGGATAATGGCTACCAAAGATGCTATTGAGATAAATTATAAATGAGACTGCACACATTTGTGTATTTGAAGAGGGACAGGTAGGCACAAAATATGTCTTCAGTGAGCAAAATTTCTGATTTATGCAACATTTTTTGTCAAATTGTCCATGCTTATGGCACTTTTAGAAAGTGAATGTAATTATTTAGGCTTAACTTTAGTCAAATCAGATTACCAGATGTGCAAGTATTGTTCAGATAACATAATCATCTGTGTTTTTGCTTTGCCATTTATTTATTTAATTCGTCCATTCATTCATTCATGGGGGTGAGAGCGAGGCCAGTTGTGCTCTCTTGGACTCCTGGTGACGGATGGCTGTGTCTCCTGACACTAGGGCCAAATATTAGACCAGCGCGCCACTCAGGAGCCCTACAACAGTGTTTTAGGGCCACTGTTGATAAAAAAAAAAAATTTGACTTTGAGAATAAAGTCATAATATTTTGAGAATGAAGTCGTAATATTTTGAGAAAAAAGTCGTAATATTTTGAGAATAAAGTTGTAGTATTTCGAGACAAAAGTTGTAATATTTCGAGACAAAAGTCGTGATATTTTGTGGATAAAGTATGCTAATTATAGGGGGGCTGCCATAATGCGTTTTGGTCTAGGTTGCTGTACTAGCGACGGCGAAGACACAGAGCATGCCGGAGTTCCACTCACTCATTGTCTCCTTGTCGATCAATCATTTTGATTATCATTCTCATTGTCTCCTGTGAAAATTCATGGCCTCTTTGAATGGCACAGAGATGTAGCCACTGCTAGCTGTGTGGGCGGCCACTGTCTGTAATTCTCCTTCATCAAAACAGACAGTTTCCTCCGAGTCCGTCTGGTCCTTTATTCTAAATAAACACAGTTTCCTGCACAGCTGTTTCAGATGGTTCTTTTACTAATAACAGGCTGGGGCTGATGTGCCAGGAGAGACAGGGAGACTGAGTATTTCTTTATGGGTGAAATCGATATGAAAGTAGAACTCCACAAACTCGTCAATGTCCCTCATTTTAACACGAGGAGGTGCTGCCTTCCCTTTGCAAAACCTTTGGCCACAATATTACAACTTTTCCTGGTATTACTGCCACTTTAATGTTGTAATTTTACGACTTTTTTCTCAAAATATTACAACTTTTTTGTCGAAATATTACTTTTTTCTCTAAATATTATGCCTTTTTCCTCAAAATATTCAGATTTTTTTCTTTAAATATTACGACGTTTTTTCTTGAAATATCATACCGTATGTCTTTTTTCTCGAAATATTGTGACATTTTTCTCGAAATATTACAACTTTATTCCTGAAATCTACTATTTTTTTTTTTATTAACAGTGGCCCTAAAACACCATCGTAGGAGCCCCCGTGTACTTGTAAATGTGTACAAAAAAAAATTGTAAAGCAATAAATATTTTTCGCATTGTGTATAACGTGTGAAACGAAGACAATACTTTACATGTACATTACTGTGGAAAAGTGGTTTACTCCAAGGGATGTTTTTTCCAAGAAGTAAGAATAATATTTCAGGTTCAAAGAGTTTGTGCAGAGCAAATGAGCTAAATTTTACTACATATGAATACAGAATTCTGCTTTACTGTTCCAAAATAAATTTCGACTAGAAAACTAGAACCCCATTTAACTTTACATCTAAAGGTCATATTTGAGAGGTGCTTTCAGGTTTGCCTGTAAACAAATATATTTACATTATTTACTATTTAGCAAGTCTCCCTTAAACTAAAGGTCAGCTGTGGAGAGCTTACAGTTTTGTGTACTTGAACAACTAGCAGAGTTAATCAGATTAGGTTATGCTGTCTACAGTGCTGGTCTGAAAGGGCATGAGCTGCTGCTGTGTTAGATGTTTTTGACCTTTTGTCCAGAGGCACATTTCAGACCTTCAGCTGAAACATATGGATCAGAATTACAGATAACACACAGACGCATGCTCTTTCTCTCTCTCTCCCTTTCTCTCTCTCTCTCTCTCTCTCTCTCTCTCTGTTTCAGACACACAAACTTGATTCATTCATTCACCAATACATTCATTCATTCATGCACAAATGATGTATATGATGCTTTGTGCTTTGTACTATCTGCTAGCCGTTGCCAAATATCCTTCGGCAATATTTTCTGGTGTGCTGTAGCCTTCTTTGGACCGAACAAATAAGAAACTCTTATCAAAGCAGAAGATGCAGGCTCTACACCAGTAGTTGTAGTACTTAAGTCCATCACTCCAGTTTCAGAATCTTTGCATTGAAAGAATTAATTTTAAAATTTTACTTTTAGTTTATAAACGATTACATGTTTTACATGTTCCATGTTCAAAGTTATGCTCCATGAATGGCCATGCTTTTAGTGCATTGGGTCCGTCGTTATGGAAATGAGCTTCCTTAGTCTCTGAGAAATTCTGGATCTTTATCTCTTTTTAAGAAGAAAATTATATGTTTTTGATTAATCTTTTTTTAGACGTCTTTACGAATTAATTTTGTTTTACTTACAGTAAAGCACTTTGAGTTTATGCTGTTATGAAAATATGTTGTAGAAATAAAATTTATTATTATTATTATTTTAAGTACATGTAGTTTATTATAGTATTTCAGTTTTTTGATACCATTAACTTCACTCCAGTACATTTCAGTAAAACATCCTGAAGTGGGACAAAAAGTGACTTTCTGAAATAATGTGATATGCGTTCAATTGAAATAGACCATATTCAATTGAAATAGATCATAGCACACTTTTCAGTAAACCCTGCCCCTAATTATTGATTGTCCAATCATAGCTTAGCCACATGAGCTAGGCACAAATAATGTTGGGTGTCTGATATTTTTAAATTGCAAAGCCAATGTTCTAACAGTTTGGAGGGGGAGAGTATTTTTTACCTATTTAATAAACCTAAACACAGGAAAGAGGAAAGATGTGGGATCTGGATTAAACAGTGTGGAAGACCACCTTAACAATTACACCTGACAAAAATCGTACAGAGCAGATGCATCTGGTGAAGGTATGTTTTCCTACTGCAGCATTGTGAATGTACACCAATTTCTGAATATCAAAATTCCAAAGGCAGGAACAATACTGCTCTTTTTTCATCTTCTCTACATGGATTTTGATTAGGCTTGTCTCTTTCTGACTGATCTGTATGCTTTACCCTTTTAGGGCTGTTAGGCAGCTTTAGATGTGTGTCTTTGCACTTAGTGGCTTGTCAGATGTAGCAACAGTAACCGAGGCATCTAGCTGTAGACAAACAGCTCCTATTTTATGTCAGAAATATCAGATGGCTGTGTTGTGTACTAGTGCTGTTTGATGAACTGGATTAGTAGCCTTCACTAGCAAGCAAAGGTAACAGAAGTAGTACTGTACATTCTGAAATATTAAAAATGGAATGTTTCTCATTAATATCACTTTTTTTAATAAACAGGAAAGTTTGTTTACCATATTTGCAACCAGGCAGGTCTTGACACAAATTGTTCATCAAAAAAACTGCTATAGTTAGTCTATAATAGCTAGAATCACTCACAGTACTTTTACTTCTGATACTTGACTACTTTTAAAAGCGAGCACTTTTGTACTTTTACTCAAGGAGAAATATTAATAGCGGACTTCTGCATTTACTTAAGTAATATTTTACAAAGGGTATCTGTACTATTACAAGTACAGGAATGTACTTTGTCCACTACTGCTTTACACTGCCTTCTGGTAGAGTTCAGACATCTCAAATTATAATGTTAGAGAGACGCTAATTTGCATATTTAAAAAAACATCTATTTGATTTTTTACATTTTCATAACTATTCTAATACTTGGAAATTCCGAAATTTTAATTTGTGAATCACATCTGTAAATTGTTTCACATGACACGTGCTGTTCTCTTTCTTACAAATACACCACTATTCACAAGTAGAGCCAAGCACATCTTGGTTTAATTACCATCATTTTTAGATTGGCAGTTCAGTCACATAACATCAGCTCGTAGCTGTGCTGATAAAGCTGTGAATGTGGGCTAGATGCTTTGGATTGCAGTTATGGAGGCCTGTAGAACAGAGAGCAGCTGGGAAAGCTAGTTCTGGCTCAGTGCTGTATTGATCTGTTGTGCACAGCACAATGAGCTCTTTAAGGTGATAATAAGCTTTGATTAAGCATGTGGGTCTCCATGGGGTGGAAAAAGAGCGAGTGAGAGAGAGAGAGAGGGAGAGAGAGAGATATAGGGAAAGAAAGCGCAAAAGAGAAAGGGAATAGATGACATGGTAAAGAGAAAAGGATGCTGGGAGAGAGTAAGGCTTTGATTTATATAAAATGAGATGCAGACTATTATTTTTTAGGATTTTGGTCTTAGGATTTGTGACATTGCACCACATGTAGAAGAGAAGTCGTTATCTCAGGCTGTTCTGACATTCCAGCGTAGGGTCGGTCGATATCACTTCTTACCTTAAAACCGTTTCCAAATATTACTGTGGTATACATTGTTGGCAGAGTTGAGGGAAGTTGGGCAGTTGTCATATGATTGTGACAAAAACCATTTATTAAAATAAAATAAAAAAAAAAAACAAAGAGTCGTTTGCTTAGATTGTTCCCAAATAATTGTACACAGTGCACAGCTTTCAAGGCACCAGTCAATGTCTGTCCAACATTTGCAAACTAGGAGAGAGGAGCTAGTTAGCGTTAGCTTAGCTAGCATGATAACAGCTCTGCTCACCACAGAACATGTTTGATTCTGGCTTATAAAGCACATTCACAAATTTAGATGATACTGATTACAATCTAAGGGGAATGAAGTAGAGCAACTGGCACTGAATACTGACCCAAACAGTGCCACATACCACAGTACAGGTTTGATTCACAGTTCTCACTAACTGGTGCTCTGCTGACACAAGCGACCGAAATCAAACCCGTTCTATGGTATTTGGGACTAGCGTTTTGAATATGCTAATGAAAGCTTAGTTAGCAGGTTAAACCTGCCAAATATCACAGACTTGGTTCCAGCTAACCGATGCTAAAGTAAGACCTGGTATCTGCTTAGAGGATATATGAGAATGCAAAGTCGAGTGAGCGGCACCTACCTATTTGTGAGCTGTACTTGTGAGCCCCTATAAAATATAAATGGGTGTAATGTATATTCTGATGTGAAATGGAATTTTGCACGTCATAATTCTGAAACGTCGTCATTAGGGGTGGGAATCTCTAGGCACCTCACAATTCGATGCGATTACGATTCAGAGGGTTGTGATGCGATTATAAAACGATTATCGATGCATCTTGATGCATCTTTTTTTCTACACAGGATTTCTATTTTCTCACTGTGTCAGGACTTGGTACTTTTAAAGCAAAGTATTTGTAATGATCTATAATGAATTTACTTCCAATATCTTTTATTAATAAATCAAATGAAAGTGATGTGGCAAGTGAACTGGAAGGCTCTCATTCACTGCTCTTGTTTGGAGACGCTGCTGCCACTCATCTGCGATAAAATGCGCTGTTACGGTGACATAAGATCGAGTGGCAATAGATGTCCACGCAGCACTTGTTAAAGCCATCCTACCCGTTTAATTCAGTGATTTTATAACTTCGGTTTTGGTCTCGTTCGTTGTAGAGACGAGAGGGGGGGTTCGCTGTGTCAGTAAAATATCTTCGAAACGGGACGTGTGCAACATAGCGTGAAAGCCCTGTTTCGCAGCAACTGAGAACTGGCAGACTGCAGGACACCTAGCAACGTGCGTTATTCGCATTTATAAGCAGCGCAGTTGATTCCTGGTAAGTTAAATCTGCAACGAGAGACTGTCAAACACAAAAGTTGTGAAGATGAAGCTTCTCTTTCGAATTGTCCCGTTGCACCTTAAATGGTGCCGCATTTACATTTGGTGCCTCAGTCAGAATTTAAGGTGGAACGGGAAGATTCGAACAAGAAGCTAGAGAATGAGAAGCGACTTCAGCCTCGGAAAACAGTTGAACATTGAAAGACATTTTACGAGAAACTGTTCTATTTCTGAAGAAAAGTTTTCTGGCTGAAATTGGAGGAAAGCAGCTAAAGCTAAAGCTTAAAGCAGAACAGAGTAAGTCCGCGTTTTCGTTTTTATTTTTTAACCTAACTAATACTAGGACATTCGCACATACTGAGACATAGTGGACATAAATGTTGTGGCTCCCAAGGTGGTCTGATTTTTGTTGAAAGGACAAAATGGCTCTTCTTAACATTTGGGTTGTGCGTTTCTGTTTTGTGCCGCCTGTCCGGGCGCTGCACT
This sequence comes from Colossoma macropomum, assembly GCF_904425465.1. Classification (NCBI taxonomy): domain Eukaryota; kingdom Metazoa; phylum Chordata; class Actinopteri; order Characiformes; family Serrasalmidae; genus Colossoma; species Colossoma macropomum. The sequence continues at coordinate 17,449,890 of NW_023494793.1, read as the reverse complement.
TCCACACTTCCAAGTTCCGCCTTTTGCGTTCCGCCAACATTACGTTATAGATTAAATATTTAGAAACATCAATTTTTGAAATTTGTGAATCGAATCAGAATCGTTCACGTCCGCACGCGATGCATCTAAGAATCGATTTTTTCCCGCACCTCTAGTCATCATAATTTTTTAATACTGCGATATACTTTATTTCCTCCCAATCCTAGTTTAGCACATACAAAATTCATCGCACATTAACAATATGGCTTTTCTATGTACAATCATTATTCCCCTGTTCTGCACACAGTCATATGTGATAAGAGCTAGTGCCCTATCTAGCTTTGCTGCTCAATATAGTGAGCATCTGTTCACCAAACGTCATTGATGCTTGACTGGATTCCCTGACACTTTATGTACACAGCTGTTAAACATCCAACATTTTATGTTGCCTTTCCTCTCAGAGCTCAGTAGTCCCTGAGAGGAGGCCTTGTTAATTCTCTAAAACGAATGTTTCATTTTTTTAAACTGTTTTTGACATTACATGGCTGTGAGAATAACAAACCATGTTGTTCCCTGAGGAGCTGGCTTTTCTCATTTCCTTTCAGAACAATTTCTCCCTCCCTTTGAAATGTTTCTGAGTAAGATGTGAAACATCCTTATAATTCCAATGTTAAAAAAAATATACAAAGAAATGTTTAAGAATGTCTTCACAGTAATGCTGAGGTGAAGCCAAAATTGTCGTATTTTCAGCATAAGAATTATGCCTGAGAAAAATGTCAAAGTGTGGGGGAGTTCATAATGAAAACACTGTTAAAGCACAGAGTTTCTGCTGTTTTGTTCTAGCAAAGCATCCTGAGGACTGTGGCCTCAAAGCTCCTTCACCTTGTGCCTTGGTGTCTTAGAGGGGCCCTGATGAAGAGCTAATAACCAGGCCAATCAGCACAGATTAATTACACTGATATACGAGCTGCGTTGTCCAGACCATAATTGGTGGCTATATTGGTGTGCTTCCTGCTTAGCTGAGATGATGAAGGGAGTTGGAGTGAAGGATAAAAGGAAGAGGGGGCTGGAGGGTGTGTGATCCCACTGGGGTGAAGTGTATATCTGATTCATGTTAGAGAAGGTTAGCAGGGTTAGCCAGAGGACACAAGAATGGATGTTACAGTGAGAGAATGAACATAGGTTGCTACTTAATAACACAGCTGCTCAAAGCAACATTTTCCCAAGATAATAATATAAGATCTAATCAATTATGTGTTAATGGTACTCAGCAGTTAGTCAACACTATGCACTAGAAGTTGTAAACCTTACTCAGGGCCTGATGTACTAAGCCTTTAGTGCCAATCACTAATCAGCACATGAGCCTAAAGGTGCATGTTATAGGGCATGGTGTCCAAACCTTTTTCAAAGGGGGCCAGATTTGACCACATCTAAATATGTAAGGACTGGTCTTGCGTTCCAAAAATATTGGTAATAAATTATTCAAAATGTATTCTAAATATCAAAAATGTACAGATTTATATTTAACTACTGAATTTCATTTTAGCGCAATCCCTGCAGCAGGGTATGGAGTGAAAACTACCTCAGCTATTTTCTTTTAAACATTTATGCATAATATTGCATCTTTAAAAAATTTAACTAAATAAAAATAAATACAATAGTCTCTTGACATATGAGACACATGCATTTGCTGTGTCTCTCAATGAAAAAATATTCTGATTTCCATCTCTCTTGAAATCGTCGGTTCTCAAATTTGCACTTTTTTGCTGTAGCCATCACTAAATGTCATTCTGTAAATTCACTTACAGGTCCAGTCAGAGAACATGGCTCTTAAGTTTAGCTAACTTTCATAACACGGTGGATATAAATTTACATACTGCTGCCACAGCCAGGTGAAAGGAAAAATTGCAACGTGCCGGCAGGCCACTAATAATATATTCTTAACAGTGATGCCGTGGGCTACATTTGGCCTGAGGGCTGGATTTTGGACACCCCTTTTATAGGGTATGACCATGGAAAAAAGCAAAATGCATTTCTCTTCATTATGTATATGCATTTGAGGGAGTATTTTAAAGAAAATGAGTGGAGATATTGAAAATATGCCCAATTACATTATTCCACTTGATTTAGTTATCAAACCAGTTTTAGCAAATAGTGATGACTGGTTTTGCATTTATTTTTCTGACTTTTGCATTAGTATCTGAAAGGTGTGTTATTAGGAGGCACACTTTAGTAGGAGCAATTATCGCAACTAGACCAGGGCTGTCCAAAATATAGCTTCATGGGATCAGATGTGATCTCATAATGAGAATGTCTGGGGACAACCACAAAACATTTTTGGGCTAAATATGGGTGGGAATGTAGACTTGTTAGGGAGGGAACAAACTGAGAGGGAAACTTTAAATCCAATTCAATGTCTTTGAAGTTGGAGCTCAAGGTAGAAGGCAATGGTCTGATGAATAAGAAGCCTCTTGTTAGCCTGTGGATGTAATGTAAGCTATCATCGCTGAAAAGTCCCCCCCAAAACTTTAGTTGAGCATGTAGATGTGTGTCACATGTGCAGAGAACACATTAGACGCTGTAAAAATTCACATTACCTCTTACGAGAGAAAAACAGCTCTGTTAGCTAATGATAGCGATTTGCTAGCTAGCTTGTTTGGCTTGTGTTATCATTGTATTCCAGACTTTAAAAGAGCATGGGCAAAAATAATTTAACAGGTTGTCCACAAGCGTGTATTCTGGTAGTGAGATCTGCCCCACCAGAAAGTTACTTAACCCTACCAACAAATACAAGAGTAGAGAAGAGAGAATAAACATATTTTATACTGTAAGTTATTCTTATTTTTCTGTTAGAATTGTAACAAAATACAGTGTAATGTTATGTATTTTTAAAAACTTTTTTTGGTATATTGTGTAAGTTTTAGGCACCCCTACAAACATTGCTCTTTGGAGCCCATAATAAAAATTTTAAGCACCCCTTTGAGCACCATAAGATATCAGACAAAATATATAGCCGTAGTTAAGTTAATATATGTAAATATATGTACTATACTTTCTACTCTGGTGAGTAAAAGCCATTAATGGCATTAAGTACTTACAGATTGTATAATGACTGGTTATCTTACACTTTCAGACAGATTTCTGCAGATTTCTTTTGGTGCCTAAAAATGACTTGGGATCAGAAACTATACCTCTGACTGAAATTTGAACAAATTGGCACAAAGACATATACTCTACAATTAGTAGCAGACAAAGATAGCAATATAAATGTGGAAGTATAGTATATGTATATGCTCCTGATTGCAGTGTTTGCGAAGAAACAAACCCACATTCGAGTGAAGTCCAGGATGTGACACGTGATGAGTTTGTGGTAGTTAGAGTTTTTGTTGTATAGGCATTTCTTTGTGCTCACAGCATAAGCTCAGTTACATAAAAAAGCTCTGCTACACATGTAAATGTCTGCCTTTTTTCTTTATTTACTGTATTATTTATTTTGTTTTTGTACCTGCAGCTTTCACTGACTGTTGGAGGGGTCAATTCAGAGTCCATCATTGACCAGTATAGATTACTTCCAGAGCCGGCTTGGCCAGACTGTGAATCAGGGTAAAAATGAGGGTAAAATCATGTAGTGAAACTGCAGCTTTAGGACTATTCGGTTAAAACAGAAAAGTTATCTCCCAGTCAGAGACCACAGGCTACCACAGTCAGGTTCTTACACCATTCTGCTAGATCAAAACTGTGCCTTTAACTGTTAGGAGCACAGCAATCCACCATAATGGAAAAATTCAAATACTCTTTTTTATTTGTTTCCACTGGTCTTCTGCTTTAAGCCAAAGATGAAAATGTTTGTTTTTTATGACAAAGCTTTTGAGTCCTGGAGTCTTCAGATTGTCTGTACTGCGCTGCAGCAGTGACTAGAAGCTGGAGATGTTGGTGGGGCGTAGAGAAAAGAGGGGTGATCTATATTTAAAACTGCTGAATGATTTATTAATAGCTTTGCCAGTATACGCATTGCTAAAAATATAGAGCCACTGCAAAAAGGGAATTGGGTGGAGCAGAGCTATAAGTGTGGGAGTGTGTGTGGTTGGAGGGAGTGTGTGTTTCTGTGTGTTACCAAGCATGTTCTTTTAGGTCACAGTGTGTGTAATGAATGTATAATGGTGTGTACTGGAGTGTGTTTTTGCTGATTCAGCATTAGCAAAGGATTGCTAGCTCAGAGTGATTCAGCAATGCGCTGTACCAGGCAGGCCAGGTAAGCAACAGAATATGCTGGTCTGTCCTCCTTATTTAAATCTGTTGCAGACCTGCCCTACATAGGAGAAACTTGTGTAAAACATCTCTGTTATTTGAAGCTGATATTAAAGCTGGACAGTTTGGTGTTGTTATCCTTACTGACCTGCTTTTTCTTGTCCTTCCCCCAGTACGAATATTTTAATGCTGTGCTCATAAATGAGCAGGATGAGGATGGGAACCACGTGGAGTTAGGAGGAGAGTTCATCCTGCAGCCCAACGACCATTTCAACAATCTTTCTGTCAACCTCAGCCTCAGCGTGGTGCAGGTACCCACCAACATGTACAACAAAGGTATGTTAAATTTTTAATGCAAATACAACAGGTCATCAGTAATACTTATCGCAGTAATATTATATCCTTCCATATCGCCCACCCCACCAGGTAATATCATATTACTTGAAAACACTTCAAGATACGCAATATGCATTGCAGTATTTTGATTTTTTTCAAATTTGATAAGTTGGGTCAGAAAAAAATATTTGATATATGTCACTGCACTAAATCCAGTTAAACGGGCCCAGTTATACTGTCTTTGTCTTGAAAATGCAGTTGGCCAATGTTCTTTAAGTACTAATGATATACACAGTATGCTGAGAAAAGTGTAATTTGAGCACCCCACCGCGACCCAGAAGGATAAGCGGTTTAGAGGATGGATGGATGGATGGATAAAATATCTTTGTATTGCCCAGCCCAGTCACTTGTTTTGTTCTAAATGCTGCGTATTTGTATAATGGAATAATGGAAACGTATAATGGAAAATATAGCTTCATTTCTCTAATACAGGTGGTATTAATCTTAATATAGAATCAAAATTTGTAAAGCCCACTCCCAGGAACATATCATAAAAATAAAAAAAATTCTCAAAAGGGAACAGTGCTTTGTTTTGGAATGAAACACTTCACACAGACAAGATGATTGTTTTATCAAAGCAAGCTGTTCTCCATCGAAGGATAGACAGCCTTGATTCTGTGTACAAATCACATGCTTTTCATCAACATTTTTAATAACTTCCTCTTATTTTTTAAATTAATGTAATGTGATGTAGCATATAGCATCTTATTGGACAGGTGTATGGGAATAGCATCGATTGTTGTAATTTGGATGGTGGTAGTGCTTTATTTAGCTAACATGATTGTAAACCCTAAAAGGGAGTGTGTGGTGGGTAAGAAACATCAACAGTGCTTACAAAGCAGTGAGTTTGTAGTAAAGGCTGACCTAAGGTATAACATGTACCTAACTATACACATATAACTAAGTAAAACATGTGGCCGGTCATCTGTCACAAGAAGACTTGCTAACTGGATCTGCCTGTTTATCAATAGTGCTGATCACTTCAGCTTCACCTTCTTTGCCAAGTGGGTGACTCCTGGATGTTTCAGGCTTTCCTCGCAGACCTACTCAAGATCACTATCAGGCTTTAAATTGTGTCCTCTGATTTATTGTTGTTTTAGGACGCTAACTTGTCTTGTTCTTCCTGTAATCTTTCCCTCGCCTCTTTCTGCAGCTTGATGTTGCTTCCTGAGGCAGTTTGGAACTTGATAGTGAGTGATGCAACAGAGGATAGGCTATTTTTATGCCTTAGGCACTTTAGCACTCGGTGGCCCTGCTCTGTGAGTTTGTGTGGTCCAGCACTTTGTGTCTGAGCTGTTATTGCTTCTAGATGCTTCCATTTTACAATAATAGCACTTACAGTTGGCCAGGGAAGATCTAGCAAACAGAAATTTCACAATCTGAATGTGCGGCAAAGGTGGCATCCTATGACAGTGCCACATCTAAGATCACTAAGCTCTTCGGTGTGACCCATTCTACTGCCAATGTTAGCAATAGTATGGCTGAAACACCCAAACTCAATGATAAGGGGGGTGTCCACATACCATACTGTCTCTTGGTTGTAGCACTACTCCCTTCAAGTGTCAGACATAATGCTTTACCCCACGTGCGCCTGTCTTCTATTTTCTGAGGTGTGGTAGGTTTCTACTGTTCTCTCAGTCCATTTTCCCTTCTGTGCGTTGGGCTCCTCTTCAGTGAGAATAAAAAAGTCTGTTGGAAAGAATAAAAAGTCTATGGGATATTGTGGGGTCTGACCAAACAGTAGGAAGGAAGACAAATACCCAATCACTTTGTGACAATTAGATGTCCATACAGGGCCTCGCAAAAGTATTCAATGTTATCAACATTGAATATCAAATGATATTTACAGTACACTGTTTTTTAATGTGAACTCATGGGCTCCAGTGCTCTGGTAGTGCCAAGCTTTCACAGATGAATAAAAAAACCCTGACAGATGCACAATTGCTTCTTTTTTTGGACATAATTGGTTTCTACCTGTGAACCATTAAAGTAACTGCCACATTTTCTAAAATGAAAAGGAGTGTGAAGGAAAGGTGCAAGGATGAACACTGAAGAGCATTCTACAGAAGTTAAAAACAAAGTCATACAAATGCATAAAATAGGAAAGGGATACAAAATAATATCCAGTTGTTTGGCTATCCCAGCATGCAACAGTCACAAAGTAGACGCTGCATCCCACCACCCAGGCACTAGAAATGATCACATCAGAGCAAGATGTAGACTTGTGAGGGAAGTCAACAGTGACTTTGAAAGAGCTACAGAGGAGAGTGGTTAAGAGTGGAGTGGACTTGGAGTGATATTGTGACACCTGTTAACAATAGCTAGTGCTCTGCACAAAACCGGCTTGTACCGCCTTGTATGAGGGTGACAAGAAAGTACCCATTACTCAAGAAAGACCTTAAGAAATCATGTTTAGAGTTTGCCAGAAAGGATGAGATTGCCCCCAACTGTTTTTGTAGACAGATGAGACCGTAGATTTTTGGCCTTGATCCCATTGAAAATCTCAGCCACTGTTTGATTATGGTTCATGAGTGTCATGCAATCAACTGCTGCAATTCTGTGTAGATAAATGAGAAAATGTCACTTGTAAACAGTGTGCAACTTATAGAATACTTCTGCAAGCAGCATGTTTCAGTCTTTTTTAAAATACCTGCAGACAAATAACCTATTTTGGCTTTTTTTTGCCTATTTTAGTATATATGAGTATGTAAGTTCACAATAAATATACTTGGAAAAAATGTGAATCATTTGCAGTCTCGAAATTCCATTTTAAGGGGGTTAAATACTTTTGAGGTGTTATATATGCAGCACCGCCAGAACCACGGTGGCGACGGGCATTCGCCCCACCACTTTTCAGATTACTGTGGCGACGCCCACTACATTTTGAGTTTAGGACGTGCACATAAAACCTCCACTTTCCTCTGCACATTTTTTCTGTACTATCTGCACAATCTGCTGCTTTAACATTTCACTCTTTACAAACGCTCACACATGTGAGTGTTTGTTTATTGATCAGAAGTTTTGCAGGGGTGCAAGTGCTGGTTCCTGCACTGTGAAAGAAAAGCAATAAAATAATGATATGCGTTTGATTATGGATTATGGAGCAAATTTTGGCCAAGCATCAGCGATCCTCAGCAATTGTCAGTGTCCTAATTGCATTGCGTCACTCGGCCAGCTTTTATGTTTTGCCCCACCACTTTTGGAGGTGTGGAGCCACCCCTGTTTGTGTATACTTGAGGTGTGAAGTTGCATGTATATAGACTTAAGGAGAGTATTTTCCCCACTGACCTTTATTCTTTTCACCCAGAGTCTCCTACAGTTGCAAAATTGTATGATTGAACTGCTCTACTGTGTTGCCTTCCAGGAGGTTTAGGGTTACTTGTGAATGTCCCACTCCACTCAGCTACTGTGATGGCAGAAAATAAAGAGTTAATTTTCAAACTCATGACCATTAAAAGCCAAATTAAACTTCTGCATCTGCTTATCTGTGAAGATGCGCGGCCGTTGTGTGCAGATGTTCTTATGTATGTCTGGCACGTAATTTTAGTCAGTAAATCACACGCAGCAGACACAGTGGGACATTTACTCTTCCGGAACTCTTAAAGGCCCCATTATACTATGATTATGAATAAAACATTATGAGTACATTTTATTTAATATTATTTATTACCTTTTTTTGAAAACTCTGGCTGTAGACGAGGATCAGAGGAGCTATCCCTCTAAAGTTAACTTAGCTGCTTAGTCACTTTGAGGTAAGCTGAAGTTCCAAAGCACATCCACATTTCGCGTAAAATAAATAAGGGGAGTACGTTTGGTAAAGTTCACATAAAATAAATAAGGGGAGTACGTTTGGTAAAGTTCACATAAAATAAATAAGGGGAGTACGTTTGGTAAAGCTAGCATTATAGTGAATAGCAGAGAGAAATAACACAGGCAGTTTCTTATCAAATCAACCTCTCTCTTTCTCTCTCTTTTTCTCTTTCTCTCTCTCTCTCTCTGAGAAACTAAATACTGGTGCGCGAGCCCACACACTTCTTAAACGTGAACCCCAGTTTCCCACTGTATTTTGCAAACTGTTTAATGGTAAATCAGTCCTCTCTAATTCTCTCTCAGTTCTTTTACCAAAATGGCAATTAACGCCTTTTGCACATCACTACCGGGTTACTTGTCCATTGTTGACAATATCCAATTTTATTGTCCTAATGCCCAGGACTGGTTGAGAATCAGCAATAGCTCTGTTGCTGAGGGGATGACAAATGCAGTCAGGTGATGGTGATCCTTCTGTGTAGAAAACTTTATACAGCGTCCTTCTATCTAATGTCCAGAATAAAGTTTATCCACTCAGGGTGCTGAGATCTTGGATCTTCAGTTAGGAGCTTGTATGGTTCTCTGATTTAGCACCTTTTTTTTAGTCAGAACTCCTCATGCAGATGGCTGATGTTGAATAGGGAGACTTTGTAATTCATTCTTTGCCATAAGATCAGTGTTCTCTTTCAGCTACATTAAAACAGATGTACTGTCTTTAAGGGTGACAGACATTTGGAGACTAGGTATGAATCCATGAAACATTGTCTTTTAACAAAGCTTGAATTTTCATGTAGCAATTGCTGAGCCATTTTCTGCTACTTCTCACTTATGTGGCTTAAGTGGTTGATCCCATTGTTGACCTCTTCCAGTGTCCTAACAGCTACATGTTGACCTTACCTGGGCTGTCAGCTTCTTCTGAACTATGTGCTTCATCTGTATGATCTTTACTATGTATGTGATCTTGGATATGGACTTCTTCCCAGGAGAGGGGAAATCAAAGTATGAGCACTAACCTGGTGGAAGTCTCTTGTAGGGCTGTCAAAATCAAATTCGAGGTTTGAATATTGAATATACAAGAGCTTACAAATGAAGGAAAGAACACTGCTGACAAAAACACAACAGCAATGGCTTATTTTGGCTTTATTTTAGTTTATGTAGTCGTGTATGTGTGTATTTTCAAACATACTTGGCAAAACAACCTTCATCGTTCTGAACGAGGCAATATGTTTAACATGATTTATAAGCTGAATAACACGTAGAAATCTGTTCTCATGTGAAGTAACCAATCATCTACCTCAGATGGCAGACCTTTTCTGACAAGCCAGTGCTCCATATTTGGACATATATATTTGAACATCTGATAAACAAGGGGAAATATTTGAATTTAATTAGCCTGACTCTCCTGGTCTAACATCAGGTTTGATAGGCTTCTTTTTGCAGCTTCTCACAGCACTTTCTGGTGCTGATAACAATCCGATTTTTCTAGCCTGTCCATTCTTCTAGACATATTCCATCACTCTAAAGCTCTCATCACCACATACAAAAAAGTGATTAAACAAACCCAAAACTTTTTTTTGGGTTGTTGGATATGGTCTTAACTTGGATGTGCTGGCGTGTCTGTTCAATTGTCTTTGAGTTTATTATGTACTGCACTGCTCTGGGGAGAGCTTCTTTAGTGTCCAGCTCTTGTTGTGTTTAATTATTTGTCTTTGCTTTCGCTCCACTGGATTCAGCAGCTTCACTGTCCAACTTGAAATTAGTGATGTGAGTATGTGCTACCTGATCAATCTGCTTGCTTAAACTGTTCTAGCTAATATCAGATGTGCTGTCACCTAACTGACCCCTGTGAATTCTAAATGCTCAGCAATGCAAGAATGATAAGTCTCCTATGGAGACAAAGCTGTCAGGCCGAATTACAGTGGAGCTGGTCGGGTAATTACCCCAGAGTAATCAAGATCAGCAACCAGTGTGATTCTCTCAGTGTTTTAAAACTAATCAGCGTTCAGCCCATGAAGACTCCTCTTGATCTTTAGCCTTTTATGTTCACTGCTGAGTATTTTTTGCTTCTTATTATTAGCCACAATTTATAGTACACAGATGCCTCCAGCTAGGATCCCCTCATTCTCTGGTCACCTCAGTTACACCTGGTATCTCACTGCTTTGGTCATGCGACTCCTGGGGCCTTATTTATAAAACATACAAGAATTTCATAACAAATTTGTTCTTTTCATAATTTTTAGATGAATGATTTATAAAAATGAGCGTACGTTTGAATATACACACGCACTTTTAAATAGCGACGAAGTTAAATGGCCAACTGTTGAAGAAATGAGGGCACATGAACAAGTTTTCCAGCTCTGTGCGTTTCATATGAATGTTTCCAGCAAGAAACGCTTAAATGGAGAGGAAACAGTATAGCACAGCGTGTTCTTTTCAACATGTGTTAATACAATTTTACAATTCAAATTTACAATTTATTAAAGAAAAAAAAAACAGTGCAAATTAAGTTTTATGTAAACTAAAAGTCTCAGCACATTGGCCAGCAGGGCAGACAGACACGAGCGGAAAGTCTGCCTATCAGCTGACTGTCTCATTTTAGGTTTATTTCTGTGAGGAATATAATGTCCTCATTATTAACTCTAACTTACAACAATCCAGCAAGAATACAGACTTATATCACTAGAAAAGTGCAGTTTACCACATGATAACAAAAAATACATTCCGTGAAATTTAGACCCATCAACAACAAGTTTAGTAATTACTGTATCGCTGCTTTTGTATCGTATGTAAGAGTTCATTGCTTGCTACTCCATGCTGTCTCCTTTCAGCAGAGCCACATGAAGTATCTGATTGTAAGATGTGTTAACATGAGTGCCTTATCGTTCTCTTATTCATTTTTTCAACTGATTACATGCACGGTTTTAATGAAGTTTAAGTTTAATGAAATATAATGAAGCACTATTATTGTGTTTTCATGTTCAAAATGGTTGCAACACAAACTTGTTTGGCTTTGTTAGATCACATTGTTTAAGGGTTAGGGATAAGTTGCTTTCTATTGGAGCATCCACTAAACTCTGCGCAATGTTGGTTGGCCCAGTGCAGTCTAAATAGTGTCCTCCTGCTCCGGACAGCTAATTAGCCAGACTGTTCTCTGAAATAAATATAATTCAAAGCATACTAGCTAGCTAGCATTCCGGCACAGCAGGAAACTCATTTGGACTTCACTGGGCAAAGACTGATAGTTGCCTCAAATTAGATTTTAGATCTTAGATATTAGATTTCAGATCAGATAATTATGTGACAAGCCAGCATTTCGCTTGATAAACAAACATTTGTTTTGCCATAGAAGTGGTAAAACTATTGTTATTCAAATTTTCAAATATTTTAATTATTGAATTTATTGACTATTATCGAACATTCATTACAGCCCTGTAAATAAATACATTCTTCAAATAGCCTTAATACAAAACATGACTGTACTGGTATTCAAACTCAAATTCCACCAGTACGGCTCAGTGTCATTTTACCACATAAGCTGAGCAAAAGACGCAAAAGGACAATGTTCGCAAAGGACAATGTTCGCTGACATTCCAGACTCCATCATTTGGCCAGACCTCATTACTGACAGTTGCTTTAAACTTGAAGAACATGATGGAAAACTCCATCAGTGAAATCATAGGGCATTGTTTCTGTTTTTTGATGGAGTGTTTTAATTAGCTGCGTAAAAATCAGTCATTAAGCTAATGAGCTTCACATAGATTTCACAAATTAAGTCATATCCCTTGTACACAGCAAGCTGAATGTCATTCATAAGCGAGAGAGGGAGGAAATTTCAAATATCAGGTTCAGTAGACGTCGTAAAGTAAAATTTAGCAGCACATTGCCCAAATTTGCAGCCCTATCTCTGCCCTGTATCAGACAAAAATAGATCAAGACTGATTCTTATATAGAGCACATGCACTCAGAGGAATGTGTTCTGCTCTTACGGAGAAGTGTAGTTCATAAGGAAAATGACAGTGCAGGTGATAAATGATAGGATAAATCCATAATAGCACAAAGATTGTTGTCAGGGGAGATGAATTGTATCTTTGATCTGAGTCTGTGAGATCGATCTCGGTGCGTGCTGTGTGTACACTCTGATCAAACACAGGGGAGAGAGGGAGAGAGAGAGAGAGAGAGAGAGAGAGAGAGAGATGACTTGAAAACTGTCATTAGAAAAATGTACACAACAAAATATTTAATTAATTCTTACTGTATTTGTGTGTTTTTACCTCACCCAGATTAAGCCAAAGACTAGACTAATTGAGACCACTGGCATTGCAGTTTAGTCCAAGACTACACCCTTAAAATGTTTTATTTTTTTCTCAAGGGTTCTTTCATAGAAGCAGTGGTTATACATAGAACTATGAACACCCGTTTATGTATTTGGATGCATAGATGGTTCTTTGCATGATTAAATGCTTTTGTTGGAAAACTGAATTTATGGGTAGTGAGGCTCTTAAGCCAAACCAAGTAGGTATCAAAAACTGTGAAAGGAAAGGGCGATTTGACTGAAATGCAAAACATCCAATCACTGACTGTTTAGGGTGACATATGCAACAAAATAAACTTAGAGTACTGGTAAGCAAATGAATTAGAATATCTTGTTCACTTGCTACCTACAGTTTCAAACACAATTTAGGAATAGTATTATAAAGTAGAATATCATGAATGTTTCCTGGTTCAGAGACTGGTCCTATACCTTGCACTGAAATGCTCATTGGTGAGTAGATGCAACTGCTTGCTACAACATTTAACACAATCACTTGTTTCCGATCCGACAGACAAGAGACAGTTTAAATTCTATTACATTCTCTCATTTTTTTCAATGAAAGGTGAGTTTCTGCTGGGGTGATTTTAGCATGCAGCCACAACAGTTAAACATGTGGACAGTAGAAGTTATAGCTGTCTGTTAGTGCCCCTTGCTGTAACGCTCACAATGCAGCTTGCACTTGCGTTGCATTATGAGTTGTGTCATGACAATTTTAGAGAGCAACAATGTGCAAAACTGTGTTTTATCCAGCTCAAAGTGTCTGCGTTTGTGTCCTTACTCTTATGTGAAGTATATTTCTACTCTAACAAATTACGACCATGTTAATAATAAAACAAAAAAATCAGAGTGGATTGGACATCACTTTGGTCCAAGTCAGTTGCTAAAATTGTTGTGCTTCATGTTAAGGACCACTGTCGTTCACGTGGAATGGAATCAGTAAAAGTAATTCACTGTGGATAACTGTAAAAAGTAAAAATAGTATTTCAGTATTAAAAATGTCTCCTCAAAGGAATAAACCATGATGAGCAATGGAAGTGAGCTATTATTAATAGACAGTTTGATGCAGCCGCAGTACTACAGCTTCACTGAGAGGAGTTTAATTAGTTTAACTCAGTGGACCAATGCACATGGAAAGCACATAAGCATGCCAGCAGAACTACAATTCTGATTAACAGGAAACTCACGCACACCTTGTTCTGAGCAATTAGCGGCTGATCAAATACCACAGGAATATGGATTATCTTTTATAGATTCATTTTTTTCAAACATGTATTTAACTCTCAAATGCTTGAATAGAGCTAGATTCTTTTATTTAACTGGTAGGTCCTAGGATAGAAATTGGCATTATTTAATCCTATTTAACATGCAAAATATGAATTGCAAAGATGTGACCCAATTTAACAGATAATATATATATATATATATACTACTAAATACAAGCTTTAGTCATAAATTGGCAATCTGGCTACATATCATGTATGAAACTGACTGCTAAACTTTAAAAAATTTATGCACAGTCTACATGGTACATGGCGGCATGGTGGCGCAGTGGGTAGCGCTGTCGCCTCACAGCAAGAATGGCCTGGGTTCGATTCCCGGCCGGGCGACCGGGGTCATTTCTGTGTGGAGTTTGCCTGTTCTCCCTGTGTCTGCGTGGGTTTCCTCCCACAGTCCAAAAACATGCAGTCAGTCTGATTGGACATGCTAAAATTGCCCCTAGGTGTGAGTGTGTGACTGTGTATGTCTGTCTGTCTGCCCTGCGATGGACTGGCAACCTGTCCAGGGTGTATCCTGCCTTCCACCCAATGACAGCTGGGATAGGCTCCAGCACCCCACCGCGACCCAGAAGGATAAGCGGTTTAGATGATGTATGTATGTATGTATACATGGTACAACACAAGCTTCTGTACAAACTCACCGCGCATTCTTACGTTGCTGTGGCGGTTAAAACATTCAATACTGAAAGGGGAGAGTACAAATCAGAGAAGGATCTACTGTTATTCCATCAGCCTCAACAGCTAAACGTGGGCAGTAGAGGAGAGTGAGCTGCTTTACCTCTGCTTCTTCTGGAATGGAAATGCGATAATCAAACATGTTTTTTATGCCATCTTTGCATGAGACTCAACTGCTCGTCTGGTATGACAGTTGAGAAAGCACGCTGGCAGTGCGAGACCATTTGGACAGGCTTGGCTGTTGTTATAGCGCCCCTTGCTGTAACGCTCAGATTGCAGCTTGCGCTTGTGTCGCGTCGTAACACATTTTTTAACGCAACATCTGCGTCCTTGCGTGAAGTTTCAGGCCTTAGCTTGCTGCTAAGTAGGACTGAAAATTACATAGAGGTACTAATTGAAATTAGCACTGCCGTTGCAGAGGTAATTTGGTGAGAAAAAATACTTAAAAAGTGAAGGTTTCTGCATTAAACACTGCTAAATCATCATATATAATGATATGGTCATTATTATATGTAATGCACTCTAAAGGATTTTTTATTTCTATTACCTTTATTTTTCTCTATTACTGTTACTAATAATAAATTCTATATTGAAAAATTGTGTATTTTATTATATTTATATTGCATCTCACCTTTTGAGGCGTGTGTTGCAGTGATATTGTCAAAGGTACGGGATTTCACTCCATGTTCGCTCCATTTTGTGGCCTAACATTTTCTTGGCATGGCCACTGGTGGCTTATTGCTTTAATATGTTTATCTTCTTTATACACAAGAGAAATTTTCATGAAACAAGTGTTGACGCCTTGTGTATATTTTGTTTAGAAGTGCATGTCTGCCTGTATTTACAGCCGTGTAAGTTTTCATCTCAAACATTAGAAAATTGTGGTATTTTGCATGAAATATTTACATAAAAATATGGTTACTGAGGCTGTTTTTGGCACAGATTGCATGCATGCATGCACGTAATTGAAAGTACAGAAGAAATACATGGGGAAAAACTATAATATCTTGACAATTTCTTTAAAAAATAGAATGTCCATTTGGTGCCAATCTCTTGGAATGACTCATATTCCTTTAAGGAAAGATTGCACAAGACATAGCAGGATTGCATTAAAAAGTGTGGCAGATGACATATTCCTAGTGACATGCAATTTTGTGTGAAATTTTCTCAGCCTCATAAAACAAAGTGCAAGTTAGCAGTAGTGTCTTAAAAGCATGCTGTTAGGAGATTTTCCTTAACAATGGCAGCAGACACAGAAGCTAGACAATGGCACAAGCCTTGAACATTTGCTGAAAGAATGTTTACCAACACAATTAGTATTTCAAATCTCAGGGGCACATGAATGTATGTGAGAAGGCACAGTGAGAAATACGCCTCGATGCAGCCCAAATATGTGCTCGCAATGCTCGTTATTGCTTCCCAAATAATATTTCTGAGACAGAGTATAATTACACTTCTGTTTACTGTTTTGGTGGGAAAGAATTCATTTAATAACTCTGCTGTCTTTTCCTCACTGAGCGTATACTTTCCTTTTGTCCTGAGCTTGTTGTTGGCTCTGCTGTTTCACTGTATCTCTTAAACATGGAATTAGTAGGCAGTCCTATGTGCAGTTTACATGATTATCCACAGCCTTAGTAAACTAAATGTTAATTTCAGGCACATTACACATAGACATTGTTATCGCATCAAGGCATATTTTGCACTGTGCACACATTTGGCCCTAAGTCTTTCATAATAAATTCTGCAGATGAAACATGACTAAACATGTTTAGTAAAACACAAACATGAATTTGGTCACTGTTCATTTTTCCCTTCTGGAAGAAATATGAACAGCAAAGAGGCTGGTTCCTTCTCTGAAATACATAGAACAGCTAATTTACAGCACACTATCGTGCCCAAATCCAATATGGGACATTACACTGGTGATTTAGGAAAGCAATTTGGGCTGAAAAAAAAAAGCTTCTCATTTATGGAATTCTGTGGAAAGCAGCAAATAGGCCTGCTTTTCTGTCTGTCTGCTTATCCCCTTCCTCCTCATATCATCATTTAAAAAGAAGCGTGAAGTTTTAAGTCTTAAACCATAGCTTACAGTTACCATAATAACCAGTGCAAAAGCCTTTGTGGATATGCAAAAGTATAGTCTCTCATGTAGCTTCTTAAATGTGTTGGCCTGATATTATTTAAATAAAATAAATCAGTTTTATTCATATTTGTGTAAAACGTTTGAATACCCCAGGTCGAATTGTAATGTTGGAAGAGATGAAGAGGCAGGATGCAGGGGCCTTGGTTTTTATTCCAAAACATGACAAAAAGGTATCCACAAAGGTGACAAAACAAGGACAGAACACTACTGAGCAAAATACTGAAACAGAAAGACAACCAAAGCCAGAGGGACATGAAGAAAACTAGAAAACAAACGAGAGATAACCAAAACACGGCTTAAGAGAACAAAACACCAAGAAAACAAAAAAAAAACAACCAGGGGTATAAATACAGATGGAACAAACCAGAATACCTGGGACAGATGAGAGGCAGACTACAGACTATAGACAGGTGAAACAGATAACAAGAAGGCAGGAACAGGGAGGAGACAATGAATAAGAAGCTACATATTTAAGAAGCACATGGCCTACCTAAACAAAGCAAATTATACAAGAAAACAAACACTGAAACAAAGAAAGACAAGGACAGGGCCAGACATGATGTTACACAAATTACATTTTGTTGATTTCTAAGTGAAAATAAGCACAACCTCTACAGAGAACAAACTTAAACATGACATTTTCTTCAAAGTTTAGTGCATATTTGCTGAGCTTAACATAGTGGAAAAATAATATAAAATGTGCCATAATTCTTGTACAGGTGACATTTTATATATTTTTTTTTCTTTTTTTTGTTAAATTTTGCAAATAAACAGTAGTTGTACATTAATATGTGGAGAAGTGTGTTTTCTGTAGAGGATGTGTTAACTTACATTCACTTAGAAAAGTCAAGAAAACATGTAATTTAACAAGGGCTGCCCAAAACTTTTACATACGAATACATGCAAATATGTCTTCTCACTCTCATTTATCATTTTCTCTCTTATCTCTCCTCATTTTTCCTCCCCACTTCCTAAAATCTAAAATCCCTGAATAGCTGTTGCTTGTTGATGTGACCCTGGCTCAGCCAATGAGATTCATAGCACTCCTTTAGCATGGAGATTGAACTTGAAGCTGCAGCACAGCTAACATGTTTCTGTTTCATTTTATATTCATATCTACAGCCTTATTCATTTTCCTTTCTTCTCTCTCTCTCTCCACCCAGTCTCTCTTGAAATGATAATCAGAGATTGCTGCAGTGGGGGTTACATTCAGTAGACAGTTGATTTCAGATCTTGCTTGAGAAGGTAGATTAGTTTCAAGTGACTTTTGTCCAGTGGCAGTTTGTGATTGGATACTCCGCTGAGGTGGGCTAGCGGGGCATCTAATGACACATGGCACACAGTGGTCTAGGAGCGGGCCATTCTCAACAAAGCTAGAGGGCCACTAGTACCAAATGCCAGCAACTCTTTCAAGTGTCCGCTTATGGTTTTGATATAGCTGGCCAGGGTATCTCTCAGTGGAATTAAGTGACTTCTCTCAGCACAAAATTTGCACTGAAGCCAACTGTTGTGTATTCTACTTTGACATCCGAACCTGGTACAATGCAAAAGCCTTGAACTAGCTAAGAAAGTAATTTCTAAACTAAAGAAATTTTATCAAGACAATAAGAGTATATTTGAAAGATTTACATACATGAAAATGTTTGAAGACCCCTGGTCAAATTACATGTTTTGTTGATTTTCTAAGTGTTAATAAGTTAACAGAGATTGCTGCATGCTCTACAGGGAACAAACTAAGATTTTGTGCACACACTTTAGTGCTCAATTTATAATCAAGCTCTTGCAATGAAAAATAGTATATGTGACTGTTTTGGTAAAGATCATATGAACCTTGTGTGGCCATGGTTCATACATGTTTTTTTTATTGGAGGGGCTCGGTTACGGGCAGGGTTTAACACATAGGAAAAAGATAAAACATAACATGTACTTTCGCACATATTTTTCCCCCTAATATGTTGAATTCAGCAAGAAAACAGTAACTGTCCATTAAATGTGCAGAAGTGTGTTGTCTGTAGAGGATTTGTTCTTGTTTTAACTTAGAAAATCAATGATACATGTGTGACAATTGAACCAGGGATGGAAAAACGTTTGCGTATAGCTGTACTTGAAATGTTTATGGATCTGTTTCTATAAAAAGTGAGTATTTTGAGCACCCTCTCTTAGAATGCAAAACTGAAACTCTTTGCTTTGGTATTCTGCTTTGTAATATTTTCAAAATGGGGTTATGACATAACTGAAGTTTGAGGAAAGACCCCCTTCTCAATTCCAGCTTCCTATAAATACCAGTCCTTCACTCCTCGTTCTCGTGACGAAACTTCGCACCCCACCTCCTCCCCCTTCTTCTACACCTTGTACACGCCTGCACTTGATCTTTATTATACAGAGGGATCAGGCTTTTCATGACCCACACAAGCCGTACTGAACTCCAGCCCAAAATTCCTTAAAAAAGTTCCCCTCCTCTCATTATCTCATTTACCAAGGTGTGGTCTGCATTCGCAAATATTCCTCTAAATTTGTTCTTCCAACAAGAATTCTTCCAAACTTTCTGGAGCTCCTTGAGAACGCTTCTTCTGAATTTGGCTTCTTTTTCTTTTTCCTGTCCAATTATGCCACACAGCTTCAGATATCTGATACTTCAACTGTTTAATTTAAAGACTCTATCTGCCCGGTCAGTTTATATTACTAAACATTCAAGATTCCATTGTTTTTGACCAGATCATCAGTGTTTAGACTATAAACACAGCTGCTACTCCTAGTTATGTATATACTCATTGTGTTGTAAACTACCTCATACCACTTAGGGCAATACCTGCTCTCATGTAAATACAACAGTCTGTTTTATATGCTATGTAAATATGCAATAGATATATTCCTTCGCTTATATAGTTTACTCTAGTTATGTCTATTTCTCTATTTCTGCCTAGTTTATGTCTGTTTTTATTTCTAATTTTATTTCTGCATAATGTATGAACGTTTATGTGCAATTATATGTCTTGCTACTGTAACACTGCAATTTCCCTTTGGGATCAATAAAGTTCTACCTACCTACCTACCTACCCACCCACCTATCTACCTACGTACCTCCCCATCCATCTACTTACCTACCTACCCACCCATCCAAACACTGACACATCCAGAGACACCCCCCCCACACACACACACACAGACACATGGCTGGGGTGTGTGGAGAAGAAGAACCAAATTTGTATTCTTCTAAAGATCTATCAACATTCCAGTAGCTTTCTGCAAAATCTTAGACATTTCATGTTTTACTTTTTATCTATGAATTTGTATTTACTGTACAATGTAAAATATGCAACAGTATTAATTTGAAGTGTCTTTGGGATTAAAATGAATGTAAAATGTAAAGCTGCTTTGTGACAACACCTGTTGTAAAAAGCGCTATAAAAATAAACTTTACTTACTACTAAAATGCCTTTAACCATCTACACAATTTTTTTTTGCTTTCCATTGTTTTGTTAAGAGCATTTGTGAAGTATGTTTTTTAAGTTGAACGGACAAAACCATTTTTACAGTGTGGCGTAATAATAAATATATAATGGGTTTCTGAAATTAGGTTCCATCACAATCAGAGTTTAAAAAACATTACTTGTGATTAATGTGCAAATCTTGACAAGCTGTGCACCACTGGGTTGTCTTACTACCAACACTTCACACTCTCTTGTAGAATCATAGTTCACAGTATGTCCAAAGCACTCATTTAGTTCCAACCTTTTACAATGTTACAATAATATTACCACCCAGAATGACTCACATTTGAAATTTGATATTTTCTGTTCCCAAAAGCTTTAAATATTGAGTTAATCATCTTTAAATACCCTGTTGTTGCTGTTACAGAACAACAGTTCCAAAGTTCATAATCTTATCAATCTGATTAATACCTGAACGATAGAACCATCCCAACAGTGTCCAACTGGTCACTTCTATTTTAACCTTCCATTTTCTGTTAGCTGTTCTACTGAAAACAGAATGCCAGCGTTGTTAGGACACTGTGACACTCGTAATAAGTTCACTATGATGAGCACATTTTGACTGCAGGCATGTTCTCCATTGTTTCCTCTTGTTATCTGAATGTGTAAAGTTGATAAAAACCTGACAAATAAAATATTACAGTGATAGCAGTGAATAAAGAGGAGTCTGAGTTAAACTTGTGGCTGTTTATTAGGAAGAGTAACGTGATTGTAGCTCGCACAACAGCTAAAGCAGGGCTGGGGAACTGAGGGCTGGAGTCACGCACAGTTTGCTAATTCTGTGCTCTGATGCAACAACTGAAACTGGTAATTTACTGCTGAGTCAGGTGTGTTTAAGAGGTGTGTTTAAGCATTTCGACAAATCGTGGAAGAATCTGGCCCTTCTGGACCAGAGTTCCCCACCCCTGGACTAAAGCCTTGGGAAATGGAAACTAAAACTAGTGGGCAGTGATGCCCCGTTAAACAGCAAGGATTTTGTCTGTCTAGTTAACTATTTTAATGCTATTTTGATTGTGTTTATGTTTCAGCTTTTTGATTACCTTAGTAACAGATATAACAGTTTACAACTTTTTTGATTTAAAATAAGATAAGATTTGCTTCTGTAATATGTATTTGCAAAAATGTTTTATCTTGACCATGTCAGATCTTAACTTATGACTAAAGATAAGTTTCAGCAAAAATGGCCACTGGTGTCTACCTTATTGTATTTCAGTCTGCACTGTAAGCTGTTGATAAAATGAAAGCAGTGAAAGCTTATGTGTATGTTTGTGTGTGTGTGTGTGTACCTCTGAGTAAGAAATGATTATGCAAAATATGTTGTTATTCAGTAATATTTGCTTTTTTGATTTTGTGAACTAACCTTTACCCTCCCTCTTTCTCTCTCTCTCTCTCTCCGCCTTTCTCAGACTCAGCTATAGTGAACGGGGTGTACTGGTCAGAGGCCCTAAATAAGGTCTTTGTGGATAATTTTGAGAGAGACCCATCCCTCATTTGGCAGTACTTTGGCAGTGCTAAGGGCTTCTTTAGACAATATCCAGGTGAATGTTTAATTTTGTTTTAGTTTTAGAGTGTGCTTGTCTTAGGTGCATTGGAGTTGTTTTGCTCTGTCTGTGTGTATGTTATGTGTATACTTGTGTGTGTGTGAGAGAGAGAGAGAGAGAGGGAGAGAGCATGTGAATGACAGTCAGAAAGGTGGGACACAGCCTGAGTGTAATTAGCTTGGCTAGACCTGTCTCCCTCTAGACATCATAGCAGCCAGGCAAGCTGAGAGGCTTTAGTCAGATTGAGTGACAGCTGCAAGTGAGAGAGAGCGGTAGGTGGGCCACTTCATTGAGGACAGGATGTCTTGAAGGCTATTTAGTGTGGTGGAATCTCATTCAATAACCATATATATATATATATATGCTCACATATGGACGCAAAATTCCATGCACATTGTAAGTATGCACACTCTATACATCGCTTGGCTGTTAACATCAGCCGATATTGACAACCTGCAGTTTCATCGGTATCTGAAATATAACCAATAACACGTTAATAATTAGCTACTTATTGATGACAGCATTTCCAAGACTCACAGTCTCCTGACAATAGAGCAGTCGCTGAGGAAGCAAATATGAGTCCACCCCATCAAATATGAGTCACAGTAATACAGGCTGAACTTGTAAATCTGAACACAAAACACTATCACAGTTAAAATAACAAAAACATATAAAAATGTGTCCAAACCTAACCTATAACATGCTATAACTTATATCTACCGTTTTCCATCTGGAACTGCTGATAATCAAGAAAAGCAAAAAGTAATTAACAGAAACCAAAACTATACAATCAAAATTTGAAACATAAGTATAAAATGATATTATCGGAATTTTTAGTCCCTCCAAAATCATCCTTGGCCATAAAATTTTCACATCGGTCGTTCCATAATTGTCAGCTGTCTTTATGAAATATATAAAAGATGCTAATGGTTCTTCTACTGTTTACAGGCATAAAGTGGACACCGGATGAACATGGGGTTATAGCATTCGACTGTCGAAATCGAAAATGGTGAGTCTACTTTGTGAAAGTTGTAATGCATATCAAGACCACTATTCATACAAACTAGGACTTTTATAGTAAATTCTGTAATTGTAATCCAGACATATTTGGATGTTAATGCTAAAGGCAAATTGATGGTTAATACAACCATCAGCTTCTGTTGTTCTTGCTTTTAGGTACATACAGGCGGCTACATCCCCTAAAGACGTGGTGATTCTAGTGGACGTGAGTGGCAGTATGAAAGGTCTCAGACTTACTATTGCCAAGCAGACAGTCTCCTCTATACTAGATACACTGGGAGATGATGACTTCTTTAACATTATTGCTGTGAGTATCAAACACGTTTTTATGTAAACTGAAAATATACTGTGTCAAACTGATCTGGTAGTAGATAGATTTCATATTATGGTTAGAGTATGTTGTTTATTTTATGGTATCGGTATTGGCCAGGGAAAGACTCTGACCAAGAAACCAATCAGAGACCAGTGCAGATGAAACTTTATTAAAAAAAGATTATAACTGAACTCTCTTTTACACACAAACAGAGCCGGTACCAGCTATAAGTGGAATAGGCAGTTGCCTAGGGCTTCTGCATTGCCAGGGGCTTCCACATCATTACTCTGCTTTAACATAAGTAGCAAATTATTTAAATTGTATTAATTTTTTCATTAGTTGGCTGTCACTGGTTATAAAACCAATCGGTGTCCCCACTTGAAGGTGGGCCCAACACCCACTTAACCCCTTAAAATTCCAGGCTTATTACATACTAAGGGTTATTTTTAGCAACTACAAGGACTACAATGCAAACTGGCTGAGTTAGGTTATAGAAGTGTATAGTAAAACCTGGACCTGCCAGTGGTTCCTGGCAATTTAAGGAGAAAAACCTGTATAAATAAATCATTGAAACAAAGTCATTCAGAGGTTTGATGTGAAATGGTCCATTTTAGAGACACTTTATGACTTAATGACCATTTTTTACAGTGGAACTGATAGGAACCAGTACTGACTACAACAAAATATAGCCAATTACATTTACTGTCCAAAATGAGCAATGAACCTACACATCTGCAGTTTTTATATGTATTTTTAGGTTATAATGGTAAAATAATTTTCTTTGGGAAATATTTTGCATTACTACACCTACTTGTACCTCTCCACCATGCATGGATTTTAAAAAATACATTTTAGGCCAAAATCCTTCTCTTAACTATTGTAAAACTCAGGCATCAGACAATGTATTCATAAGCATTTCATGTAACAACTTTCTGTTAGGTAGCTTTTAGAGACAAAAAATATCATCACTGTAGTGAAATCTTGCCTAGAATTCCCTACAGTCTATAGGCGGCCCTGTTTGTGGTGTTGCATCTTCTGAACCCATCCATGCTTAGATCTCCAGTCAGGTCGTCTCCCTTTCAGAGGGCTGTAGAGCTCTATTATATTGAGTATTATGTGAATGAAACACACCTGCCTCTCCTAATGACAAAGAGAAGCACACTAATTATCAGCAGTATGAAGGCAGGTCTGCCTCTTTGGCCATCACAGTGTGTTTATGTAATCCCAAATTATCTGCTGGGGTTTAACCTTTTCCTGACTTGAAATTATTTAGTGCAATTATGTACTGAATTATGTATATTGCAGTTTTTAAAAGCATGTTTAGTTTACAAACATATTTGAACCTCATCAACATGTGGTTCTATAAGAAGACCTAATTACTATGCACGTTTTTAGGAGCATTTTTTTTCGATGACAATCTAAATATGACTACACACTGCTGACCGTGAGTCCAATTTATAAGTGCTTTTGGGGCATTTCTGTTGATCCATTCATCCTGAAATTGCCATACAATGTAAACAACAGCCACTGTGTTCAAAAGACATAGAAAAATAGCAATCAACAAAAACGCAAACACTTTTTTTTTGACAGGAATGATATTCATGCACATAAGTAGTTCAAATTTTATTTAGCACCTGGCCAATGTCAAGTCCGTTTTGAAGTTTGTCTCAATGTACTTATAGCATATTATTTTAGGGTAAAGGAGTACTTACCAGTACTGACACCTGCACCCAAACTGTTCTGTGTTGTTACAGATATATAATATGAGAAAAACTACATTAGTTGGGGTCTTATTGTTTTTTTGGTTTGTGGATTGTTAGCACAGCATGACCACATGTCAACACTGGAGGTATGACCATATTGTCCTTAAGAAAATGGAAAAAAGGGTCTTTGAAAAAAGATATTAAAAAGCCATATTTTCCACTTTCCATAAAAATACAGTTAATAAACATTTATTAAACTATTGGTCTTTTATGAGCTGGCCAGAAAATGGTGTAGACTTTAAATGGAGCACCTGCTGTTCACTTATGCAGTCTCTGTCTTTAGTGCCAACATGCTTAAACTTAGTGAATTATACAGCCTGTAATTTACTCCACCCACACTCTGTGTGCATGTGGGTGTGTGCATATAATGTACTCTATGTCTGACAACAGTGAGTTCTTTAAAAGACAGAGTGAACTTTGCTGTGATCCTTTAGACAAACAATTTTGTACAAAAAATCTGCTGAAAATAATTTAGCATTTCCCATCATTAGATGTATTAGTATAACAGATTATACTTATTATTTGTGTTTAATTTATTTTTGAGGGAAAATAGTTTAAAAAACAAAACAAAATAAAAAAATATATATCTATAAAACTGGGTTAAACTGGTCTAGAGTGTGTGGGCAAATACCCTAAACTAAATGTCATCAGACACTTAAGATGTAGAAGAAGGCTGGTATGTCATATCTAGATGGAAGAAAAGTTGTAGGAAAGGAAGAAATTACAGAGTAATAGGACTTTGAGTGTCACAGAGAAGAGAAGAAGACAGTAATGAAGGGCAAAAATGTGCCGGAGTTAAGACTAAAACTGAATGAAAGGGAAAAATAAGAGAAGTCTCTTTCTCCTAATTTCCAATTCAAAGTGGATCATCAATCCAGCAAGTCATATTCTGGGCCAATTAGATCACATTCGAAAGAACACATTTGACTTGCAAAAGAGTGTTTTTGTACTCGACCATGCTCCAAGCCATGATATTATCACATCTCAGCTTGATGATCTTTGATGGATCCGAATATTCCCCATTTGGTCCCAGGCCAATTTGCCATGCTTCCTTTTCACAAAAATCATTAGCTTTTTCATATTGCATAATACCATAATCGTGTTAGCAAAATCGAATGCCTTTCTTTTTTAGCCACGTCAGATGGACCGATGAAACAATGAACGACTCTGTTGCTCATTCTTCTATCAAAATAATAGTTTCTTCAGAGCGCTTTGATCTGAACAATAGTCCTTGTTGCATGCTGAATAGAGGCAAATGTTTTAATATCATAACTGGTGTGTCCGCACTTGTCGGAGAGAGTGCATCCCGTTGCCTTACACCGAGATTACCGTGGTACACCCGGCATGGCGGGGTAGGACGGCATCGTTTTCTCATTTACTTTGAAGTCTAATTTCTAGTCATGCATTAAATTAACAATATTATCAGAAAAAGCCAGGCGGTTAGTTGGGTGGTGGTGGTGTTGTGTTGGGGGGGGCGTAAGCCGTGGAGCTGCGGATGGCGGGGAGAGGAGAGCTGGAAGCCATGCAGAAAATGAAGAAGGAAGAAAGGCCTGATTATCGGGGATGGAGGAGTGCAAGGAGAGCACTCATGCCTTACATGGGATCTAGTGCTGTTACTGCGAATGAGCTTTTGGATACTAGTCATGTTTTTAAGACTAGAACAGCTGACATAATGTTGGTCCTCTGATCAGATGTGTATGCGAGAATGCTCTTGAATAGAAAGGGAGGGAGGGGTCTAACGTAACGCAGGGTAAAATGTAAAATGAGATTTGATGTAGTTTAACAGGTTTAAGCAGAACATGCTTTTGGTCGTCTCATAGTCCAATCAAAACATCACCTGTGTATTTTGAGAGCAGTTGGACAGATATATCTCACGATTAAGGCCGTTTTTGTATTACAAAAGGGTCTAAAACAATGAGAACAGTCCATATTCTCCCTTATGAATTCAAACCAGTTCATTTGGTTGGCAGTTTTTATACATAGATTCATCAAAAAGGTGCTACAAATGTCATATAAATAAAATCTCTATTGCCATGTTTGACAGTTTTTTTTCATTCATTATATATTTTGATGCATAAAAGTCAGAGACCACCTTTATTTATTTAATTTAGAGTCAAAATGGCAATTAAGTACAAGTTATTCATTTTTCAGGAGTTGTTAGATATAAGAGAATCCACTTGCACAAGGAAGGGAGAAATCTAAGAAAAGTAAGGAAAAACACCCAAGTTCTCAAAACTGGAGTTGAAAAAATGATTAAAATGTTTAGAGAAAATAGAACTCCTAACAACAGCAAGACCTGGTAGACCACCAAAACAGTCACTGTCAGATAAACAGCACTTATGACTTTCATCTTTGAGAGAGAATCAAGAAAATAAAGTTTCAGATCTGAAAAATCCACAGGTGTTTCTGTCCATCCTTCCACTGTGAGAAGACAACGCAACACTATGGGTCTGAAATGATGTGTAGCTGTTAAGAAACTGTTACTGAGAAATGAAAATCGATAAATAAATAAAGAAAATAAAGAAACAAAGAAGCTGCTGGTGTTCTCAGAACAATGGACTGACCTAAGACCAAGACTGAAATCTAGAGGTGTGGAAAAATATCCCTGCATAACTTCTTTGTGCTTAATTCTGAATAGATTGACATTGGATTTAGTTGTTGAAGCGTCTGTATAATTTTCTTTTAAGTACATATTTTTCTTGAAGGGTGGTCCCTGACTTTTGCATCATATATTTTTGCATATTTAAGTTGGAAAGACAATATAGAATTGCTTTGAATTTTCGTGTTTTGTGTTGATTTATCAGACATTTTAGCCGAACCCCATATGTGGGGCAAGTTGTAACATTTGCACTCACAAACATTAGTAGCTGGAAACAGTTTATGTTTTTATTTTTTACAGAGATATGTAGGCTGTTTATATACAAAATTGCAAAATCTTGCAAAATTATTTAGCAAAATCCAAAATCTCCCCTACAAACATGCATTTGAAGTTGTGTGTACACTGCTTTGTAAAATGTGTGCAAATATGTCTATGTTTGTGCAGTAATCTTTTTTTTCCATATGGCAATCACTGTTGCTCTATCTTGATAATTAGGCATTCTTGTTAGCGACATCCTTTTACTGTTAATAGTCCTCTGTGGCTTACACTGATCTGATTACATAGCTAAAACCATGCCAAGTATTTAATTTACTCTTAATGGAGCCTCCCCTCCCTCTCAAATGCTTTCAGACATACACACATGCACGCACATAAATTAGCAAATTGTCTTCTGAGGTTTTCTCTACAGGTTGCTTTGTAGCAACTGCAGGAACACAGAAAACAGTAGTTTTATTTAAAGAAGCAAATAATGAGTCTGTTGTAATGCATCTTTTTCCTGTCTGTACTCTTATGTGCAGTACAACGAGGAGCTCCGTTATGTAGAGCCGTGCTTGAATGGAACACTGGTACAAGCTGACGTCACCAACAAAGATGTAAGTCATTGTTTCTTTTGTGTGTGTGTGTGTGTGTGTGTCTGCCTGTCTTGTTTGCCTGTATGTGTTTCCTGTGTGTGTAGGCATCCTGTGCCTGTGTGCTTCTGTATGCTTTAACAGTACTGTGCAAATGTCTTAGGCCATCTGATCCAAATCTGTTTATCTGAGCAGCAGACATTTGCTCGTTCAATACACTAATTAAAATAATACAAATAAACAAATAAACAATACATTATGATTGTATGCAAGCGAATGTGTTAGCTTAATCACTTCCAGACCTCTCCTTGAGGAAGTGCAGTATGTACAGTTACCATCCAATACCTAGTTCAGCTACTCAGTCCTTTATTAAATTTAATCAGGTGCTGCTGATGGAATTCAAACCCTTAAATAGCCAGGGCCCACTGGCAGGCCCAAAGTTTTATTACACAATTCAGTGACCTAAAATAGCTCAGCCAGTTCACGTTGAAGTCCCTGTAGTTCTTGAATAATAAGCCTTAGTATGTAAGTAGCCTGGGATTTTAAGAAGTTAACAAATCTAGGCAATTACTGGAGTACTGCAAGAAGTCAGGAACCAAACTTGTATTCTTCTGACTGTATTCTTCTAAATAAACTGAAACCAAAACAATAACATTCCTATTAGGTTTTACTGTATGCATGTTTGATTGTATTTATTCTAATGTTACATTGTGATTTTACTGGGAGAAACACAGTTACTAGATATGTAATATATACAAAGATATATTTTAAATATAAAATTTTTAATTTTTGCTTTATTGAAGTGCAAACCTGTGATCTCCTCATGATCGGGCCAAAATTTTGACGTAATTTTGATCTAATCGAAAAGTTTACTATTTAAAGTAATATAAACTCATCACTTTTCATTGTGTTTGGATTACTCATCTTTTTAAAGCTACACTATGTAAGTTTTGGGGATTTGCTGGTGGAAATGTGTAATTGCACACAATGTGCAGAAGAACATTTTGTTATGTGGGTTGTGCTTCAGGTCCCAATGAGCGGATGAATCTTACATTTGAAAGAGTATTAAAAGAGAACTCAGTAAAACTTGGTGAAGGGTATCTTCAGAGAATGCAAGTAAATCTACTTTTGTCATCATATCTTCATTAGTATGATGTTGATTTTGCATTTGAGACCTAAACATGGAGCCAGACCTTCTTTTTGAACCTGTGTGTGCGACATAAATATGTAAACTTATATTGTGGTCTGAAAAACTCTCGCAAAATTCAACCTCTGACTTTTAAATGTTTATTTCAGGCTTTATGGGGTGACTTGCTGCAACGCAGGCCACCATACCCTGGCGTGTTTTTTTTTCCTCCTGACTCAGTAATGCCACTTTGTTCAGTTTTAAATAAAAAGCTTGCATAGTGCCGCTTTGAAAGTCATATTAAACAAATTTCAGTAAGACATCTTTACACAAGGCAAACAGCAGAACTACGCTAATGATATGTTTTAGGTCACATATAATTGCCAAAACTACTATTAGCAGTGGCATAGTTAGGAAGCATTATAGTAAGACCTCTTTATAGTAAGGTTGACAACTGCCAGCTAGCCTACCTTGTTGTAGTTTCCACAGTCAGAGTCCTGCCTTGTAGGGGATTATAAATGTTTACCGCAAATGTTTGAAGACTGCGATTATCCTGTTGTTTACTTTACCCTGGTCTACTTTACTGGATACGTAGCTCACTATAACCATGTAAGTAGACACTTACACTGTTAACTAGCACAGCTCAGCTATGTTCCTACGGTCATGAGAAAGAGTAGAGCAGGACAGTGCTATGTTTACATGTTGCTGATGAAAAAGTGTGATTCTGTGCCTCATTAATGGCTGCGTGCAACTGTGTAAATAGGTAAACTCTGCCATGCTGATAGTGTCTACTTTGTGCAACAAATAAATGGCTTTTTTGACAGATATTGCTCCTCACAAAAAAAGGGAAAGGCTGCCATTGAGTCAATGACTTTTTTTTATTTTGGAAAAGTGAAAGCATCATGCTCGCAGATATCTGGTGGAATGAGTTCATGTCGCTAGAGAACAAAGGAAAAAAATGACTTTTTTGCCACCAGAAAAAACACTTTTGGTATGTAAGTGGTAGTATCATGATATTACAACCCCATTTCCAAAGAAGTTGGGACGCTGTGCAAAATGTAAATAAAAACAAAATGCAATGATATGCAGATCATTTAAACCCTATATTTCATTGAAAATAGTACAAAGACAACATATCAAATGTTGAAACTGAGAAATTTTATTGTTTTTTGAAAAATATATGCCCATTTTCAATTTGATGCCAATAACACGTTCCAAAAAAGTTGGGACAGGGGCAACAAAAGGCTGGTAAAGTTGTGTTATGCTAAAAAAACAGCAACATGTCAGTAACATGATTGGGTATAAAAAGAGCATCTCAGAGAGGCTAAGTCTTTCAGAAGTAAAGATGGGGAGGGATTCACCAGTCTGTGAAAGACTGCACA
The DNA here is from genome assembly GCF_904425465.1 of Colossoma macropomum. Classification (NCBI taxonomy): domain Eukaryota; kingdom Metazoa; phylum Chordata; class Actinopteri; order Characiformes; family Serrasalmidae; genus Colossoma; species Colossoma macropomum. The sequence continues at coordinate 17,418,970 of NW_023494793.1, read as the reverse complement.
GGCAAATAGAGCAACAATTCAAGAATAATGCCTCTCAATGTTAGCAAAGAACTTTTGCTTTTCATCATCTACAGTACATTAAAAGATTCAGAGAATCTGGAGAAATCTCTGTATGCAAGGGACAAAGCCAAACATCAGTATTTGCCGGCTGTGATCTTTGGGCCCTCAGGCGGCACTGCATTAAAAACAGACACAGTTCTCTCATGGAAATCACTGCATGGGCTCAGAAACACTTCTGAAAACCACTGTCTGTTAAAAGTGCATCACTGCATCCACAAATGGGAGTTAAAACTCTAAAATGCAAAGAAGAAACCATGTATAAACAGGATCCAGAAACGCTGCCACCTTCTCTGGGCCCAAGCTCATTTAAAATGGACTGAGGCGAAGTGGAAAAGTGTCCTGTGGTCTGACAATTTCTGAAAATCATGGACCTTGTCCTCCTAGCTAAAGACCACTCAGCTTGTTATCAACACATAGTTCAAAAGCCAGTATTCATGATGGTATAGGTGTACATTAGTGCACATGGTATTGGTGACGTTACATGTTTTGGCAACATATACTGCCATCCAGATGACACCTTTTCAGGGAAGGCCTTGCTTATTTCAGTAAGACAATGTCAAACCACATTCTACATGTATTACAACAGCATTGCCCCGTATTAAAAGAGTCCGGGTGCTAAACTGACCTGCCTGCAGTCCAGACCTGTCACCCACTGAAAACATTTGGTGCATTATGAAATGAATAATATGACAAAGGAGACCCCGAACTGTTGAGCAGCTGAAATCCTGTATCAAACAAGAACGGGAAAACATTTCACTTTCAAAACTGCAGCAATTGGTCCTCGCTTACAGAGTGTTGTTAAAGGAAGAGGTGATGGAACACAGAGGTAAACATGCCCCTGTCCCAACTTTTTTGGAAGATGTTGTTGGCATCAAATTCAAAATGGGCAAATATTATTCAAAAAACAATAAAATTTGTCAGTTTTAACATTTGAAATGTTGTCTTTGTAGTATTTGCCTTTAAATATATGGTTTACTTGGTTTGCATATTATTGCATTCTATTTTTTACACTATTTACATTCTGCACAGCGTCCCAACTTTTTTCGAAATGGGGTTGTAGTAATTACACTTTTTTATAATGTACCTCTAATCTGATAACTGCCTGCTGTAACTGTAATGGATTAGTGTTTTGTATCCTGATTACATAACACCATTTCATGTATTCCATTACTATTCAGTATACAGTATAGTTAGGTAACATTCAGACTTAACAAATTAACAGTTCATGAATACCACATGTGAATTTTTTTGAGCTTTTAAATGTAAGCTTCTCTTAAACTGTATTTCTTTACCTAACCGATGTGCAGTACTAAAAAGTGAATTAGGAGAACATTTGGCTGACTTTAAAATGTGTCAACTTGAGATAACTCAAAAAAACGTCCTTATCATTTTTATAAGTTGCCTTATAGTTTCACATTGACCTGAAAGTTTACATTGCCACACTCATTTAACCCAAATGCACTCATTGCTGTTGCCAAATGTGTATTCTCACTACAAGATCCTGTCTGGCCCATTCTATTACGATTGATAACAGAATGTTACAGCGCTTCGTTATCACTGGTGATGACATGCATGTTGTAGCATAAATCAACATTAATGAGATCTTACTCATAAACTCATATACTTACTCAGCACAACACTTCAGTAGAAGCAGAAGAAGATATTTTACGCGATTATTATCTGTTAAAGATCAAAATAAACAGGAAAAAAGGAAGTGCAGACTAAAACCTGAATGTAAATTGGATGTAAATGTAATTTTAATTTAATGTGCAGTTACATAATTACATTTGAATAGTATAGCAAAAATAATGACTTTTAAGGGTCAGTCTGGTTATAGCAGCCATGGGAAAAATATGTTGCAATGACGCACACATCAATAACCTGCACTTTTATGGATAATCCATAGATACCCTTCACATATGTTTCCTCTCTTGAAAAGATGCAAGAGACATCAGTGAAAATCTTTAACAGTCTGTCTGTACATAAACATTTCAAAGGGACAATAACAGTAGCACAACATGCTGTATATCTGAGTCCTTTGCTAGCATGAAGTGCATATTCTATTGATATGATACATACATTTATTCTGTTTGTGTCCTTCCACATGTTTCTCAGTGAGGTCTCCCTAAAAGTGCAACAGCTGTTTTTATCTTATAGGAAGATATACGTAATTCCCACAGAGCCACCTATCTGTAATATAATCTGCAGTCCAGGCTGCACCATATACTTTATACACATTCCTCAGTGGAGTGATTAATATTGAATATCACACTGCTATCACAGCTGTCATTCCTGTCTAATACGTGTGCTATCAAAGCCAAATCATAGTCCTCTCAAATCATTCCCTGCCACTGCAGACCTGTTTTTACAATAAGTTCTGATAGTAGCTATCAGTCCTGTCGCTCTCTCTCCCTGCTTCCTCTCTTCTCTCTCTCTCTCTCTCTTTCTTTCTCTCTCTCTCCTCTCCTCTCTCTCTTTCGCTCTCTCTCTCTTGCTGTTTCTTTCTCATAAACACATTTTGTCTGTCTCTGTTTCTTCTTCTCTCTCTCACTTATTCCATTTCTCTCTCATGAACTCACTGCTTATCTCTCTCGTTCTCTTTCTATTCTCTCTACTCTCTTTCTTTTTTACTTACCTCTCTATTTGCACCCTCATTCATATCTCTTTCTTGTCTCTCTTGGTCTCTTTCCTTCCCCTTCATCTCTCACTATTTTTTTCTTTTTGACTTCCTCTCTTCTCTTCTTTCGCACTGTTTCTCTCACATAAGCAAACTTAAGTTTTTTTTTTTTAAATTTGTTATTGAGAAAGGTCTTTTCATGTCATTCACGATGTGTTATTAAACTTCAGAATTGTTTGCACCTTTGTGCTCTTGAGTGTGTAGATTCTATTCTTACCTAAGAACAAACCCCAAATATGAGAACACTGATGAATGTCTGAATGTTCTTGAAACTGCATAAATGGGTTTTAAAACAAATTTCTTCTGTCTGTCCATATCTCTTTCTTCCCTCTCTCCCTCTGTCTTTCTCTCTCACCTGCTTCAGTTCCCTCACATATACACACTTTGTCTATCTTTCTCTCTTTCTCTTTCTCTCTCTCTCTCTCTCTCTCTCTCTCTCTCTCTCTCACTCCGTTTCTCTCACATAAACACACTTTATCTCTCTCTCTCTGATTTCTCCTTCTCTCACTCCATTTCTTTCACATAAACACACTTTCTGTTTCTCCCTCCCTCCCTCTTTCTCTCTCTCTCACGCACGGGTAATGGGATCGATGGAGCTGAGGCCGAGAGTGGAAGTTATTACTCTGATTACTCTTGACAAGAGACATCACAGAGGGAGAACAGTGGGAGGGAGTGAGGGTGGGAGGATGTTTGGGGGGGGCAGGGAAGGACAGAATGACAGGAAGGTGGAGAGAGGGAGGGGAAAATGGACGGAAATGTGAAACCTATCCTCTTGTTCTCAGTTGAGAGCTTTTGACCAGTCAAGTAAAATTATTCAGCTTCCAGTAACAAAGCTTTAAACTGTAAGACCTGATGGCTGCAGTGTGTGTGTGCATTTGAGAAATTCTCTCTCAACATTTTATTGAGACTGGGACCTGATACCTATGCTCTTTAGGAACGGAAATTAGAAAATGTTTCTGAAAAACCATCACTTAAAGTACTTAGTACTATATAAAACCAGAATATGAGAAGACAGTTTGATAAATTCTGAATGGGGTAGCTCATAACACTTACCATGGTGACTGTAATGTGGAAAGCCCTGCCCTTCATTAAAAGAGCCAATGGAGTACTTGGTAAACATGTGACCAGGAAAAGCCCCCTTACTGTGGAGTTACAGCATGTGCAGTAGGATTGAAAATTACTTATTCTTGTTTTATTTGAGCCAAATATCTATTTTTTATGCTATTTCTGTCAGATTTTACAGCCATTTCAAATATGTATTTGAAATATTAGCTTGGCTATCTATTTATAAGTCTCACCCCATTCAAGCATTCAAGTAGATAGAAGCCTGGTCTTGTATGAAAATAAATCCCTGGGAGCATTGTCAAGATGGCCATCATGTGGACAAATCTGCTCAAAAGAAGAATATTTTAATGTGTGAATAGTTTATTGTGAGGCATCTGAGTTAAACTCAGCCAAAGTAACAAAAACAGTCAACATGAACTTTCCTAATGCACACAACCAAGTTTCTGCAGATGAAAGTAAGGAAATTGAAAAGTAAGGGATGCCCCCTTCAATCCAAATGATTGGGATTAAAGCCGAGTTCAGTCTTATTTTAATGGATCAAATATCGACTATATCAAGCCTGATTGCATTCTGATACTTTGTCTTTTGTTTTTTGCATTCTACTCCCACCACTGTCATAGAGATGATGTCAAGAGCTATTATTCTGCTTCTGGTTTTAAACTGCCAAAAATAGCTTGGGCTGCAACAAATATTTGATAATACTTAAATGCGATAATTAAAATATTTGAAAACAGAAAAGTCATTTGAATAACTGACATGTTTGCTATTCTTATTAACCCAAACACTTCTGTGGGAAAACATTTGTTATTCAAGCTAAAGACTAGCTTATAACCAGCATGCTATTGCCAGCTGTGCACACCAGACTCATTGGAGAGTGTGATTTTGTAATTTGCAAGACTCTCAATTCAGTATCCACAGCTGTGGCAATAACAACAACTAAACAACACAATAATAATAATAATAATAATAATAATAATAATAATAAGAAGAAGAAGAAGTAGAAAAGAAGAAGAAAAGAAGATCAATAACAACAATTCTGTTTAGTTAATAAAGTAAAACATGTCTTGAGCTTTTCATATTCTTACAGAATATTTGCATATTCAAGATAATTTTCCATAGAATATTCATAAATGAAAATATTTGATAGTTTCAGGCTTTGAAATAGCAGATCTGACTGTGTGCCACTATGCACGTAATTGAAAAAGGGGTGTCACAATGCACGTTAATATTCTTTTTTTAATACAAGTGTCATGAGATGTAATGCGTTGTGAACTGAATACAGTTAGGTTTCATGCTGCAAAATGCATGATATCAGGCAGATTTCTATAGTTCTATGTAACACAATCAATGATATTCGTAAAAGTAATAACCATAAATGTCAATGAACTCCACTACACAGCTCTCGTAACTGGAAAAAACTGGTTAGGTTAACCAGTACCTCAAATATACTAACTCATTTGTGAAGACATTCCTCAAATGTGTCAGCTACTGGAGTAAGGAGAAAACATGAAGCTAAAGTTAGCCAGCTTCTTATTCAAATTTTCCGTTCTACTTTAAATGGAGCAGCAGTGACATGTTACTGCTACTCCGTTTAAGGTGTAATGGAAATTTTTAATAAGAAGCTGGCTAATAGGGAGCCAACTTGACCTCATGGAAAAACATAAACCTCAGCAGCTACTCTATTCTAAACAGGTGAAACAAATAACTCATTTCGTAGGGATGTTAATAGCTATTGATTTGCACCTCTGTTAGGTTGTACAGTCTACCTCTATTCGGTTATAGAGTCCAGCAGCATTTCGAATAGTTTTATGGGATTGAGCCATGTTAGAAAATCCCCTCACACTCATTTCAGCCAGAAGAACCACACTACATATACAAATACAAGACCAGACTGTAAATTAACTTATAATGCTCAGGTTGTTTAAGATTGACATACAACCTTATAGTATACGTTTTTGTTTACTTTTAAGTAAATGTTGTACTTTTGTTTTTATTGTTTTATTTATTTATTTTATGTCTTCTTAGAAAATGGCTTATGCCAGTTATGTCTTCAAAAACACTGTTGTCAACGGTGGTAATAAAAAAAAAGTTTTGGGAATTGCCAAAAAATAAATAAATAAGTAACCCCTAGAATGAAGTGTTTTCACCACAAAATATTAAAGTAACTGGTAGATAAATCATCAGGTTAGTCAAACAGATTTGATCATAAGGCAATATTGACCATAATATAAAAAAAGTATGCACACACTAATGGTGGACGATATGGCAAAATATAACTTCAATATGTTCAGCATTATATATACTACATTGCTCTGAGAAGTAAAACAGGAGTAATTATTCTGTCTTTGTAATTAACCCTTTTTCACAGTTGCCCTGCAATTTCCACCTGTTTTGGAGGTCCCTTAATTGCGCTTTAATACATTTGTGTTCTTCAGTAATGAAATATGATGGAGTAATAGAATATATCTTGATGCAAATGTGTATGCATTACTAATCTGGAAGTTAACTGGATTTTTCATCTTTAGAAACAGTTTTTCTATGAACAAAGCTGGAGTTGTGGTGTCTGTTTTATCTCTTTACAGCTAAGATTGTGGAGAGGTGTGAATTATACAATGCCTGAGTTGATTTCCATTCTGCCTGCAAAAAGAGGTTAAACATGCAGTTGGTCAGTGTTCTTAAAGTACTGTCAATATCCGTTATATGCTTAGAAAAGCACATTGCATATTGTGATGTAACATGACATAAATGTTGATAAATATTGTCATATTGCCCAACTGCAGCACACTTTACATAAAATGAAGTAATTTTACTGTAGTATTAAAGCTCACCTAAATTATGTGACTGTATTATCTATAAGAACATCATGATTGGACCGATATTGGCCAGTACTTAACAGTAAAGTACTTGGATTGGGTCAGAGGCAAAAAAGGAAAAAAGAAACAGGAACAGGGCATCTTTAGTTTTAAATATTTACAATATGTGTAATGTATACCATATGCAATATTATTCCTGTTCTTTCACCTGGCCTGGTTCAGCAAACCAGCAAACTCTTCTAAAACCTAGAGTTCTCTTCTTCAGTCTGCCAGCATTCCCAGGCAATCAGAACCCCTCAGAGGCAGTGAACGAAGGAGAAGAGGAAGAAAGACACAAACAACCCAGCCACTGATTTAGCTGAACACGTATGAATTAAATTTGCATACATTTGGACTTAAAGTAGCCTGATTTTCAGAGACAGCCTCTTAGTGTTCGGCTTCCCATTACCAGGACTAGCAGAGAGCTAGTGACAGTCTAAGTATGTTCACATTCAAAATGTCTTTAGCTAGAACAAAACCTTCAAGAGAACAGAATAACAAGCCCTATCATTCATTTAGCTTCCTTTTAGTGAGCTAGTCTCAAATGCGACTTTAATCGCAGTGGGTTGAGCTCAGTTAGGCTCCTACTCTGTATCACAGAAATGAAGGTTAAAATGAGAGAAGAAAAATAGGCAAAGGGAAGAGGAACAGCAGGTGCTCCAGTGTCTGAAAGAATGCACCTGCTGACTGGAACATTAGGAGATTTTTCTTTTCCCCTCTCACTCTCTTCCATTCCTTGTTCACTCTCCCTCTGCAAACTATTTTAATACACCTCTTTAAAATTGCATTAAATGACTTCTCCACTCCATGTCCCCCGTTTTAAAAAGCCTCCCTCGTTCTTTTGAAGTAGAATGGTTGTAAAGTTTGAGATGTTCTTGCTGCTTTAAAGTCACTGTAGAAGTCACACTAAACTTTGCCTCCTGACTTTGATAGTGAAGCACTATGCCCTTTGACATCCCAGGCAGGTGATTGCTGGTAGTCTTATCAGTAGGCTGATGGGTATGGTAGTCCCTGGATATCTGTGAGTTGTTTTGGTTTGCTCTTATCTTCCAGACAAGTTAGAGAAGTCATTATGCTATCTCTCTTACACTAGCCCCAAAGGTTAGAGTGAAGGTGGTCAGATAGCACTCTTCCTTCTCTCACTCGCTCGCTCACTCCCTCTTTCTCTCCTTGTCCTACCCCCTCTCTGTTTCATCTTCTTCTTACTCTCTTTCTTCTTTGAGTTTGCAGCCTCTTGCAAGATGCTTCTGTTTCAGTCTTTAAGAATAGTTATTT